>NW_028274815.1:49743501-50046531 GCF_037043125.1 Eumetopias jubatus
AAGATATAAAAAGCCCAACCTCATTAATAATCATAGCAAACTGATAAATCACAAAATGAAAATACTCAATTTTGCAAAGACTGTAACAATTCTCTTTCCCAACATATGCCACTGAGGGGACCATCACCTTGTGTACCCTTCTGGGAAGCAATTTAGCAATGTTTATCAATAACCTTCAAAATGTTTATACCCTTTGGCTCAATAATTTCACTTTTAACAAAGTGGTGCACAAAAATCTAGGTACAAGGATCGTCATGTAAGACTTACTTGTAAGAACAGAAAATGAGAAACAACCTAAATGTCCAACATTAAAGAACGATTAAGGTATAGGATGTGAGCACATTAAATCATGATGCAGCCATTATAATGATTTTATTAATTTAAAACTTAAACAAACATAGGTTATAGGTTATAGAAAAATAGGAAGACACAAATGAGCAAAAAGAACATCTGGGGGCACCTGGGTGGCTCAGTCGTTAAGCGTCTGCCTTCGGCTCGGGTCATGATCCCAGGATCCCGGGATCGAGCCCCGCATCGGGCTCCCTGCTCCGCAGGAAGCCTGCTTCTCCCTCTCCCACTCCCCCTGCTTGCATTCCCTCGCTCGCTGCGTCTCTCTCTGTCAAATAAATAAATAAATAATCTTAAAAAAAAAAGAAAATCTGAAAAGAAACTGCAGTCCAATGTTAATCATTATTGATGTCATGGACCGTATCTTTAAAAATCTCCTATGTTGTAGGGCGCCTGGGTGGTGCAGTTGGTTAAGTGACCTGCTCTTGGTTTCAGCTCAGGTCCTGATCTCAGGATCGTGAGATCAAGCCCTGCATCAGGCTCCGAGCTCGGTGCAGAGTCTGCTTGAGACTCTCTGTCCCTCAGTCCTTGCCCCCACTAAAATAAATAAATA
This sequence comes from Eumetopias jubatus, assembly GCF_037043125.1. Lineage (NCBI taxonomy): Eukaryota > Metazoa > Chordata > Mammalia > Carnivora > Otariidae > Eumetopias > Eumetopias jubatus. Next base: position 49,744,403 of record NW_028274815.1, read on the forward strand.
AATCTTAAAAACATCTTTTATGTTTTAATGTTAAAATAGTGTTTTTGAAAAATATTTGGCAACATTGGAAAACATTTACGAAATATATGAAATCATATACATTTGTAAGGAGATATGCGCAAAGATCGGAAGAGAATACATTGCAATATTAACAATGGATCTCTTGATGATTTTTGTTTTCCTCTTCATACCTTTTTTCTAAAATTTCTACAAAAAGTATTATTCTTATAATCAAGAAATAGAAAATTATTTTTGAAAAAAGACAAATACAAGGCAGTTTCTTTAGAAAGAAGGAAGCCAATCTTGATTACTAACAGAATGATTGAGGCTTTGCACACTGCAGCGACCCGGAGAACTCCAGGAATCCTGGTGCCCAGGCCCCACACCCAGAGATTTTGGTTGAATGGATCTGGGTGGCGGCCCCAAGCCTCATGTGCTTGGCAACATCTAACCACACCTGGGTGTGGTCTAACGTGCAGCCAGGCGGGGAACCACCGCTTGTCCAAGCCATGTCACTTTTAGGCAGAAGTTTAGGCCCTGTCTGGTGGTGGGGGAACTGCAAGACCTGATTTCAAGCCCCATCAGTGGCCCTCTGTTATCTGTGTGCTTTAGGCAAGCCGTCTAACCGAAGCTTAGTTTGTCTGTCCGTAAAATGGGGATGTTTGGTGCCTACCGCAAGAGTTGGGGTATGGCTTCCAGGAGAGGGCAAATGCGAAAGGTCGGTGTGAAATAGAAAGCATATAGAATGAGCTCTTTGTTAGAACCTGGAAACTCAGATGATAACAATTATCTTTGATCAATGAAATATCCTTGGCAACACGGGAACCCATGCAAATAAGCAGGTTTGTTTCTAAGCTCTGTCGGTCTTGTAATTTGACTTGATTTGGAGATTCTGGAGGCAGGTGCTGTCAGATGTGGATGCCCAGGACAGTCCTAGCCTAAGGGCTCATGGCCAGTGGACGGCAGCCAATAGATCTGAGTTGGTTCAGACCATTTGGTCATCTTGCTTTGAGAGGTGCCTGGCTTCCGGAAGCCCAAACCTTGTTCTCATGAAAAAGTACCTTTGCATTTTAAGGATTGCTTCCAAATACGTGCTCCTATTTAACTGTCTCCTTGGGAGGTTGCGTGGCCACTGCTTAAAATGTCTTGGGAATTCCTCTTTTGAGATTGCCTTTGTCTAAGCTACATTTTTTTTTCTGGGTAGTTTCGTTTCAATCAGTGAATTCATTCTCTATCCTTTGAAGAGGAGCTTAATTTTAGAAAACAGTCAAAAATATCTTTCGGAACCAAACCTGATCAAGATGGTATTCAAGCCTAGATAAGACCTTTTTTTTTTTAAGTGAAGAGGTCACTCGTGAAGTACATGTGTGTGCCTGTCTTCCTACCCAGTGTATTCCCAGCACCCTGCCCAGTGCCTGGGACCCAGATGTTCAACATATTCCTGTTGAATGGTGAACACAGCCTCGCTCTCTACTGGGACCTATAAACTGGCTCCAAAGGTAAGTCTGAAAAGGCTTTGGACCAAAGCAGTCTGTTTGGGATTAATAAATTCTAGTTTGTATGCTAATTAGAAATTAGTCCCTTTCTTTGGTAAGTATGCTTTCTCTCTCTTATATATATACCTTATGCATTTGACTAAAGAGAAAATTTTGCAGTTCCTTCCCCTTACTGGGGCTAATACTGGATTTAGTTTCCTAAGGCAACACTAATCAGTGACACTGGACAAATCGAAACATTTCTGGAATTATTTTTTATGCCAACCCAATTTACAAAACAACCAATCAGGTATTGTTAACAAGGACAACGCCTGAAACAAAACTCGCTTTTTCACACAAGGATTTCGAGACACCGATGTTAATCTGGATTTGCACATTAGCTGAGGTCCGCACCTCCTGCCTTAATGAATTTGAGGCGTATGGAGTTATGCAGCTCACAGCCCAGACAGAGAGATTGGCCCGAGTCAGAACTCCAGGCTGTCCCGGCTCCGCCCTAGTAACTGTAGTAACTCAGCAACTCGCCTGAGCAGCCTGGGGAAGACATTTCACACTTCCCCCTTGGTCTTTATGTCCTTATCTATGCAGTGATCTCACACTCTTAAAGTCACGGATGCAAAACTGAGAACCATGCGGGCTGACATGAGGCAGGGAGGGCAGGTTGGGAGGCAGGAGACGGAGAGGAAAGCAAGGTCCTGCTCAGGTAACGGGGAGGCTTCCACAGCACAGCTGGTCCCGGCTGAGGCAAAGTCTCTGCTCCGAAGGAGAAAGAATGCCAAAGCCAAAGCCGAAGCTCGATTGCTTCTGGCCACGGAACCGTTTCCAGGAAGGGAACACACAGGTCATCTGAGGTCAAGTTCAGGGCACGCAGCCAGCCGCCAGGCGGGAAGGAAGCTGCAGTGAATGCCTGCTTGCTTGCTCTCCAAGCCCTTCACCTTCTGAACACAAGTCCTCCATCAGCCCCTTTGCCAGGTCTCCCATGGGACCGCAGAGGCTCAGTCCAGACCCAGGCATTCTGGCTCTGGCCTCACAGACACAGCCCACACAGCGGTGCTGAGGGGAAGCAGGTAGGAGACAGTGTGAGCATCGGAGGCTCGCCGGCCTGTCGTGGCCTTGCAGAGAAGAGGGGCCCAAGTGCTCCATTTAAAGCCTTTGAGCATTCCTCATCCACCGTTGCCCTCCCCGCCCCCAGAATACACAGGACACGTTCCTAGCTCCCTGCCTTTGTCCATGGCCTTAACTCCACAGCCACTGTCATCCCAGCTTCTGCTCTACAGATCCTCCTCCCGTGCGGTGCCCAGCTCACACGCCATGGGATCCATGCATTCCCTTTGCTGAAAGCAGCACCGGTTACGGTCTGTCTTGCATCCCACTTAGGCACACATCGTCTCTCCCCACTTGGCACCACACTCTATCTCCTCTTCACCATCACATCATACGTATTCCTTCCTTTGCCCACACTGCCTACCTGCCTGGTCTGTCCTTACCGTTCTGCCTCCCATCATGTTCCACGCCTCACCGCCCAGGGCTCAGCTCAGCTAGACTCTCTGAAAGACTCTCCACCCACACAGACCTACCAGCTCCACTTACTGAGTGGCTACTCTGTGCCCAGAAGTTTGTCTACAGTATTTCTAATCCTGGAACGGCCCTGCAAAGTGGGAGCAAAGAGGGGCGCCGGGGTGGCTCAGATGGTTAAGTGTCTGCCTTCGGCTCAGGTCATGATCCCAGGGTCCTGGGATCGAGTCCCGCATCGGGCTCCCTGCTAGGCGGGGAGCCTGCTTCTCCCTCTGCCTCTGCCTCTCTCTCTCTCTCCCTCTCTGACTCTCATGAATAAATAAATCAAACATTTATATAAAAAAAAGTGGGAGCAAAGATAGTTTCACTTTCAGACTTAAGGAAAAGAGAGGCTCAGAGAGGTTCCTGAACTGGTCAAAGTTGCACAAACGGTTAGCAGCCCCGCCGGGACTGGAGCCCAGGTGTGAAGCCTAACCCCAAGCCCTCCATCTCTCCCGTACTACTTTTTCCTTCGGAAGGCAAATATTTTGAACTTGAGGCTATAAGAACTTTGAAGAACATCGTTCTTGTTTTCAAAGCAAGGAACCAGAGTAGCTAGGCCTGATGACTTGCCCAGGGTGACACGGCTTCTCTCCATGCTCTTTCCTCATTCCTCCCACGTGCTGGCACCGGGGACCCCGGAACCATCTATCCACGGCAGGGGGTCTCCAGTGCCAGGTAACATTCTCCGGGGTTTCTAGTTGCAAGGCCTCTGACACACACCTGTCCTGCAAGCAGGGCCCCAGACGAGGCAAGAGAGAATGTCACAGCAAGCTTAGAGCCCCCAGATTATTAGTTGAGCTATATACAATGATAAAACCCCAAACGACAGTGACTTAGGTTTAAATCTTTCTTGTGTAGAAGTCTGAGGAGGGCAATCTGGGGCTAATGTTGCAGTTTTACCCAGTCAGGGCCTGGGGCCTCTTCTGCCTCCAGCAAATCCTTCCTCATGAGGCCCTGCCTGGTGCCCAGGGGCCCCAGGATCACCTGGCTCGGGGGAGTCCGAGAGCAGATTCAAAGGGCTCCCTGCCTGTCTTCTATTTGTACCTGTCACACCGGAAAGGCTGCTCAGCGCCTGGCTGGGAGCTGGCCTGGGACCTGGCGGGCATGTAGCATGGTGCTTGCAGCATAAAGGGGTAGGAGTGGCAGGGACAGTTCATTGCTTAGTCCAGGGAGCTCCTCAAGCTCAGCCTACTCTTCTCCTTTCTTCCTTCTTTCTAATAGTTATTGAGCTGCCCATTCCTACGTGCCAGGCACTGGAGATACAAAGATGCATAAGACATATCCAGTGATCTGCTGAAGAGACGGGGAAATAGACTATTTGGATGCTATGGTGGCAAGCGCAACCATAAGAAACACGCAAAGGGCACTTGGCAGGAGCACAAAGGCGCCTGGCCCAGCTGGGGAGGTCAGCCACGGAAGATGGTGCTTGCTGGTGACAGAGCTGAGAAATAGTAGGGGGCAACTGCCTGCCCCAGATGATCAGCCAGCTGTTGGGGATGAGTGAGAGGGAGGAGTCAGGTGCCCCCAGTTTTCTAGCTGCGGTGGCTGGAGGGGGGACGGGGCCACCACAGAGACAGAGAACACAGGTGTTCTCTTGCCTTGGGGAATGCCCCCAGGTTCAGAGGAGGCTGTACCTCCCCAGTACTACTCTTTTCCATTGCTGCTCCCAAAGTTGTGCACATGGGCCCTTTCCACCATAAGGGTTTTAATTCAAGTGCTCTCGGGAGATGAAGTCCCCTTGACCCTGGCCTAATGAATCAAATGCAAGAGTGTAATGTGGACCATGCAGCCTCTGGGCCAAACTAAGCTGGTTTCACAAGTGTCAGCTGGGCCCACTGTCCCTAGTGTAAGCTTTCGCTCTAGAAAACCCACCTGTAGTGAACATCTGCCACTTTGTGGAGAACCAGTGAATGAATCCCCTTCCTGTGCTCGGGGACTTTCCCATTGTGGTTGGAGGGAGAGCCAGCCTCAGCACGGTGAAGATGAAAAGTCAGATACTGCCTTTCTCAGATTCCCTTGCAGCTACCTGGCGTGTCAAGGGCATGTGGCTGAGACTGCAACTAAGATATACTTACCAGAGTCTCAGGTCCATGAGGAACTTTGTGTGGCAGGAGCAGTTATGGGAGATCACATTCTCCTAACAGCCACGCTGGACACTCTGGGACCTTGCAAATGACAGCCTTAAAGCTTGAGCTTCATTAGATCCATCGTAACCAGCTTGTTTGCAATTAAGGACCATGACGACTCCTTGGCAGTTTATCAGTCCAGCAGGGTGCATGGTTAGGGCCAACACAGGGGTGAGGGGAGCACAAACTGTGCAGAGGACAGTGAGTAAAACCATTTAGCTAGAACAGAGGATTCTTGCACAGAGTAGGGGAAGATTAAGGTTGGAGGATCCCAAAAGCTCAGTTCAGGAGCTTGGTCATCACCTTGTAAGAGGCACCAACACTTTTTTAAATAAACTTTTATTTTGGAATAATTTTTTTAAGTAAGCTCTATGCCCAATGTGGGGCTTGACCCCATAGCCCCAAGATCAAGAGTCACATGCTCTACTGACTGAACCAGCCAGGTGCCCCAGTTTTAGAATAATTTTAGATTGAGACAAAAGTAGCAAAGATAGTACAGAGACTTTCCATATACCCCTCACCAGTTTCCCCTGACGCTAACATCTTACTCTGTATGCTACATTTGCCAAAACTAAGAAGTCGACACTGGGATGTTATTATTTATTAAACTCCAGGTTTGATTTGGATTCCACTAGTTTTTCCACTAATGCCCTTTTTCTATTCCAGATTCCAATCCAGGATACCACTTTGCATTTAGATGCCAATCTTTTTAAAGGAGAAGACTGAATATGATTAAAGCTGTTTTAGAATTGTCTGATAGCAACATCCAGGTTGGACCAGGAAGTTGGGTAGAATGGCATTTGTAAAGGCACCCCAGGATCTTCACTGAGTTTCCAAATGCACCTCAATGCCTGCTGCCTTAAGGGACTCAGCACCTTGAAGGCGCAGTTGCCAGGAAGCGATCTGGGCCACTGGAAGCATGTCTGCCTGCTCAGGACCCGCGGGGCCAAAGGCATATTTAGGATGTACCTGGGGGCCCCCACCTAGCAGTGCTAGCAAGCCAGAAGTTCTGCCTGCCTGAGCAACCCAAGTGGACTGATAAATCTAAATAGGGGGCCAAAGAAATGCATGCTGGCCTTCTTTTCTGAAAGTCTAGCTTTGTCTCCCTTAACAAGCAGTTTGTTGTGGGAAGAGAACAGACTGGAATCAGGGTGGACCTGGGTTTGAGCTCCAGCTCCACCACTTGGTACAGGAGCCCCAGGTGAATTCCCTAACTTCCCTGAGCTTCTATTTCCTCACTGGTAAAAACTGGGATCTTAAACCTCCTTCATAAGATTACTGAGCAGATGAAATCACATTTACAAAGTGTTTGGCAGGGTATCTGGCACACCGTAGGCATTCAATCATCATCGGCTCCCTTGACAACTTGAGGATGGGGTCTGGCCTCGTAATTTTTTTGCATTTCCTTGTAGTGCTTAGCACACAGAAGGCACTTCATAATTTGGTGATTATAATATAGAGCTCACAAACCCAATGACCCCAGAAAGGGCAGATCATGTCTCCAGTTACCTCATTCATTTATTTAGCAAGTCTGTATTAGGCACTCGCCAAATAGCAGTAAATAGATAAATGCCAGGCACTGTGCTAAAGCCACCAAGACAGGGTCTGTGTCAAAAATGGCAAAACCCAAGAGGGGAGAGAGGTCTCCAGACAACTTTCATTCAGGTCTGATAGAGTCGGACATAGTTGAATAAGCAGCGTGTCCAAGAGCACAAACACTGGCTCCTTCTGTGTGGGGCCAGGGTAGAGCCTCACAGAGAGAGTAGACTGGGGGCTGACAGAATCAGTAGTTCTTTCAGTAAAAAAGAGTGGGAGAAGATGAGAGAGAAGCATTTCATTATGTGGGAAACACAAGATGTCTTCTGAAAGCATAGGTAGTCTTGTGGGGTTTATGGGAGGAAGGGTGGCAGGTGAGGTTATATAAACACGGCAGCTCCAATACTTCTCCACAGAAAAGGCTGAGAGGCGGTCATCGGGTGGCAGGGGCTGGCCGAAGACCTGACTGGAAGCTGTGCTTTTATAGAGAAACCACAGTTTTCTTTGCACAGTAGTCTCCCCCTTACCTGATGGGGATACATTCCAAGACCCCCAGTGGAAACCTGAAACCACAGGTAGTACCAAACCCTACATATACTATTTTTACTCCTACACGTACATACCTCTGATAAAGTTTAATTTATAAATTAGGCACAGTAAGAGATTAACAACAAATTCATCATGAATAACAACACTGAACAATTATAACCATGTAAGTTTTGTGAATGCACTCTCGCTCAAAATACCTTATTGTGCTGTGCTCACCCTTCTCGTGGTGACACTGAGAGGAGAAAATGCCCACGCGATGAGGTGAAGTGAGGGCAATGACGTAGGCGCTGTGACGCAGCATTAGGCTACTGTGGACTTTCCCACAGCTCATCAGGAGGATCATCTGCTTCCAGAAGACGGCTGACGGCTGGTAACTGAGACTGCGGGGAAGTGAAACCGCGGATAAGGGGGGATGACTGCACATGGCTGAGTTGAGGTGGCTTGCCGGTGGTAGTACAGGGCGGGCACGGCCATGCTGGGGGAGGGGGGCCCTGCGACTGCTCTGGAAGAGGGTGTGGAGTCGAGGAATTCGGGGGACTGGACTGCAACGTCCACTACACACCTGCCTCTAGAGAAGCAGACGCTAAGGTGCAGGGAAGATTTGGGAGCTTTCAGAGAGGAACAAGCAGAATTTGGCGAGAAAGGGTGTAGGAAGAGAGCTGGAGGGTGAAGAGGATTCCTCATGTGAGTGGAGAAGCCAGGGGGTGTTGTGGGGGTGGGGGGGCGGTGAGGGGGTTGGAGGTGGGAACTGTTTTGCACATGCTGAGCAGAAGGGATAGCCAGGTAATGATGCCGAGGTCCAGACGCAGCTGGCTTTCAAAGTCATCCTCCTGTCTGGGATTTGCTTCAAAACAATCTGAGAGGGGTGAGAGGTGGCCCTAGGTGACACAAAATTGGCTCTGAATAGATAACTGAAGTGGGTGAGAAAGTAAAAATTAGCTCAGACTAGGAAAACCAAAGCTGGGAGGGCAGACCCTAGGTAAGGCCAGCTACAAAGTTACCGTGGAACAATACTCCTCCCAAGGGCTAGTGTCAGAACCACCTCCTTCTTTGCGTAACTACTGCTTTCTGACTCACTGAGAAACCTTGTTCCCTAAAATGATGGACCATCAGAAACTTCGCTGTTTGAAGTTTTATCAGTAAAAATGAAACCAACCCCCTTCTGCTGCCAGGAGGATCTAAGTCACTTTGACAGAGAGAAGCGGTCTTGATTTGCAATTCTGGTTCAGAGCTTCAGATAAGGGGCTTCTCAACACAACAGTCCACATTTACCTTAACTTTGTATTTTTGCTGGAAATGAACCTGGGTCTATGTGTAGTTCAGACCAGGTGTTGACTCCTGTACACACAGACCTGCTTTGCTTTGAGCCTATCAAAGCACTGCTTCATTTACATTTTGACCTAAACTCTATCCTTCCCCCAAATCCTGTAATTCTCTTTTCCTGTTTGGTCAGACACCCCTAGTTCCTCTGGTGTGGTCTCCTTCATCGTAATGAATCAGTCAATCAGATTTTGTCAAACTACACGTTTGTTCCTGGTGATCTTAGGCTGATTGGGCCAGGGTATGGGTAATAGGGATACAGGGGTTCCTTGTACTATTCCCTCCACTATCACAAATGACTCACATTTTCAACGTTTGCAAGTGCTTCAGAAGTCTTCACCCCATGATAATAGTAGGAGCCATGACATTGAGATCTCTGCAAGTGTGAATAACAGCCTTCCAAAGACATCCAAGTCCTGATCCCCAACACTTGTAAATATGTTATCTTCGCAGAGGTACTAAGGCTAAAGATCTTGAGATGGGGAGAGTATTCTGCCCCAGTATAATCACGTGGGTCCTTAAAAGCAGAGAACCTTTCCTGGCTGTGGTCAGAGAAAACTGTGACCATGGAAGAAGGGTCAGAGACTTTGCTGGTCTTGAAGACGGAAGGGGCCATAAGCCAAGGAACGTGGGCAGCCTCGAGAAGACAGAAAAGGCAAAGAAACAGGTTCTCCTCCAGAACCTCCAGAAAGGGATGCAGCCCTGCTGATAATCTGATTCTAGCTCATGAGACTCATGCAGAGTTCTGACCTATGGAACTAGAAGTTAAATTTGTGCTACTTTAAGCCACGTTGTGGCAACTTGATATGGCAGCAAAAATAAATGAGTAAGAGATCACTCAGAACAGTGGGTAAAGACAGAAATGAACCAAGGGAGACACCACATAATGGAACAGCCAGAAGAGACCAACAAGGGAGAAAGTGGTCCAAATGTAAGCTGCCCACTCCTTAAAGTGACGGCTGAAGGTTGAGTAGTCTTGCAGTTTGAAGTGCCTGTTCTTCCCTTGCTTCAATGTCCCTGTGATTCTAGTGTTTGCATTCAACAAAGAGCCTTTTCCACCTGAACTATCACCTTCTCCCTTCGTGTTGAAAGCCTGAGAGTTTGAGAACTTTCACAATCTCGATTCACATTATAAACCCATCAAGGTAATATTCTGGTTCCAGAAGAGCTGGTTTTACCACATCATAAACGAGAATGAAATCTAGCTATTTTTATGTGTTAATCCAAGTTCTGTAACATTGGAGGACACCCTAAAAGAGGAGGGGGACAGCCACCAGACCGGCCTGACCGTGCAGAGCTGGTCTCCGTGTTTATTTTTTATTTATTTGACAGAGAGAGACACAGTGAGAGAGGGAACACAAGCAGGGGGAGTGGGAGAGGGAGAAGCAGGCTTCCCGCGGAGCAGGGAGCCCGATGTGGGGCTCGATCCCAGGACCCTGGGGTCATGACCTGAGCTGAAGGCAGACGCTTAACGACTGAGCCACCCAGGCGCCCTGGTCTCTGTGTTTAAACACCCCTCCCAGACCCACCCCTTCCTCGGATGCTTAAGGTCCAGAACTACAGCTCATTGCTAAACCACTTTCTCAGCTACCAATCTGGAAAATGGCAAATTATTTCACCCAGGTGGGACTGTTGATGGCACTATCTTACAGAACATTCTAAAGGGCTAAGTGTACACAGGGAAAGAAACACTGGATTTCCGGGTTTTCAGGCCAAGTGGAGAGTGTGAAGGATAGCAGTATATTCCTAAATTATAAACTGCCAGACTCATATGGTTTTGACAACCTGGGCCTAATGCCTCATTCTCACACGAAGGCCTTGGCATGTGACTTTTTCCCTCCGCCTGAATGCCCTGCCCCATTCATTTCTCAGAATTCAGAACTGTCACTTGCTTAGGGGGGCTGTCCCAGGTTATGTTGGTTCCTTCTGTCCTAGGCCACGCCCCGCCAACACCTGTACTTCTCCTTTTGGACCACCCACCACACCTGCAATTATTTGTTCAGTGTCTTTCACCTTCACCATTAGATGATGAATTCTGTAGGGTAAGGACAAGGTCTGCCTTCTGTGGTGCTCACTGTTACCTCCTCAGTCTCCATCAGACAGCAGATACAAGTGTTTGATGGCCGATTAACTGAGTGAAGCGTGGGGGCCTTGTGCTCTTATCCTGGGTCTACAGGTGATTTCTACATTAGTGGTTCCTGGAAATGTAAATGGGAATTAAACATTTGGGCCCCTCAAAGCTAAAGAACCAAAACCACTGAGTTTCTAAAACATACCTAACATCCTATGTTCGTCCGTGGTCTTATCTGAAGCCTGAAGCAGCCAACAGACACAAGAACAAGTGGGTCAGATTTTCGACAAGAGTAACAAGATAATTCAGTGGGAAAAGAGAATATTCTTTCCAACTAATGGTCCCAACTGGATACGCACATGCAAAAGAATGAAACTGAACCCTTCCTTACACCACACACCAAAATTAACTCAAAATCAATCACAGACCTAATGTTAAGAGCCAAAACCATACAACTCTCAGAAGAAAACACAGGAACAAATGTTTGTCACCTTGGGTTGTTCAAAACTTTCTTAGACATGACACCAAAAGCACAAGTGAGTAAACTAGACCTCGTCAAAATTACAAACTTTTGTGCTTCAAAGCACATTATCAAACTACACCCCACAGAATGGGAGAAAATATTTCTAAATCATGTCTCTGCTAAAAACTTGTATCCAGAATATCTAAAGTCTCTTACAACTCAACAGTAAAAAGCCAAAGAACCTAAGTGAAAAAAGGACAAAGGATTTGAAGAGGTATTTTTCCAAAGAAGGAATACAAATGACCAGTAAGAACATGAAAAGATGCTCATCATTAGCCATCAGGGAATGTAAATCAAAACATGACAGGATACTAGGATGGCTATAATCAAAATGAGAGCAAGTGTTGGCAAGGACCTGGGGAAACTGGAGCCCTCATATATTGCTCCAGAGAATGTAAAATGGTGCAGTGACTTTGGAAAAGTTTAGCAGTTCCTCCAAAAGTTAAACATGGAGTTACCATTTGACCCAGTAATTCCATCCGTTGGTATATACCCAAGAAAAATTAAAATCTAAAAACTTATATATGAATTTTCATAGCATTATTCATAATAGCCAAAAAGTAGACTCCACATGTCTATCAGTAGGTGAATGGATGAACAAAATGTGGTATATCCATACAATGAAATAGTCATAAAAAAGAATGATGTACTGATGCATGGTACAACATGGCTGAACCTTGAAACCCTTGAAAGTGAAAGAAATCATTCATAAGAGGTCACATCTTACGTGATCCATTTATATAAAATATCCAGAAGAAGCAATTCTAGAGACAGAAAATAGATTGGTGGCTGCCTCGAGCAGGACTGGGGGTGGGAGAAGTGGGGGTGACAGGGGACGGGGATGACCGCTAGTTGGGTGGCAGTTTTTCTTGGGGTGCTGAAGACATTCTGGAACTGATTGTGGTCATGGTTGCACAACTCTATGGACTATACTAAAAACCACTGAACTGTACACTTTAATTAGGTGAACTGTATGGTACGTGAATTATGTCTCAATAAAGCTGTTAAAAATTTAAGTAGTAAAGAAATGCCGTGCTTCTATTTCACGACGACATGCATTTGTCAGAAGCCAGTCTCACACTCATTTTCCCAAACATAAAGAAAGACACAGGTTTCTGTCTTCCGGGACACTGACACCCAAGCTGATTCATTTTCCTGTGTGCTTGCACAACTGTCAAGGGCACAGTGCAGGAATCCCACTCCTGGGGAATCATGGACCTGCAGGCTTCTTGCAATGGAGCACTTCAATTCTATAGAGCCATGCATTTTTCTCTCATAACAATGAATTGTCCTTGGAGCCTGAAGTGCAGCACGAAAAATTCTCTTTCCAGCAGTCACTCCATTGAGATCACCTGACACTCACTGGATACGGTACTTAGGGCAGGCCAGAGTGCCAGGATGACCGAACCCTAAACGCGAGATGCTGGACTATGGGGATCCTGATTTGTTTTCTCCCTTTCGTCCAGATTCTTCAGCTCTAGCACAAAGGTCTGAGTGCTCCATGCCCCCTGGCAAGAGTGCTGGATGGGAAGAGAGAAAGGAACATCCTAGAGTTCAGGTTCCATTCCCTAGTTCTGGGGGCTCGCACTGAGTGTCCACCCTCTCCTGAGCCACTGTACTTCCCTTTCATGCCCAGGGCAGGGCTTGGCTGGGAATCCTGGGGACAATTCCTGCCCGGGCGTGTCAGAGGGAACAAGTGAGCACACAGGAAGTCTGGGTGGCGAAGGAGTCAAGAAGAAAAGCTATGGCTGTCCTCAGGTGAAAATGGCTTGTCTAGAGGGGAATTCAGAGCAGGGACCAAGAGATCAACAAATGGATTAGGAAAGGAAGCAAAACTTCCACTTTATTTTAGAAGTCCTTGAGATATAAAAGACAATAATTGTAAAGTCGAAGGCTAACACAAACCATGGACCTGAGTGTCAGAGAGGACTCCAGGGGTAAAATAAGATGGCAAGGTGCATGACTCAGGATTTTTCCAGCTTTGGAAAGTCAGAGAATCCAGATCACGGCAAGAACATCCCAGTACTGGCTACAGATTCTTTACAAAGGTGTTTACCTGTGGGAAAGAGAAAAACCAAAAGTTAAATTTCACATTTTCAGCAGACTCTGTAATGGTCCACCCACACTGGTACACAGCCATGCCCAGGTGTTATGAGTTAGGAAAAATTGGGAGGAAATGGGGCCTGCGCAGGGTCATATTGTGGAAGTGGCTGAGCTGGGAAGAGAATCCAGAAATTGCATTTTCCCAGTTCAAAAATACCTTTGAGGAGAAGTTGGCTGGGAAGTCAATTATTTAACAGTTATTAGTCCAAAATGCTTTAGAGAATAGGGATATTTGTAACTTGTACAAGGTCCCGCGGGCTCTGGAGTGTGAAATGCAATTTGAAGCACAAAGCACAAGACCCATTACATTGAAGTCTGAAGCAAAAATAAAAGTGCAATAAAGGAAAATCACTAGAAGCAGGAGTTAAAGTCCTCCCCCTCCACCTTTTTCATGAGTTCTTCTTGTTTGGTTACTTCTTCAGAAAAATCTTCATTGACATCCAATACCAGCACTGGAATGTTCAGCAGAGCCTCAAAGTGGAGCCTGTAAGAAGCATGAAAGTTTAGGGTACAGAAAAAAGAAAGCTGAATCAACCTTCACATATTCACCACATCTTAATAATCCATAGAGCAGATCTAAAGTCACATGGCTTCTCAATGAAATTGCATATAAATTAGTTTTAAAAAAAAAGAACTTAATAAAAGAGGAAGGCTGAAATTTCTCTTTAGCCTTGAGATGGACACTGAAGGTCAGAGCCCCAAACATTTTAAGTGGACTACATACCAAGCCCAAAGGGAGGAAAGGCCAAAACCAGGACTGTCAACTTAGTAAAATGGACAATTTCTCTAAAATTTTTCAGCCCTTCACCCTGGGTCAACTCTATCACCATCATCAATCACAATGTTCAATCTAGGGAAACATTAAAAAACAAAAAAGCTGGAGAAACAGAATCTAATAAAATGCCTCTTAGAATATACACATTGTATCTCATTGAGTTTCTCAGTTGGATTTCTAACCACTTGGTACATCTGAACCTTCTTACGGGGCTGCCTGTTGAGCTGGTGTCTGAGCGCCTGGCTGTAGGGAGGCAGGTGTCCGTGTGGTACTGTCTTCTCCACTTACTCGGTTGTCTTGTGAACAAGCCAGGCTTCGTGCTGACTGTGAAGCTGCTCGAGATATTCCAGCTCAACTCCCTTCTCCTCTTCCCTGGCCCTCTGGTGGAGTCTCTTCAAACAAACCTAAAAGACAATCCCCAGGCCACACTGAGCTCATGTGTTATCCTGGCTGTGACGATGTGGTCCTTGGGGGCTCGGGAACCCACTCGTGACATCGAATCTGGGAATGATAAGCCATGACCTTGCTTCTCCGGTCTTGTTTCCTTATTCAATCACAGGTTAACTGCAAACTTCATCCACCCTGGGAAGCTGTAATTACCCTGCTTTTAATCTCTCTCACCTCTGCCTTCCTCGGGTCCTCATCACCTCTCACCTAGACCATGGCAAGAGCCTCTGGCTCTCTTTCTGGAAGCGGTGAGTGTCTGGGGTTAGCACAGGCCTTAAAAAAATCCACAATTCGGGGCGTCTGGGTGGCTCAGTTGTTAAGCGTCTGCCTTCAGCTCAGGTCATGATCCCAAGGTCCTGGGATTGAGCCCCGCATCGGGCTCCCTGCTCCGCGGGAAGCCTGCTTCTCCCTCTCCCACTCCCCGCTTGTGTTCCCTTTCTCGCTGTGTCTCTCTCTGTCAAATAAATAAATAAAATCTTAAAAAAAAAATCCACAATTCACTTCCTGTCTTCACCATGTACTAGTGATGCAATCTTTATGGGCTTCCCATTTTTCCCCTCCACTCACCCCGCGGGAAGCTGAGAGGACTCACCAAGGTTAAGGTGTGTCATGTTCCTGGCCACAGCAGCTCTCCCCTCCCAGTGAGCCGCCTCCACCCACCCTTCCACAGCGATGCAAGAGAAGTGCAGCACTCTCCTTGCTGAAAACACCTCCCAGGCTCCCTAGCCTGTAGCCATAAAGCCCCAGGTTTAAGGAAGTATGAGGAGCATCATGTTTACAAAATGGTAAGTAATCTGAAACATGTCTTTCATAGCCTGTCACTCACTGACTCTGGAGCAGAAGGCAAACTCTGCACAGGTCAAAGATAAAACCAAGAAGTAAAAAAAGTGAGGCTTAAGACTAACTCTCCTTCCCTCCCCCTTTCCAAAGAGGGCATCATTCCATTCTGCCTTCACCTGGTAGAAAAGTCTGAAGCACGCTGGCTCAGAGAATGTCATCTTTTCCTTTACCTGCCACACAAGGCTGTCCAGGATTCTGGCCACCTCTCCTACCCCTCCACCCTCAACTTCCTTAGCACCTGCCTGGACTCAGGGCGGCAGCCAGATCGGACCCGTGGCACAGGCCAACCTCTTTCCCGCCTTGAGACTTCTGCTCCCAATGTTTGTTTTGCCTGACTGCTTTCCCTTCCTCTCTCTAACTGGCAAACATTTCATCATTCAGTGTCATCTGTCCTGGGAAGAACAGGTGGATTAATCCACTGATCTAGGACTACCCTCTTGCAAACACTTAACTTTATTCCCAATGTAAACTTTAGCCCCAAATGAAGCACACAATATTCCCGAAGATGCAGTCTGTGCTGTGCATCCCACCTTTCCTCTAAGAAGACAAAATCATGTAAACAAATTTCATTTATGAGCTTATGTCCAACTTTTCAGATTGATTAACTGAGACAGATCTAACAAGTTAATACTTTAGCACTTAACTCCTCACCAATCTTTTCCCCTAATCATTTATCATCCCAAACTTAGATCAAGTCCTTATCCTTGGGACTTTACAATTTAGTTAGATAATAAATAAAACAGTATGCAAAACAGTGCATCAAGTGCTAAACTGTGAGGTCTAGACCTTCAGGGCAGCAGTCCAGACAAGGGAGGGAGCCATTGGGCCCCAGCAGTGAGAGAGGCGTTCCCCGGAGGAGGCAGGAGCTCCCCCTTTATCTCTGGTACCAGCTCCCCAGCACCTCAGTAGGCCCTGGGGAAACACAGGCCACCGGTGGCATTTCCACTGTAGCAGGAGACAGAGGGAGGCGTGCACAGGGGGCACAGCGGCTGGGGGCCACAGTCTGTCTTGTTCAGGGCTGAGCACTAGGCTGGTCAGTAAGTACCTGTTGCCCGCCTTCATTTGTGGCTTGCAGTTCTGACCTTGTCCCCCAGCTCCATTCACCTTTGCCTCCTGCTTTCATCTTTTCCTTTTCTACTTTCCCTCACCATGAACCTGCTTTCTCTTCCCTCTCTTTCTGCCCCCACACCCCACCTTCACTGCTGAGGGCTTCAAAACATTGTCCGTTGTTTGCCTCCCTCCCTCACCACGCGGCCCTCCAGCCCCAACTTCTGGAGGTGCAGTCCTCCATGTCACCCGCCACCGATGGGAACTTCTTGCATGCCTTCAGAAATATTTCATGCGTATACACCTTACCCCCCACCTTTTAAAAAAACACCATACTTGTAAAAGGTGTCCCACCACACACACTGTGCCAGCTTTTCTTCACTTAATAATGCCTCAGAGACTGTTCTGTTAGTATAGTGTTTTCCCATTTTTACGGCTTCAGAGTTTTCCAGTATATGGACAGAGCATAATACAATCAACCAGCCCTACTGGTGACCGCCTGGGGTGTTCCAATGAGCTGCTATTACAAACAGTGCTGGCTTGCACAGGAGCCACTTTGCCCATGTGGGAGCATATTTATGGAGTAAATTCCAAGGAGCAGGATTAATAGGTAAGGTCCTGTTTTGAGCACTTGGCAAAATTCTTGTTTTACTGGCAGGGTTACAACAAATTCTTTAACAAGTCCTGTGCAAGCAGTGCTCTAGTCCTGTGTGTGCTGCGATCAGTCGTCATGGGGAGGACACACCTGAATGTGACTAAGAAAGACAATGGGCCTATGAAGGGTAAGGGGGGACCCTCCTGCTGACCTGCCCCCTTCACCAACCAGCCCAGGAGGAGTGGCTGCTGGGATGGCAACTGGACTGCAACTCTGCTGGTGGGTCTGGCCACTGTGCTTCCCAAGCCCAAATCCAGGTGCCATTTGGGCCAGGCATCCCCGGCACGCCGTCTCCATGCCGCCAACAGTCCCCAGCAAGGCCTGGCTGGCTGTGCAGTCTTCCTGATTCCGTGCGGCTGGGTGGGGACACCGAGGCCCAGACATCTCTCTTTTGACTGATTTTTTTTTATGTTGGTTTGCTTGCTTTTTAGAACTTAGGGAAGAGGAGGTAGAAAGGAGCAAAACGCCCTCCTTAGGTCCATCTCACAAGCTCTAAACTCAGTATTTCCCAGGGCTCTGTATTAGAATATGCAGGCAACTGCATGGCTTTTCAGAGATGTGGTTCACTTCTGTTCTGCTCTTCCCTTGGATATCATCACCTCTGAATCTCACAGAAGGGGTCGGGGTGACTCTGGGGAAGGATATCAGCATTCCTGGGTCTCTGGCTCTAAAACCGTCAAAAGTGCATCAAAATCCCCATCCAATCTTAAAGCTTTTTTGCTTTTTCTACCATTAAGTTGCAAGAACCCTTCAAACTCCCTCATTCTACCTCAGCTGAAAGACCGCGGCTAGTCTCTCCGTGAAGACACATCAGTCACATCCTCATCATCGTCATAATCGCCACCACTGCTATCATCATTGTCCCCTTCCCACAGTCATGCCAAGTGCACAAAAAAGTGAGGAAGACTTTCTTGCCGGCCTTCCCCTCTCCAGCTACTATAAGCCCACGAGCTGGGCTCCCCACTATCTTTTAGCCCTGCTCGGGCTGCTCTCAGGCCTCTCCATCCACAAGGCTCAGGCCTGTCTCTAAAAAGTGTGGCCTCCCGTCAGAAGGGAGCTTTCCTCCCAAGAGTATGCAGTATACCTGACACGTGACCACCCATTACATGTCTCAAAAGCCAAGAGCAACACACCTCTCAAAATATACCTCCAGCCTTGACTCAGAATCCCACTCCAGAGGAGCCCTTAGAGACTACTAGTGTGAGCCACTGGATTTGATAGCAAGGACCCTTCCAGGGGAAAGGCTGCTAGGGGCTGTCCATGGTCACTGCCAGTCAGAGACTTCTTCCGCGACATCACCCTATTGTGTACGAGGCTGGCTCCAGGGTCCAAGTCAAAAAGTCAAGGAATGTAACTTCTGTAGTCCATCTTGACTTACCAGTGGCACCCTTAAGGCTCAAAAGACAGCTAGCTGTAAATTATGCTAGTATCAGGGTGAGGTAAGGAAACTCTCCACTTCCTCCCGGCATCCTATGCAGGAAACCATCAAGACCATCAGACTCCGAGGACCCAGCTGGAGGAAAGGGAAAGCCGAGGCAGTTGGCTACAGGTGACCTGGCCAGAGGAGCCAATCTGCAAACCCTGGCTGAAAAAGACAATGCCCGATTTTCTCTCTGTTGTTGTTACATCGAGAGGGACCCTTTCTATCAGTCATCCGCTTTAGCCCTCTGCCGCAGAAAGCCTGTGGGAAATGGGGTGCTCAATGCCAGAACGGGAGGGTGTGACCCACACTGCTCTCCATGCTCCACATAATACCCGCAATCTCCTTTCTTCAACCAGAAAATCGGGTGTTGGAGAACGTCACCTCTTAGGTTTCAGACAGCCCTGAAGATTAAGGCTTGATGTTCCACATTACCTGGGGAGTAGCCTGGAGGTAAATGAAGCCATGTAATCTGAGCTGGCTGGCAAACTCCTGCAGGAGAAAAGAATGCCAGTCTTGATAGATATGCCATTCGATGTCACTGAGGGAACCATTTTCAA
Source organism: Eumetopias jubatus (assembly GCF_037043125.1). Lineage (NCBI taxonomy): Eukaryota > Metazoa > Chordata > Mammalia > Carnivora > Otariidae > Eumetopias > Eumetopias jubatus. The sequence goes on from NW_028274815.1 coordinate 49,763,425, forward strand.
AAAGATTCTTCGCAAAGATATACCTGGTTGGAAATATAGGTGGGATTGGGGGAGGGGATCAGAATGGGAAATGGAATGAAAAGCAAAAGGAAGAGAAGCAGAAAAATCAATAACCAACTTGTTCCATGACTGTTCAAGCCACTTAAACTTTCTAGCTCATCAATCTTTAAGAAATCTGAATTCTTTTTTTTTTTGAAAGATTTTATTTATTTATTTGACAGAGACACAGTGAGAGCAGGAATGCAGGCAGGGGGAGCGGGAGAGGGAGAAGCAGGCTTCCCGCGGGGCAGGGAGCCCGATGCGGGGCTCAATCCCAGGACCCTGAGATCATGACCTGAGCCGAAGGCAGTCGCTTAACCAACTGAGCCACCCAGGCGCCCCAAGAAATCTGAATTCTTAACCTGTATCTCCTTTCTTGTTCAACAGTAAGATGGGAAATAGCATGTCGACTCTAGAAGCCAAAATCACAGCTCTCCAACTGGATTAATCTACTGGAAGAACAGGGGCAGTGGAAAAGACGATCTTCGGTCACCAGCGATTCTCCCTGCTGGAGGCCAGTGAGAACAGACAGCATTCGGTGTATGCAAACTCACACTTCTGAGATTTCTTTATTATTGCAGCCATCCCCTAACCCAAAAAACCATCTCGGGCTTATGAGGGCTTCCCAGTCTCCAGGCTGCTGATCCATCTTCTCGTGTGGTTAATAAGTGGAAAAGGAAATGTACTGAAGTGGTGTCACCTACAGAGCAGGGGATGCCTTTCTTATTCAATGCAGCGTTACCAAGAAAGCAGACCCTCCCCCAAAGCACATAGGAGCCCTTATTCACTTGCTTCGTCTGCTACTGAGCTTCTAATCCAGGTGCAAGAAAGCTCAATCTAAAAATCAAACGAGCTTGCCCCTTGCTTACTTTCACAACTAAAGGAGCATCTGGTAAATAGGAAATCAGAGCTAACAAGAACCCATTGCTTCAGAAGGGTCAATTCTGCTTTCAAACCTAAGGCATCTTGATACAAAACACAATTTACATCCTAAACAATGAATTCCAGTTTCTAAGGCAACGCTTAGCAACTGGCCACTTCTGGGAAAATGAAATTCAGAATCCTTGTGTACAAATTGCCCAGGGAAGTATACACCACAAGGCTGCAAGTGTTGCGATTAAGAGAATGGGTGGCAGTGTCACATTCCTGAGTGTGAGCCCGGCCCCCAAATTCACAAACTGTGTTGCCATGGGCAAGTCACCCAACTCCCTCAGCCCATTTCTTCCTCTGTACAAAGAGGTAACAGTAGAACTGGACTCATAGCATTGTTGTAAGGACTGTATGTAGTACTCACAAGGTGCTTGGAAGAGTGACTGGTGCAAAGTATTCAAGACATCTTTGTTACTATACCTACTTCTTTGCTAGGCTGTGAAGAAATTAATCTACTAGGAGCTCCCGAAGTCAACTTTCTCAGTCTGGAATGGGTTAGCTATCGTCTAGCTGAAGGCAACATGGAAAGATGACTTTTACAACTCAATTTCTGAAAAGTATTTCAGCTTCTTCACAGGCAACTTAGAAATTAAAATCTTGGGGCACCTAGGTGGCTCAGTCGTTAAGCGTCTGCCTTCAGCTCAGGTCATGATCCCAGGGTCCTGGGATCGAGCCCCACATCGGGCTCTCTGCTCAGCGGAAAGCCTGCTTCTCCCTCTCCCATTCCCCCTGCTTGTGTTCCCTCTCTCGCTGTGTCTCTCTGTCAAATAAACAAATAAAATCTTAAAAAAAAAAAGAAATTAAAATATTATAAAGAAAAATGACAGATCTTTTAAGAAGCCCTTTAAGAGGGGCCCTCCCCTTTCTTGAGGATAAGCACTTATTTCCCCACAGCTGGTGGTGACGGGGTGGGAGAAAGCTGGGGTGCAGAGGACTACGGGGAGGGAACAACCGCAGACTGCGTGCTGATGCTGCAGAAAATGAGCTTACGGACCCAGGCATCAGGGCTCCTGTTCTAAAACCACATACTATTGTTTCTTTTAACTCCACCAGAAAAGATTTAGATTTCTTCCTCCCAGTCATCCACTCTCCCAAACAACTTGTGTTCCTCCTCTGGGACACACATCACACACATGAGCACGTGTGCGGTCTGAGTCCCCATTACACTAGGGTTGACCTGAAAGCAGGAACTGGGTCTGCCTTGCTCACTGCTGCAGCCCCAGGGTCTAGCCCGGTACCTGAACATATGGGGATTTAATAAATCTGTGCTGAACAAAGGAATGAATGAATGAATTTTTTAAAGAAGGGAAACGGTCTAAATTACCATCATGATTAGAATGTATAATGAATTATCCTTTCTATCTCTAAAATGCCCCTTCTGAAGAAAACATCTAGAATGTGTAGCTGCCTATAGCAAAATCAATTCTCATCTCTTCCTTTACAAGAAAATGTTAAGATCTTGTAGCTTCTAAGCGAAGTATTTCTTTTTCTGAGGGGTCTCTCACATGTCTACTTCACTAAAGGGCTGGAAATCAAAAAACCCATGGTGAATATATTTCCAAGTAACCAGCACAGTTATATGTAATTCATCTTCCTAGTCCAGGAGGCATGGCCAGGGAAAGCAAAGAGAAAAATATGCAGTAGTATACCCAACAACTGTAAAAGAATCAAAATCTACAGCTCAATCACTTGTAATTCACATATTTAGCTTTTATAAAGAGTAAACTCTGTCTTGGGGTAGAGAAGAAATATGTAGCCTATAGGATTTGTTCTATGTATCTTGCATGATTTTGAGATAATGTTAAAAAAAATTACATGATACTTACAAGTGTACCCTTCTTTTTTCCCTCCAGGAAGTTTTATGGAACACTAAGAAGTAGAACTAGGTTGTCTAATTTGAAAGTAAATGGGTAACCAACTTAGCATCTTCAGAAGTAAACGGACGATGAAAAAGTACAATTATCAATAACCACAGTGGAGGGCCCCTGAGTGGCTCAGTTGGTTAAGCAACTGCCTTCAGCTCAGGTCATAATCCTGGAGTCCTGGGATCAAGTCCCGCATCCGGCTCCCTGCTCAGCGGGGAGTCTGCTTCTCCCTGACCTTCCCCCACTCTCATGCTCTCCCTCAAATAAATAAAATAAATAAATAAATAAATAACCACAGTGGAGCAAGAAGGGAAAATATGCAGCACTGAGCATGGGGCTTGTGGCCAGTGAAGGGCTCAGGGTCTTACCTGTCACTGTACACGGACCTCTCAAAGATCTGTATTGCATTCTCGGCCTGTAACAGTTTCTCAGGGAAAGGCTCCAGCTGTACTTTCAGGCGGCTCATAAAAGAAAATGTCTGGAATGTGTAGGACCATCGTGCTGGTTCCTGGTACATCATATCCAGCAAGTTTCCAAGACTTTGGGCAGTGAAGGCCTACAAGGAAATTACAAAAGAGGAGCATTTCCTAGAAGGTGTATTTACCCCATGGTGTTTAGTCCCCAACACCATGGTTTAACAATCAATGAGGGAAGCAATTACAAAAGTTGCCTTTTACTAAAAAGATATAATCATATCCCCCAGTTTAGTCAAAGCTGTATAATCAAGGAAGAGATTTTCCTACCTGATAAAATGAGAATTTGAGAGGGAGAGGACACGCCATCTTCAACACACCAGAGAAGAGCATAGGAAGAACCACCCATACAATCAACACATTCACTGACTGGTTTGTGGAGTCTGTCTGTGGAGTCTGTCTGACGAGGAGTAAACCAACGACCATCTAAGACTACTTGGAATCAAATCTTCCCATTTTAACACTATGTTGCCTCTCTTTTGAACTTCCATCTGTGGCTATTTCTTTACAAAACTTCAACCCAGAGAAGAAAGCAATGGATTATTTGAAAATCCAACTAACCAAACAAATAGAATTCTCTCTCTCTCTCACAGAAGGGATTAAAACAAACAAACAAAACCTTCCTCCTCCATTCTGGAGACTTTATGAAATGTATCTCAAGACCCATTTACTCAGCATGTGCAGGTGGGAACATGTGTGAGATACTCAGGAGCCCTGGACTCTTTCCTGGGCTCTGCCACTGACTCAGCACAAAAGTGAATTCATTCAATCTCCATTAACTGAAGGGCCTACACGGATGAGGCGCTACATAGGCTCGATGCTGTAAGGGGTAGAGAAAACAAACTAAGATTTATTTTCAGTGTTCACTGTGCTGTTATGTCATTTAATCTTCAAAACAGCTTCATGAAGAGGGCACTACTGCATGCTCATTTTCCTGAGGGGCAAATCCACTCATACAGGTTAAGTAACTTACTTGTCCAAGGTTTCAAGATGAGTAAATGCAGAACAGGGACTCAAACCTGGCTTCCTCTAACTTCATTCTAATGCTTCTCCATATAAAGACAAGCTGGGAAGTAAATGATACATAGAATTTCCACAGATAGAAATGGGGACTAAGAGCACATTTGGGGTGGAGAAAAAAATAGAGGGGGAACTAGGTTAGACAACCACAAGTGGTCCAGTTTGGCTAAGTATCAACCATAGATTCCAAAGAAGGATCCCAGCCCTTTGAAAGGCTTCACGGGGAGCAATGCAGGTAGAGCAGAATGGATCACAAGATGTTTTCCCTCCTTCCAATTCTCCAACCTGCACACACACAGCAGTCTCACAAATGACCCCCGGTTAAGAGTTGGAAGTAGAGGCAGGGGGACAAATCTGAATCCACTTGAGTCTCTGATGGCGTCACTAGAGACAGTAGAGAGCCCTTGGGGTGCAGCATAGTTATGAGACTGCATGGAAGCCCAATGAAGGGAGTGAGGTGCTATGTGTACAGATGTACTAGGTTGACTGGGTAGGAGCTATTCTATCAGCGGCCTTTGGGCTACCAAAGGGAAACTGTTCTGGAACAAAACTCTGTACAGGGCCTACACAATTTCTGAAAGAACCCATCTCAGCTACAGAACAAATGCAAACATCCCTTCAAACATATAAGCAAAGAGAGGGACAATGACTGGATACAGTAATATTCAGCAATTCAAAGGGAGAAAACCAATGCATCTGCTCAGGACAAGCAGCCCCTTAAGAGACAGAGCTGTTGCCAGAAACAAAAGAAAACAGAAAATCAATGAGATTCAAGAGACTGCCACATTGATAAGAACAGGCTGTCATAAAAACAGGAATAATATGAAAAGAACATTCTTAGAGGAGAAAAAAATGCAACTGCCAAAACAAAGCACCCTATGAAGACAGTAACTAGCAGATTGTACACTGCAGTAAACCTAATTAGTGAATGTCATACAGAACATCAGCTCAAGAAATTTTCCTTAAACTAAGAGGAAAAAAAAAACAGAAAATTAGGACAGAAATGAAAACATACAGGTTAGAAGGAGGAGATCCAATGTACACTGTAGTATCGTGCTAAGGTATTTTTTGCCTTTCCTTTCTTTCCTCTGGAAAGATAAATCAAGATGTAATGTCACTTGTGTTCCACCTCACAGTAATAATATAATTTTGCATCACAAACAACTTTCCAAACAAGACCTAAAATGATCCACAACTCCACAGTACCTGTAGTTCAGACAAAGCTACCTAAGGAAATGATGTTCCTTCTCATGAGACAAAAGTCCAATACAGAGAGGGGAAATGCCACCCGCAGCAAAGAGATGAGCAGGGGAAGACCATTACTATTAAGGCGTGTGTCTCCTCACCAAATTTCATTATCACTGAGAATCACTAACAGAACCATGTAGTAGCTCTAAGTATTTAAGAACAAAGTTTAAAACTAGAAGCTATAGTAAGAAGGAATTGATCTGATAGAAAAGCTAAAACAAAAGAAAAAAATTAAAGAAAATTTCTGAGATGCGAGACTTTCAACCAGAAAAATTCAGAGTACCAGAAAAGATTTCATATATATTTATATATACAGCTTTCATACACACACACACACACACACACAGGCACACACAAGAACCCAAAACTGGACCTATCCTACCAAAATACCAACAATTCAAAAAAACAAAACAAAAATCTAATGGCAGGGAAATCACATGAATTACTTATTTAAAAAAAAAAAGATCAGAACCATATAATACTTCTCTACAACAAAAACTACCTTTTATATTACAGAGCAAAAGGAAGACATTTTTAGACAAGCAATCACTCAAATTATACCACCTACATGCCCTTTCTGAAAAAATTCTCTAAAATACATTACAACCAACTGAAAAATTAAGAAACAGGAAGATGTGGAAATGAGAAAACAGTGGTCAGTGATCAACCAGGAGAACAGAGTTAAGTATAATTAAGGGTGTAACTAAGGAACTATTATTTATGTGGCTATGAAATTGAGTGCCACATTTCCGTTGTTAAAAAAGAAATTTCACAATGTAAAAACATTCTGGATCTACAAAATTTCAGATAATTTCAATATACCTGGCAAAGAAGGTAATAAAAAGGTTTTGGCTTCTTTTTCTCTTTCACAGAGGCTCCATTAACATTGAAAGATAGGTTTAAACATGTACATTTTTAATTTACAGGTTTCCCCTGTTAGGATAAAAATAGTAAGTTTCCCATATAAGGAAAGGGGAGAAAAATGAAAAAAAATATTAAATATAGCAAAAAAGGAAAAAAAAGGAAATGAAAGCACAAAATAAGGTGATAGAAATAAGTTAAACACAATTATAATAAAAGAGAAAAATTCCCAAGAAAGGCAAACCCTAACACTGGGTAAAAACTAAAAATCCTGTAAGAAAAATACCTAAAACAAAATGCCATGTATTAGTTAAGGACAAAGGGACAGTGAAATCCACCAAATAGATGCAAATAAAAAGAAAGCAGATGTGGCAAAACTGTATTTTAAAAAAAGCATTATATGCTACAAGAGGGTTTTTTTTATACTAATAAACCAAAAAAGACTACACAAAGGAGTCATGAACCTTTTTACGTACAGTAATAAAGCCCTGAAATTCAGAAATATAAGAGCAGAGCCGATTAAAAATACAAGGAGAAATGGACAAAAAGCACAAACTTTAACACACTTTTCTCATAATTTAATATAAAAAGTAGACCCCAATAATGAGAGCTTATTTCAAATTGTTATTAAGTCATTATTTTTCACATATCTGAAATTGATGTACATCTTACAATGTTTAAGTTAAACTTTAATAGACATTTTTATTATTCCTTAGAAGTATTATTAAATTGATTACGTGTCTTACGATCAATGGCATCTTAGAATTTATAATATATGTCACATCAAATTCCATACCTTAGAGATAATATATATTCTTCTTAAAAGTCCATGGCACATTTACCAAAATTGGTCATACATAAAAATCGATCATATGTAAGCCATGAAGAATACCTCAGTAAGTTCCCCCAATTAAAATTGTATAAGCCATGTTGTCTGACCATAACAAAATAAAATTAGAGTAAAAAAATAATGCACACACAAAATCTACTCAGAAAATGTAAAATTGGGGTGCCTGGGTGGCTCAGTTGGTTAAGCGGCTGCCTTCGGCTCAGGTCATGATCCCAGGGTCCTGGGATCGAGCCCCGCATCAGGCTCCTTGCTCCGCAGGAAGCCTGCTTCTCCCTCTCCCACTCCCCCCTGCTTGTGTTCCCTCTCTCGCTGTGTCTCTCTCTGTCAAATAAATAAATAAGATCTTAAAAAAAAAAAAAGAAAATGTAAAATACCTTAAAAATAATTCCAGGGCAAAGAATAAATCAAAAACTACAATTACAAATTCGGTATTTCAGTTAAAATCTTATATGTCGAACTCTAAAAGACAAGGCCAAAGCTTATTCCATGAAGAAAACTTTCAGTTGCAAATACTTCCATTATTAAGGAAAGAAAAAAAGAAAAATACACAAACTAATCATCCAACCTAAAGAGCTTTAAAAATACAGAGGTTCTTAGAAAGAAATGAGTAAATTTAAAGGCCAAAATTAATGAATTAGAATGCAAGTCCCCACAGAATTAATAAAATCCATTAACTGGGTCTTTAAAAAAGAACAATCATCTATCAAGTCTATCCCTCCCCAAATATTAACACAAACAAGCAACATCAGACAAAAGACACAGTAATTCTGGATTAAACTATTAAAAAATACAGGTACTACTTTTATACAATTAAATTTGAAAATCTCAATAGAAGGGCAATTTTCTAAGAAAACAAGATTATCAAAATTGATTCAAGAAGGTGTAAAACAACAACAACAACAAAACACAAACCCTGAACAATAGCTGAGGAAGTAACAGTTGTCCAGCAACTATTCCACCCAAACAGCACTGAATCCGTATTATTTAAAAAATGATTTCTATCCTAACTTCAAAGAATAGATAATTCCTACACTAAAACAGTGCAAAACTTCTCAATTCATTTTATACCCCGATGGTAAAAACCTGTCAAAAAATAGTAATACCAATTAAATAAATATACATGCAAAATTTCAAACAATCTATTAGCAAATTAATGGAATAGTGTACCATGATCAAAAGGGTTCATTCCAGAATGTACAGATGGCGCCATTATCAAATCTACTGACTAAGATACTAAGAGATTAAAAGAGAAAAACCACATGGTTATCTCACTAGATACTAAAAAGGCTTTTGATGAAAATTCAACATCTGATCCTGAGGAAAACAGTTCCTATCCTAGTAATTAGAAGGGTACTTCCTCCACATGATCTATTGAAACGATTAACAATCACAGAACTTATACTGATACATTAGAGGTAGTTTCATTAAAGACAGAACAAGATAAGACTGACTACCATCAGTGCTATTATAGTTAGTATTGCTCTGGAACTTCCACCCAATAAAACAAGAAAATAGAAGTGAAGTATGGATATTGGAAAACTCTTACAAATTATAAGTATTTAGGGAAAACCATTATGTTCTGAAACCTCAAGCAAATAAAACAAAAAAAATAACAGTAATATTACAAGACAAACATACAATTAACTGCTTTCCTTTAAAACAATAACAACCAGTTTGGAAAAGATGATGGGAAAACGGATCCCACTCACAATAAGAATTAAATAACCACTCAGGAATAAACTAAACAAGAATACTACTACGAAAAGTAAATAATGACTTGGGGAAAATTAGCCTCCTATAACTTTTAAAGTCACATAAAGAGCAAAATAAAACCATAAAAGCAAGAGAAAGAAATGTAGGCGCATGTTTTTATAATTTTGGATTGTGAGAGTCTTTTTAAAACTTTAATACCAAAGGCAGTAATTATGAAGAAAAAGACAGATTTGACTACATAAAAACTTGAATGTATTATATTGCAAAATATATCATATAGAGAGACAAAAGAAAAATGACAAACTGGGGAAAGGATCAGCAATATGTGATAAAGACTTAAGATACTTAACATACAATGAGCTCTTATAAAGCCATTACAAAAATTTGAAGATCTCAGTAGCGGGGAGAAAAATACAAGAGGTCTTAATAGGCAATTCACTAAAGAATACTAATAAATGGCTGATAAATATAAAAAAGATGTTGAATTCACTGGTAATCAAAGATATGTAAAACAAAATAACGCACTGTTTTCTTGCCCCTCATATTAGCAACAATGAAAAACAGTGTTGCCAAAAGTATGGGGAAAGTGGTACAACTTTTCTGAAGGAAATGTTTGTGAAGTTTAACAGGTGTCAGCAATCTACAAGATGTGTAATTTTTGGACATTAAAACTCCAACTGTAGATTATCCTAAGAAAATACAAAAGTACACAAAATTTAGCTGTTAACAAGAAAAAAGATGTAGCTACAAGGATATTCATCATTGTAACATTGTTTATAACAGGAAGAAATTCATATAGTACATGTAACATTATACATTAATTAAATTAAATATATCAACTACATTAATTAAAGGATCATATTATGCAATACTGCAATCATTAAAATTACTATGAAAGGAAGACCTTGTATATCAAAGGCCATGCAGGTAACAATTACAATTTTTGTTTAAAAAAAAGTAAATGTATATGTTTTATACATTCGTATAGGTGTATATAAATATATACATTTTCTCCTAAGTAGAAGGAAATCCAAAAGAACAAAAATGTTAACTACCTCTGGATAACGGGACTACGGGAGTATTAGCTATCTACCGCTGCATAACAAATTGTGCCAAAGTTTAGTGGCTTAAACAAAAAATGTTCATTATCTCAGTTTCTATGGGCGAGGAATCGGGACACAGCTTAGCCAGCTCATTCTGCCTCAGGGTTTCTCATGAAGTTTCAGTCAGGATATTGGCTGAGGTCAGTCATCTGAAGACTTGAGTGGGGCCAAAGGATCCACTTCCAAAAAGACTCACACTGCTGTTGGTAGGAGGACTCAATTGCTTGCTTCATGGGCCTCTTCACAGACAAGGATGCTTCATGACATGGCAGCTGGCATCCCCAGAGCCAAAAGTGATCAAGACAGATCAAGGTAGAAGATACAATGTCTTTTTTGGCCTACCCTAGCAAGTCCTACTGTTATTCCTGCTACATTCTATTCATCAGAATCAAGTCGCTAAGTCTAGCCACTCAATAAGAGAATTAGGGTCTACCTCTTAAAGGAAAGCTCAACAATCTGTGGAAATATTTTTAAATCCCACAATAGGTGACCTGTGGCATACTCAGAAAAAGATATGTAATTTATTTTCTAAATGGAAAATTAACTTCACAAACATACATACACACACAGAAACAATTTAAAAAAACATATGTCCACAATAAGCATGATGTGCCTGCCAAAAGAGGTAACACAATTTTGAGGAGGAATAACAGAAAAATGCCACCTAGAACAAGTTCTATGATACTCTTTACCATTTAGAGTACCACTCTTAGTCTAAGTGGAAAACTAACCAACTGGAGCTTATCACCTAGACAAAGTTACTTCAGAATGAGGAACAGTCTGGGGGAAAATGGTGTGTGGCTTGAAAGAAGACGCAAGGAGGAGAAAGAGCAAACAAATCATGAATTATCTTCAACTATATGAAGGGTTGTCATGTAGAGAAGTTAAAAACTTAAGAAGCAGAACTTGAACCAATGACTCAGAGTCACAGGGACGCAAAGTGGCTCATACAAGAACTTTCTAACAATTAGAGTTTTGTTAAAAACTAGAACAAGCCACTTAGTGGACTGTTCTTGGTGGCTGCGGGAGGAGAGTGTGGAGACTGAGGCAACGTAGTGCCATTTCCTCAGCTACCCCTAAGGTTCACGTCCAAACTGGTCCTTCCCTACTCACATGGATTATGGCTGATTTTGAAACCAACGCTATGGCCCTTCCCAAAGCAGTAGACCTGACACTAGGTCCTATGCCATGAGGCAGAAGTGAAATGTACAGCACTTGGCACAGTATGTGGCAAAGTGTGCGCTTTATAAACGTTAGCTATTATTTTTGCATTGACTCAGAGTGTGACAAGATGTTCGCGAAGTCCCTTCCAATTTCTAAAACTTCATAAATAAGTTAAAATCACTATAATTAGCTCTTAATCCTGAAGGTCAGCTTCAGTAATATACTCAAGGGTAGGAATGACAAAGCCAGGACAGCTGGACATACTTTGGGAAACCACAAAGAACAGAGGCAGTCACTTATGTAGACATGTAAAAACCACAAAAATCAAAACTAAACATATTCAAACAAGTCATATCCTCTCTGGCATATGTGGTCTGCTTTCTGGAATGAAAGGATTTTAAAAAAAGAAACTCAAACTGGGCTGTTTCACCTACTCAGAGCAAATTGGATTATTACAATTAGTTTATTCACCCATGCTGGCCAACTACCCACCACAACTGAAAACTTACTTTTTGGGTGCCAACAGCCTGGACACTCTGCCATGTTGCTATAGGTTCTGTAGCTATGTGCCACTCTGGGTAAGTTTTCGTGAGTAACTTCACAAAGGTGGACTTTCCCACGGCTGCAATGCAAATAGCATGTATTGGGACCCTTCCCACATCAGGGCTGCAGGAGAAAGCTGCTACTAAATTCGGGGGCCCAACTGAAGGCAACAAGTACCAGTTTTCCCAATTTCCGCACTCAGCACCAGACCAGTGTCCGAATGATGATGGGGCAGGCCATGCTAACCAGTCACCGTAATGAACACAGGCAACAGTGAGGAAAAATACCCTTAAGATCTAACTTGCAATGTTAATGCCCTAACCTCCCAGAGGCCAAGTATTTAATGAGAGCTGAAAATGTAAGAGGACTACCCAATGTAGAGGAAGTCAGCTACTTAAGTTGTAAGGCTTGAATCATATTTATTCCGTGGGAGTATAAAAACCGCAAGTTTTTCAGGAAAGAAAATTGAGATTATGACCCTCATTCATTCAACAAACCTAACCACTACTTATTGGAGTGCTTACTATGGGCTCAGGACTGTCCGGCACTGGGGGTACAATGGCAAACCAAACACAGGACAGATTTTGCCCTCACGGAGCTTGTATGGGAGATACTAAACAAACATGGAATAACTAATAACAAACTGTTAAGTGCTAGGAAAGAAAAATGCAGGACGGCTCTAATACAGCTCAGGAGACTGGGGAAGTTTCCTCTGGAGAAAATGCTATCTGAGGTAAGATCTGAAAGGTGAGGAGATAACCAGGCCAGACGAGGGGTAAGGGTAATCCAGGCAGAGGGAGCCGCATAAACAAAGGCAAGGAAAAGAGAAAGAACCTGGTGTAGGAGGAGACAGAAGAAAAGCCTGGGCCTAGAAGAGGCATGGTCAAGTGAGGGAGAAGAGTGGCTCTAAGATGTGTGTAGAGGCAGGTAGGCAGGCCAGGCCAGATCAGGCACGACCTCATAGCATGGTAAGAAGTTTGAATCTATTCTAAGAGTAATGGGAAGTCAGTGGCAATGGATTTTAAGCAGGGAAATAAGATTCCATCTCATTTTTAAAAGATCACTCTGCCAGCTGTGTAAGAACAGACTGACACAGAAGCAGGCAAAGCAATTAGAAGATAATTGCAGCCTGAACCAAGGGATGGCAGAGGAGGTGGAAAGTAGTGGTTGCTTTGAGGAATATTTTGGAGATGAAACCAATCTAGTACAACAAATGATCTCTTCCCATTTACGCCAGTGTCTGGCCCATTACCTTCCATGAGCTCCAGACTCACTATCTAAGAGCTCTCCAGACACCACCACTTGGATGTCCCACAACCACCTCAAAATCAATCTGCTCCCTACATAAATGAAGTCATCATCGTCCCCAGCAAACTGAACGTCCTCCCATACCCCAGACCTCACGGGACGGCAGCAGCATCACTCACTGTCAGAACTTCTCCCTCCTCTGCCAAACCTCAAGTAGCCACCAAGTCCTTTTGCACCTGCCTTCTAAATTTCCCCCATCTGTCCTCTTCTCTCCATTCCCACCTCCAAGCTCAAGATCAAGCTCTCACCTCTTGCCTCTCTGACTCTGGCTTTGCCCTCTTTAATCCATCACTCATACTGCAGCCACAGTGAACACAAAATAACACTGCTTAAAACCCTATTGCCTTCACGAAAAATCCAACCTTTGACATGGTCTATGAGACACAGCAAGATCTGGCCCCTGCGTGTACCTCTCCAGCCTCAGCTTCTTTTAGACACCAAATTCCTGCTGACCAAATTCCTTCCAACTCCAATCATGCCATGTTCTTTCCCGCAAATGTGATTTTGCCTATGCATTCCCGTTTCCTGGAGCACCTCCTCTCCTCACCTGGTCAACTCCTACTCAATCTTCAAGATTCTGCTCAGATGTGCTCCCTGTATAAAGCTTTTCCAGGTCCTGATGCCTCTGAGCTGGATCAGCTAATCATCCTTTATACTTGGCCTGGCTTTCTGGGTAAGAATTCATCACTGCAATTGTAATTCTGTTTCTCCAGGTAGAAGATGGGGCTCCTCTAGGGTACACAGGGTGGAATCAGAGCCCAGTGCAATGACCTGACTGAATAAAACACTTAATACACTACTAATTTTGGTTCCCTCTGAAACTGACATTTGTTAAAAATAAAAAAATGACTTAAGAGTATGTTTGGAGTTCAATCCCTTCTATGAGAGATGGTCTTTCTCAAGCAAGTTCTACCCTGAGGAGGAACCCAAATGGAACCAAAAGAAGGAAGGGAAGAACCTTTCAAGTCAGTTCTATCAGCCACTCACAGCTACTCATCAGGAATGAGGGGATGTCACAGAAGAGCCCACACATCCAATGTGCGCCACTGATTACACAGCACTCCAGCTCCTGTCTGAACAACACAAGCTAAGAACAAACAACATGAATCTGTGTGTTCTGTACAGTCATGCTCCTCTCTCAGTTCCATCTCTACCCAGCCCATGTGTGCCTTTGCATATCTGTCCAGCCTCTGCTCTTCCCACATATCGGTGAATAAATGCCTTCCCCTGCTCTTCCTGGCCTGCATCTAAACCCTTTCCCCCTACCAAGCCTAAGGCCCCACCTCTTCCATGAAGTTTAGAATGTCTCTAGCTCACATGGAAGACCTACCACACTGGGCAATTGAATCAAACAATATTTATTAACTGCTTATGACATGTTTAGCATTTAAGTGTTTTGATTGCTTCATGGGTCTTAATTTTGGTTTCTTAATAGGATCTGACTCTCTGGGTTTGGGACTCAGGAATCCACATTTGTAAGTATGCCCCAAGTGATCCTAATGCATACTTTTTTTTTTTTTAAGATTTTCTTTATTTGTTTGACAGAGAGAGAGAGAGAGAAACAGCGAGAGAGGGAACACAAGCAGGGGGAGCAGGAGAGAAAGAAGCAGGCTTCCGGCTGAGCAGGGAGCCCGACTGGGGGCTCGATCCCAGGACCCTGGGATCATGACCTGAGCTGAAGGCAGACACTTAACGACTGAGCCACCCAGGCGCTCCCCCTAATGCATACTTCTATTTGAGGTTGCTATCCGGAACAATCTGATCAAAATCAACAGAGGTAGTTTTTTAAAAAATATATATAGGTTCTAAAACCACATACCAGACTACTGAATAAAAGCCTACAGGCTTGCCATGAAGTACCTAACAGACTGACAGGAATTACAAATTGGTTGAGTTTATATATTATCAGATGCCTGCCTGCTCTGAGTAGCCCCTATTTTAAAATATTTGACATAGATGGGCAAAATTTAGACTGCAGGTTGTTGATTAAATCTAAAACGTGGTCCCTGCCTACCAGTCAAAAAGCTATTTTAATTAATAGGGAAAGATTAAGGCAATTGAGATTGCTGGGATTGAATGATCGTTAGAATTACATTTTTAGAAGTTAAAAACAATCTAAGAAACTACTGCAGATGGAAAGGAAGGGCCCTGAGGGTTGGGGAATTCCAGCTTCACCTCTGAGATCAGACACTATTAGTTCATCTAAAAGCAGCCAGGACTCTGAGGAACCGACTCATGCCTTTTAAACACACAAAACCCGGAATGCCAACAAATTTGATGTAATGGGAAATATACAGTTCCAATTACTGGAACAATTACACCAGGACAATACTTCTACCCTGCACCCCACTGCCCATTCAAAAGCTTCTGGAAAGCCAGTTTAGTAATCAGGAGCCGGTTTCAGCAAAGAATGACAGTAAATGGTGGTGGCAGGTCCTAAGTGCTGTGCCATCCAGGTTGCTCTTGCGCTCGGAGAGCCTGGGTCATTTGCCATAGGGCAGTATTTCTTAAGCTGTATTCCAATGGAACTCAGCTGTGCCAGGCACCAGCCACAAATATGGAATAATTTTAAAAGATAATTCAAAGTTATATACTCATATTAAAACTGCACACAGCATAACATTTTTTAGTGCTATAATACCTAAGCGTAAGTTTTTTCTTCCTGCTTGGGTTTTGATTGTTGTTGTTGTTCAAGATTTACTTATTTATTTGAGGGGGGAGGAGCGGGGGGGGAGCGGAGAGAAAATCTCAAGCTGACTCTCCAGAGAACAGAGCCCAATGCAGGGCTCCGTCTCACAACTCTGAGACCATGACCTGAGCCAAAATCAAGAGTCAGACACTTAACTATCCGAGCCACCCAGGCGTCCCTGTTTTTTTGTTTTATTTTTTAAGACATATGTTGTAAAGTGTTCCCAGGGGCTTCATAAGAGTAATGTTGTCTGCTTTTTTCCTTTTTTTTTTTAAGACTTTATTTGCCAGAAAGACAGCGTGAGAGCACAAGCAGGGGGAGCGGCAGGCAGAGGGAGAAGCAGGCTCCCCGCTGAGCAAGGAGCCTGATGTGGGACCTGATCCCAGGACCCTGGAATCATGACCTAGGCCAAAGGCAGACGCTTAACGACTGAGCCACCCAGGCATTCCTGTCTGCTTCTTTCCTGCTACACTGGCCTCCTCCTAGGGAGCAGAACACTCATGTCCACCAAAAGCCACTCCTCTTCATGAAGCACTGGGCGAACAAGACAAAGTCCTCCCTTTGGTCTCTCGGCAGAGCACCAGCTGCTTATGGTATCATTATCACAATTTAGTTAGATCTCAGGTTCACTGTTATCTCTCAATATACTTTTTAATATCATGAGATTTGGGAGGTATCCAATCTCAGAATCAAACCTTCCTTTCAGATCTTAGCTCTTACTGAACTTTATTATATGTGCCATGACTTGGAAAAGGGCAGGAGGTACTTTCTTAGAGTATATTAGTACAACATGTTGATTTTTATTAGCACTAGGACTGTCATTCCACAAGCTACATCAAAGAGTTCTGCTGCTAATTTCCATCCTTTCCTAAGTCATGATTTTTTTCTCTCCACAAATTTTTCTATAAACTATGATGCCTGCTATTGCTACATTCTGCTAAAATCTAGCAATTAGATAGTATCTGATGTAACACCCCGAATAACATATTACCTTCAATGTAATACAGCTGTATTTTGTGTGAGCCTTTTAAACATACCATCACCTCCAGGCATTTTCCTATCCTGAACAAAATTTAAAACATGGCAAAAATCCAATTCTGAAACCTTGTACCAAAAAGCAAACTAAGACAGTAAATGTAAAACTATCTTTAAAAAAAAAAAAAAAAAAAAAAAGAAGTCTTCCAAAGAACATGTAAAGCCTGTATTTTAGGCTTTACATTTGATGCTGTATCCATCTACTCATTCACTTACTGGATGTTTATGGAAGAGCTACCAGGTGCTAGGTACTGTATTTAAAGCAATGAACTAGGCGGAGACCCTGCCCTCAAGGAGCTTATACTCCAACCCTGAAACAAAGTACCCAGGATCAGAAAGGCTCTGAGCCCAAAAGCATTCTGGGCAAACTTAACAAAAATCACTCAGCAGGCTTAAAAGAAACTTAATACCTTTTTGCTCTGATTCCTCTTACTCTTTTTCCCATGGGAAACTATGCTTCACAACAACAACAAAAGTTGCTCTCAGCTCCCAGCATACGATTCATCCTTTCACTATCTCCTTCTCAGTGAAGCCTTCTTGAACCCTCTCTGGTCCACTTCACCCCGGGGCGGGGGCGGGGGGGGCAAAGCTAACCACTGCCTGCCCCAACTTACCAAGGTATTACATTATAATTATCTGTGACCCCGTCACTCTCTCCACTTGCTTTTTGAAGATACAAACTGACCTTGTTCCCTTTGCATCCTGAGTATCCAGCCAGATACCAGGAAAGGAGATGGATGGAACGAGGTGAATCACAGAAACAAAGACTCCAATATACAACATTGAGAATAAATAGGCCTTTTTTCCCTAAGATTCTTCACCCAATTGTTTATATGCAATAAAAGCAATAGATGCACATTAGTAACGTTAGACTATATGGAACATACTATTAGGGAAGCTCTCTCCTCTGCTTTATGTAGAAGTCTCTAGGCTGTAAAAGTGACAAAGTTTCCTCTTTTTTGGTTGGGTCTTTGAAAATCAAAGTGAGAATGGTCTGAGATGACTCACTGCCAGTATCTCATACAGCAATCCTTTCTTCAACTGAGGTCTGTAATTATAAAATAACTGGTTTGGGGAGGCAATAACACACTGTAGCCATGAATACACTTAGAAGACAGACTAAGTATTTTATTTCTTAGATCTTAAGGAATTCTAGGCACCAAACTTTTCATTTTCCATCACACATGGCATATGACTTCTTAACTCATACTGGGCGCCACTGGGTGCTACTTCACTGACCCATTTTCCTTATGGGTTGTGGTCTGCACTTACAGGATCAGATCAACAGTACTCAGAACTGCATGACTACAAGAAAAGCCCCTCTAAACATATCTAACCTGAGTTAGGACAGGGGTTTACCTTCCCTTATTCAGGTGTCCTGGAAGGGTACTGATTTGTTTGGGGATGCCACCTGTGATTAGAGAACAAGATCACTCCTGCCTTGATTTTAAAGCAGCTTAAAATATTCCCTCCGTGGGCACCAATGACTAACTTCCACATGGTATCACAGCACAGGAGTCAAGCATCTGGTAAACACCGAAAAAATACAACAGGTCAGGCAGGGGGTTAGGTGCTGCTGATGCACACATGAGCAAGACACTAAGTGGCCAACCCAGGGAAGGTGTTCAATGTGCAAACAATCCTCACAGAACTCAAGTGCTGTAGCAGTTGTGGGTACAAAATGTTAGAAGAGCACACAGAGGAGGCAGTGACTAATTCTGCCTGAGGACAGGCATCACGGTGTGTGGGGTGATGGAGAGCAGTAGGAGGTAAAACTAGAAACAGCCAGATTAGGGGCCCCCAGTCCACTTGCCATTAGTCACATTTTCCTTGAGCAAGTGCATTCACTTCCAAGGCTTCAACAACTACCCCCACAATCGACAACTTCCATATCTGAAATCTCAGTCCCATCTCTCTCAATTTCAGGCACATGTCCTAATCTACCTCAGAACATCTATGTATGTCTCAGAGGCACCTGACAACCAAATCCGTCACTCTTACCTCCCCAGCCTTCTTCCTTTATTCCCATCCTGTTTCCAGTATGCGTCCAAACTATAACCTCACTGCCATCCTCTACGCCTCCACTCCTCACCTCCAAGTGGCCACCTAGGCCTAGTCAATCCCTCTTCTAAAATCCCTCTCAAACTTCCATTCTTCTCTGTCCTTCCATTCCCTCTGTCCAGCCCTGCAGCTTCCCACATTCCAACTACGAAAGCCACAAAACTAGTCTATCTACTCCCAATTCTGTTCCTGCTCATTCACTCCACACAACAGATGCATGGCACTATGAGTACTGCAGCAAACAAGACATATAAAAAGAAAGTGCCTGGGGCGCCTGGGTGGCTCAGTCATTAAGCGTCTGCCTTCGGCTCAGGTCATGATCCTGGAGTCCCGGGATCGAGTCCCGCATCAGGCTCCTTGCTCGGCAGGGAGTCTGCTTCTTCCTCTGACCCTCCCCCCTCTCATACTCTCTCTCTCTCTCTCATTCTTTCTCTCAAATAAATAAATAAATAAATCTTTAAAAAAAAAAAAAAGAAAGTGCCTGCTTTTGAAGCTTTCTGTTTGTTCCTTCTGGCCAATTTCTTTTTTAAAATAAATCTGGGTGGCTCAGTCGTTAAGCGTCTGCCTTCGGCTCGGGTCATGATCCTGGAGTCCTGGGATCAAGTCCCACATCGGGCTCCCTGCTCAGCGGGGAGTCTGCTTCTCCCTCCGCCCTTCACCCTGCTCATGTTCTCTCTCAAATAAATAAATAAAATCTTAAAAAAAAATGAATTTGGTCATGGCACATGCTGGCCTCAAGTCTTCAGTAACCTCTCACCACCTACACAACAAACTCCTAGCATGCTGCACAGGCTGTTCAACATCTGGCAAGTCTACCCTTCCAGCCTCTTGTTCTGCCATCCAGGCACACCCCTGTTCTTAGAACTGCATGTTTCTTCAGGCTTTTGCCTTGGCAAATGTGACTTCCTGTACTGGAACATTCCTTCGTCATCTCCCCCTTGAGAATTCCTACCCCAGAGATTCTGAGTTCCCATACCCAAACAACCATGGCACTCATCACATGGTATAGGAATTGTATTTAGAAGTCTGCTCCTCCCATCTGGTTATGAGCTCCTTAAAGGACAGGAACTGTACCACAGGGGAGTCTACCCTCATAGCAGGTACTCTCAGTAAGTCTTGATTTGAGTAAAAGCAAGGAAGAAGTATATCCATCTAGAAAGGTTAAGAAGCAAAAGTCAGGAAAATTGGGAGAGGGAGCTCAAACTTCACCTGATCGCCTAAGTACTTACTGTGTGAAGTACTTTGGTACTTCTCTGGGCTCTGAGAACAGAGCTTCCTTTAGAGGCATGTTTCCCAAAGAACATCTTTAACACCATGAGGCAGGGAGCAGGACCCTCCCTTTTCAACCTTTTTGATGTTTCACCACGAATGTGGTGACTGGTCTCACTTTAAATTCATGACCACTAAGTCCAAGTGGGTCCTTAATGCTAACTGGCAGCTCTACATTTCTCTTGCTCACTCGCTAGACTAATTCATGTCTTTCCTCTCTCTTCATGCTCATTCTGCTTAGCTGAGCCTTCTCCCTATTTCACTGAGAAAACAACCAAAAGACCTTCCCCACGTTCCCACCACGCCTACTCGAGTCAGTACTCATTTCTGTTGCCATTCACACTGTTAACTAGTGATAGACCGCGCTCCTAGCTTAGGCTAACCTCTCTCCACTTCGGCAACAGACTCCATTCCTTCTTGCTTACTAAAATCACTCCAGGAATTATATCCTGTCTCCTGCTCCACCAATTTTTTTCCCTCTCTTCTAGACCATTTTCACCAGCTTACAAACATCATCTAATACCTCTTACAAAAAGAAAAAACTGGAAACAACTCCCTCAAACCCTCCCCATTTCAGTTACCACCCTCTGTCTTCCCTTTTTAGGAAAACTTCCAAACAGTTGTCTTAATCCACTGTCTCCGGTTCCTCATTTCCCTGAACCTATGCCGATCAGATGTTCACCCCTACTGTCCCTAAAAACTGTTCTTCTCAAGTTCACCAAAAAGCTCTGTTATTTAAACAGCATTACACAGTTGAACATTCCCACCCCTTGAACACCTTCTTCATTTGGCTTCCAAGTTATCATTCTCTTTTGGTTTTGCTCCGACCTCAATGGTCATTCCCTTTCAGTTTCTTTTGCCTAGTTCCTTCCCCAATCTCCTTTCCATCAACACACAAGGTCTCCTGCCTTCAAATACCATCTACATTTATACTTCCAGTCCGGGGAGACTCTGAACTCCAGACTTATATATCCAACTGTCTCTTCACCATCTCCACTTAGATATCTAATAAGCACATAGAAACCTAAAATGCCTAAAGACAGAATCTTGAAACCATCCCTTGCCCCTAGTCTCTTTTCTCATGCTTCCCTATTTAAGAAAATTTGGAATTCCCATTTTTCAAGTTGCTCAGGCCAAAATGATTGATCTCTTTATCTCACATTCACACATCTGTTACCAAATCCAGTTTGCCCTGCCTTAAACTGTAACTGGAACCCAACTGCCTCTTACCATCACCATTACCACTCTGCTCCAACTCACGGCAACTCATCATTGCAATAACCTCCTGACACCTTCTACTTTCAACATATCAGCCAGAATCACCTTTTCATAATTTAAGTCAAATCATGTCCCTTGACAGCTCAAACCTTTTCCAATGGTAAGTAAAAATCCACCACGGGCTAAACGCCTATACAATCCAGCCATTCCTTACCTTCACACCTCATCTCCTTCCATTCTCCCCCTTGCTCACTCTGCTCCAGCCACAACAGCTTTCCTCCTGTTCCCGGAACACACCCTCCACCTCAGGTCTTCCCTCTGCCTGGAAGATTCTTCTCCCAGTTACCTACATGGTTTCATTCTCTCATTTTCTTCTGGTTTTTGTTCCAATGTCACCTTCTCGGTGATGCCTGTCTTGACTACCCTATTTAAAATTGCCATTTCCCTCAATCGCTCATCCCTGAATTTTCCCCGTCACACTCATTACTATCTAATACATTGTTTACTTAATTTATATTGTTTATTATTTATCACTACTAGAGTGCCATGAGAGATTTTTATTTGTTCTGTTCAGTGCTGTATCCTCAGGGCCAAGAACAGTGCTGGCAAACAGAAGTTGCTCAAAGGGTTATTTGTTGAATGAATAAAATGAGAAATTCTTAATTTGCTGCTAGAATGTCTTCAATACTCAACACTTGCTAATCTCTTTAGGGCTCAGCACCTTAGCTAGTAAAACCATCAAGTCAGAATTTGGTAACATTAAACTGAAGTGTTTTGCGTTCGTTTTATTACTTTTTACTTAAGATACTGGGTCTCTACTAAGTTACTTTTAATACGTTTTAAGTTTAAAAAGTGAGTTTCTTCTAAGAAAAACGTTAAGAAATGATATGGGACTAGAAGAGAGACACGGTAAAATTAGTGTTAAGTGGTATTTGAATGACTGAACTTTAAGAACTCTTAGGGTAGGGCTGCCAGAGAAAATACAGGACACCAGTTAAATTTTAATTGTAAATAATTTTTTTCTAGTTTATGTCCCAAATATTGCATAGGACACACACTAAAACGGTATTCGTTATCTGAAATCCTATTTTAAATGAGCACCTTTTCCCCCCCTAAATCTGGCAACCCTATCTTAGGAGAACAAAGAAATTACACCCTGCTCCTTGTTCGCATCCATTTCGATCAGAACAAGCTGTTAGAACTCTTGTCCTAGCTACAGCCTTCGTGGCTGTGGAGGAGTACTGAGGCCTGACATCCTAAAAAATCAAAGAAGCAAAGGCCTCTTTGGGAGGGGAAAGGCCTCGCGGCATCAGACCGCGGGGAAGGGGGGGGTCTGGGCCCATCTCCCTTTCTCAGCCTCTCAGGCTTGCAGCCACTTTCTGGCCCTTACCAATATTTCCTTCGATGGAGAGCCTTCGAGGCCCGCGCTCCGCGTGCAAGCCCCTGGAGGGGTACACGCCACCGACTGCGCTCTGGGCCATGGACCTGGAAGGTGCTCGCAACAGCCTTCGAAGGAGCCGGCCCGCGGTCATTCCACCCACAACTTGCGCAGCTACCACTTCCGCCGAGAGCATTTCCGCCCTCGGTACAGCCGTTCCAGCGCTGCGGCGCGCCTATGACGTCAGGAGATCGCTGGGCAAGAAGCGGGTGGGGTTGAGCCGGCTGGGGGTGGGGCCAAAGGGACGGCTCTGTTCTCGCGATGTTTGTGGATGACCGAAGCTAGATAGGAAAGACTTCCGGTGTGGCGGGTGCGTGAGAGTTAGTACCTGCAGCAGTTACTGCGGCTTAGCCTCTCGGTTTTTGTCGAACAGCAGCATCGTAAAAGAGACATAAACTCACTAATCTCATAACCTTTGTATTTTTGTGTAACTTTTAAGTCATTAACTAAAGACAAATCAAAATAATTGTAATTGTAAGCGAGGCTTTTCCTGGTGTTTGTCTGCTTTTCTAATATGGGTAGCAACTGGACTATTTTAAGGAGGAAAATGACACAATCTGATGATGTACACATTAACTTTTTCCCATTCACTTGCGACGCGCAGCACAATGCTGGCACATTACTGAATAAATCAAATTAGTTCATTACACTCCACCTCTTATTTTGTCTTTTGAATGAATAAGTAAACGTTCGCTCGATTTGCGTAGTAGCCAAAAATCCCATTAGGCTAAAGTGGGTGGAGGCCCAGGATATGAGTGGAACTCGTTTAAACCAGATAGATGGGGTCCTGTGGGCGTGAACAACGGCGGGGGTGAGGAGCGGGCCAGTGTGGGGCGGTGAGGTTTCTGAATGGGATTTGTCAAAGGCTGAGCAGAACCCGGGTAGAGACTTGCTGGTGTTTAAAACTGGAGTCCCCCTGTCGGTGGAGAGCTGCGCTCCGCTCTGCCGAGGGGCAGGGACAGTTCTGAGCTGCTGCCCCCGGGTGAGGCCCTGACTGGCTTTGTCCTGCCACACCTCATTGTCATAACGACCTCAGAACTAACGCTTTATGAAGTGTTGTTAGAAGGTATTTCCACCTTCCACTGTTGAAAACGCAAGAGTCAAAGCAGGAGTCCAACAGTCAAACCGGCCTTCAGGCAGCACTCTTAGAGGTGGGAGGTTTTAGGAAACAGGGACCTGTTTGCAAGGGGTTGGGGAGGGGTAGGTGGCTGGGACATCAATCTTGTATAAAAAGCACAAGACCTTTTTCTAATACTGATGTTTATATGGGATGGCTGAAGTGATGTTCGTATTTTAAGCACATTCTTAAAAAATATAGGTTATAACTTTATTTAGGATAACCTAGATGCAGCACCAATGGATATTGGAACAGCTAAAGTCTGTCCCATCTTCTGCTCCCATTCTCACAGCCACCTCCGTGTCAAAATACTGCCTACATTCCTTTATCAATGTGAACTCAGACTTGGAAAATATTCATCAAGAAAAAGTTTGAGAGATGGGGCGCCTGGGTGGCTCAGTCGTTAACCGTCTGCCTTTGGCTCAGGTCATGGTCCCAGAATCCTGGAATGGAGCCCCGCATTGGGCTCCCTGCTCGGCAGGAAGCCTGCTTCTCCCTCTCCCACTCCCCCTGCTTGTGTCTCTCTCTGTCAAATAAATAAATAAAATCTTAAAAAAAAAAATTGAAAGAGTCTCTCAGCACCCAGAAGGCCTCTCTGCCTTTGCTGCCATCAGGGTCATTGTGAAGGTTAAATGAGGAAGTTGTTAGGAAGGTTAGGTGCAGACAGGCAACTAAACTTCTCCTTAAAGTTAGAGTTACTAAAAGTTATTATTTTTTTTTAGACTTTATAGTAAAGTGTAGTATGCAGTGAAGAAAAGAACTTGCATCATAAGTATGCAGGTTAATGAAATTTTGACAAACTGTACCTTACTTGGATTCAGATAAAGATATAGACCATTGCTGGCATCTCCAGCATCCATTTGTCCTGCCAGTTACTACCCACCAGAAGTCATCAATAGCCTGACTTCTAACAGCAATCGTTTTGCCTGTTCTTTATATAAATGGAATCACATAGTAGGTACTTCTTTCATTCAATATTATATCTATGAAATTTATCCAGGCTATATATATACATAGCTGTAATTCATCCTCGTTGTCATATAGTGTTCCAATACATTGCTATACCACAATGTATTTTATCTGTTGCACTATTGCTGGATATTTAAGAGTTTCTAAATTGGGGCTATTACGAAGAGGGTGGCCATGAATATTCTTGAATATGTCTTTTGGTAAAGTTATGCATGCAGTTCTCTTGGGTAATACCTGTGAGTGGAATTATGTGATTAGTTATTTGTATGTTCAGCTTTAGTAAAACATTCCCAAACAGTAGATAGTTTTACAGTGTTTGTACCAATTGACACTGCCACCATCATGAGTGGGCACTGTGGTTGTCCCACATTCTTAACAACAGTTGGTATTGTCAGCTATTCATTTTGTCCAGGATGCCATATGTAGTTTTAATCTGCATTTTCCTGATGATTAATGAAGCAAAACACTTTTTCATATGTTTACTGGCTATTTCGGGAAACTCTGTTTTAAAGAGGTTCCCTGAATGCATTCTGACTGATGCACCTAATCATGAAGGGAAGCATTTAAGGAGTAGTTAAGAGTGTGGGCTCCTGAGAGCCCGGGGTGAGGGTTGAGAAAGATAACCCACAAGTAGCACTTACCACCTGCCACACAGCTACCACCCAGTACACTTTCTATCATCAGTAATGGCTGCCTTCAGCTTGACCCTCAGTGCCCGGGACATTTTTGCCATTTATCTTGAGTTGACTGCCTGTTGTATTTCCTCTCTCCTCAAGCTACTGTAACCTACCCATGTTCCCCCCCTCCCCCCACTATCAGCGTATGACCTGACTTCCCCTGAAGACTTCAAGGACTGCACTTCTTAAAATGGGGTAAGACTGGGTGGGGGCAGGGCAAGGAACAATGGGTCAGCCTCCCCATCTTCCCCCACCTGGAGACTCTGATGCACCCCTCTACAGCAGGGATTTGTCAGTGCTCCACATTTCCTCCCATCCTGTGTGTGTGTGTTTGTGCGGGGGGGAGCTGTCCTCTGGCCTCCTCCCCATGCTTTCTCTTCCAACAGCCTGTGACTGAAGCTCTTCTTTGCAAGACTGCCCTTGGCCTACTGGAGCACTTTCCCAGCCCCTGTGGAAAGCATGGGACTTTACCTCCCCCCAGAGTGTGCCTTCTCCAATCACTGATAGGTCAGCATGAAAGCCCAGTTGCATCCAGTCAGGCTTTTACACCAGAGCTGCCTGGGCACCAGGGTGAAACCACCCTTTGTGGGACTCTATCGGAGAGGTCCCCTGCTGGGCTTCCTCCCCTTTCTTGTTCTGCTTCTCTTACTCTGCTCTCTGGTCTCCCCTGCAAGCACTTCCTTGAATCACTTGCCTGTGTATCCTCACTTCAGGGTCTGCTTCTGGGAAACCCATCTTAAGACATAAGTCCACTAGAGATTTTTGTAAAACATGCTTCTCCACCCTACCCCCAAGGGCAAGTGCCGGGATGGCAGAGGAAGTATGTTTGACATTAAGGTCTGTGCACTTCCACTGGGGTCCACTGTCTCCAGATAGGTGTGTCTGGGAAGGCTCATAGCCAAGCGGGATCTGCTCGGGAGCATCAGGGTTGGGACTTGAGTAGGTAGAGAGAGTAAAGGGTATGCCAGGCAAAAGTAGGAATCTTCTGCTATTAGCTAGCTGGGTGAGCGAGTGAGTTAACTTGTAAACTAGCTATAAAATGGAAATGATACTAGTATCTGCTAATAGGGTTATGGTGAGGATTAAGTGGGGAAATCCATGGAAAACTCTTAACCTAAGGCCTCACATATTGTAAGCATTCGACCAATGCTAGCTATTATTACTACCCTTTGTTTTCTCATCATATTTTGTGGGTGCTTCTATTTCACCTCAAATCATTGTCTTGCATGTGTCTTCCCCCCGCTTTATGCAGTGAGACTTTGATGGGCAGGAATCATCTTTACTGGATATGTAAATCCCATGTGACCTTACCCAGTAATAATGGATGCCAAAAATTCAGCAAATACTTGTGAAATTTAACAGAATTGACCAAGGGCAGAGAGTAGGGAGCAAATAACAAGAGAGAGACTGAGAGGGAGATAGAAGCAGGAGGTGGGGCGCCTGGGTGGCTCAGTCGTTAAGCGTCTGCCTTCAGCTCAGGTCATGGTCCCAGGGTCCTGGGATCGAGCCCCGCATCGGGCTCCCTGCTCCGCGGGAAGCCTGCTTCTCCCTCTCCCACTCCCCCTGCTTGTGTTCCCTCTCTCGCTGTGTCTCTCTCTGCCAAATAAATAAATAAAATCTTTAAAAAATAAAAGAAGTAGCAGGAGGAAGAGCAAGAACAAAAGGGGGAGAAGGGAGAAGAAGAAGAAGAGGAAGGAGGACGAGAGGAGGGAAAGAAAAAAAAAATTCTTCCTAAAGGTGCTGCTCCTTTCTGGGTTAGTTTTGGGGAAAGATACAGCCCAATCCTCAATAACAAAAGCCCTCATAGAGATCTTGAGCCCACTGTGACCTTCCACCACCCGAATTCAAACATTGCGTTTGAGCCACTCACATGTCACAGCCTATAAACCTTGTGTTTCTCTTTCTGGTCACGTTCTCTGTGCATTGCCCTCAAGTACAAGGACTTAGATCTCTGAAAGCCCTTGCTTCCTAACCTGCCGCCCCCACCAAGCGCCATCTAGCCCTCATTCTTACTCACGTTCAAGGACAGGGAAACAGGGTAGTACGGTAGGAGTACTAGCTTTAGAGTCAGACAGACTTGGTTTTTAATCTTGATCCTGTGGTCTTCAGCACGTTCTTAACTTCTCTGAGCCTCAATTTCCTCTTCTGTAATGTGGGAATATATGCATCTCACAGGATCATTGTGTGGATGAGAAATAAGGTGTGAAAAGCCCTTAGCACTGTGTAAAAGCCCAGGGCGGAAAAAAAGCCCCACACAGAGAAGTAAGGCTTGCAGGTTTTAATGTTTCATGATTGGTAGCAGAGCAGTCTCCAGGGGATCCCCAGAGAATCTGTTCTGACTTTAGAAGCACTTCCTGTGGACAATGGAGGGCCCTGCCTCATCATACTCAGGCTTGCTGATCCACATCTGCTGAAAGGTGGAGAGAGAAGCCAGGATGGAGCCTCCAATCCAGACCGAGTACTTCCGCTCTGGGGGAGCAATAATCTGCAAAGAATAAATGTGGTGAATCGTAATTAGCACCCAAGGGAATAGGGAGGTGGTCCAGGAGATCATCTCATCACAGTGCCAGGCTGCCCCAGGTAAGGACGGCCTCCAGGTCAGAAACAAACAGGGTAAACCTTGTGTTAGATTAGACTGTTGCTCAAATCTTTACTCCCGCCCTCGTCCTCCCCGCGTGGGAAGGGTGCACTGTTTCGCCCTGTGACTTTGGGCTGGGCCCTGTATTTGCTTTGACTGATGGGACGTTAGCAGACGTGGCACAAACAGGAGCTTGACATGGGCCTCAGGCCTGCAGCTGTGCCTCTGCCATCCTGATGAGAAGGGCTTCCCTGGAGAAGCTGCTGGCCCTTCAGCCTGGGCCCCAGCATGAAAGCTACAGACCTGACCTGAGCTGGCTAGACCTGCAGAGCTGCTGAGCCGGGCCTGACTTAGATTAGCTGACCCGCAGACGCACACGCAATAAATACTGATTGTTATGTCCCTGAGATTTCACAGTTGCTTGTTCCTCAGCGATGGATGACCAATACAAACATCTACAGGGAAAGCGCCACTCTGTTCTTGCCTGGAGTTTGGATGCACGTGCAGCTGAGGCTGGGCTTCTCCCAACCCTGAGTCAGCCAGCACACTCAGACCCTGTATTGAGCTTCATCTGTCAATAGCCACTGGTAGCTGACAAGTCCTGAGCTTAGCCTCTAGAAATTGGTTGTCCTGTCAAACAACTTTGAACTCCACCTACAAGTGGATCCAGAGGGACAGCTACTAAAGGGTCTAAGGATTCAGGGCCAGAATAAACCAGACGCTGAATTGATTGTTTTTGTCTCCTTAGACCCTCTCTACATCTTTCCTAAATTGTGGAGATCATGGAATTGCAGAAGAAGAAGAGTCTTAAGAAGTTATTGTATTATTCAGTCAGACAAAGGCACTCGGTCACTCTTTGGACTGATACCTCAAGGACCAGCACAGCCACGTTACTGCTGCCCAGCTCTGGTTGTGAGAGGAGTCTGGGCTTCCCCGGGCTGGGGTCCCCCGCCTCAGCGCCACCCTGCCTCACCTCTCTTCTTCCAGACCTTCGGCGCCCGTCTTATCTCCCCAGCTCCCCTACACGAATCCGGCTGGCCCGTTCGTGCCTGCACACACATACCCACTGGGGCACCTTTGCTCGCTCTATTTCCCCTGCCACAAGTGCCCTTTCCCCTCCTCGTGTCTTATTTACGTAGCCCTCTCAGTGAGCAAGTCTACTGATGAGATTCTAAACTCCTTGAAGGCTGGCACACGTTGTTAAACTCAGGGCAGTGGCTCACAAATTGGGATATGCATCAAAACGCTGGTGTTTATTTATCAGTATAGGTGAGGGGGGCACCCCGGATCTGGTGAGCCAGAATCTGGGGGTGAGGCGAGATGTGGTAAATGGCCCTGGTAAAAATCCCCTGCCTCGGGCCTGGCGCCAGGCCCCGCCATGCTGCTCCAGGGGATCTGGGTGAGAAGGGCCTGCAGGCTCCCACCTGTTTTCTGGTAACCGGCTCTGCTTACCTTTGCTGAGCACCATCTGCTAGGCAGGGGGAAGGCCCGGGGCAGTCTTCCTTTGTGAAAAAGTTTCTTATGATACACTCCCTCAGATGAAGCCAACTCCCAGAGACCAACTTTATTGTGAGACTTTGTAACTTTCAACCTATTTGTTATCTCTATTCGATTCCCAACTCCTTTTCTAAACCTGCTAGCAGCAAAATTCTTAGAAGCCCTAAAAAGCTCTGTATGGGGACGCCTGTGTGGCTCAGTAGGTTGGGCTTGTGCCTTCGGCTCCGGTCATGATCCCGGGGTCCTGGGATCGAACCCCACGTTGGGCTCCCTGCTCAATGGGGAGCCTGCTTCTCCCTCTGCCTGCCATTCCCCTTGTGCTCTCTCTCTGTCAAATGAATGAATAAAATCTTTTTTTAAAAAAAAGCTCTGTACGGTTGCTTGGGGACCAGAGGCTGGAGAGAGGCAGAAGACAAGTGGGCCTCCACTCTGATGAGGCTTGTGAGGTGAGCTGCCTTGGTGAGCAGCTGCGTGGGGAGGACGTGAACCAAGAGCAGACAACAGATCACAGGTTGTCCAGGAATCAAGTGATATCCCTGTGAGTTTGAACCAGCAGCCTGCCCCATGCCAAAGTTTCTCTCTGGAACTTTCATCCTCCTCTGAGGTAACACCTATATTCATTTTAAAGTCTAAAGATGCTGTAGCGTTGCTTCCTTCTTTTCTTCCCCTCTCTTTCCCTCCTCCTGATTGCATCCTCAACCCCCTCAATATTCTCTTCATCCCAAATTCTTTCACTCCCTTCTCATAGGACATCATATGATTACATTTGAGATCTCATGCTAAACATGTCTCCAGCTCATCAGTGCCCAAGGAACATAATCCCCCGAGATGGAATCTGTCCCAGACCAGAACAATGCTGAGCCCAGGAGACCACCAATCTACGGGCCTGGCAGACTGACTTGGAGCATCTCCCGAATAGGCAGGTATTTGTCCAAAGAACAGGATGGAGGGAACTGGGGCAGGACCCACCTTGATCTTCATGGTGCTGGGGGCCAGGGCTGTGATCTCCTTCTGCATCCTGTCAGCAATGCCAGGGTACATGGTAGTACCCCCCGAGAGGACATTGTTGGCATATAAGTCCTTGCGGATGTCGATGTCACACTTCATGATGGAATTGTAGGTGGTTTCATGAATCCCGGCAGACTCCATGCCTAGCGCAGGTCATAGTATCAATCAACACCCGTTAATTCATAAATACCCACACCTCCAGCTCCTCAAGTGATCCTTCTGTCTTAGTGCAGAACCTTAATCACCTCCCAAACGGATTATAGGATCAGACCTCTAACTGGCTTTTGGTTCCTCCTGTTCTGATTGATCTTTCACACTGATCGGCGAGGGTATATTTCTAAGGGAACACTTTCAATGAGTCATCTTTTTCCAAGCTTTATTGAGTTATAATTCATGTATCATAATATTCATCCTATTAAAGTCCAGTAATTTTTAGTAGTTTCATGGATTCTGCAACCGTTGCCAAAATCTAATTTTAGAACATTTGTAACACCCCAAAAAGAAACTCTGTACTGGTTAGCAGACACTGCGAACTTCCCCTTCCCCAGCCCTTCCCCAGCCCAAGGTGACCACTAATTTATTTTCTATCTCTATAGATTGGCCTGTTCTGGACACATTTCATATAAATGGAATCCTACAATATGTAGCCTTTTGTGTCTGGTGCCTTTCACTTAATGGTATGTTAATGTTCACATTTCACCTAATGTTCTTAAAGTCCATTAACGTTAGAGCGTGTGTCGATGCGTTAATCTCTTTTATTGTCAAAAAATATTCTATTGCATGGATCTACCCACCACGTCATCTTTGACAGCCCCCCCCCTTTATCTACAGGTTACATCTACCTACCTTAGCCTGGCCCCGCTCCGGGGCCCTCCATAGTGAAAGGCCTGCATGCCGAACCAGCTCATGCCCGCCTTCCTGGCCTCCCCCACCTCTAGCCTTTCCTCCACGTGACATAATTTCACACTGAGGTTAGAGGAACCTTCCTAAAATACAAACCTGACCTTGCTACACTACTGCCTAAAAACTTTCAGGGATCTCGTTGCTGATATGATTAACCACTATGCTCTTGGTGTGGTCCAGCCACTCTCTCCAGTTTCCCCTGCGCGCGTGCGCACACACACACACACACACACCCCCCACATTTCTGCCACCATGTCCCAAGTAGACCACGGCCTCTCACACCTCCATGTCTTTGCATGGACCCTTCCATCCGCCCCATATGTCGTTCCCTATCTTGCACTCCTTCCGTCCCCAGATGCCCTCAAATGGTACTCATTCTTCAAGATTCTGTTCAAATGTTGGCCTTCCCTAAGAAGCCTTTCCCGATTTCTTAGGCTTATATCACTTTGCTCAGCTGCTATGAACTACTACACTGTCTATTAACGTTGGTTTGCAGGCCCAGCTATACCTATATACTCCTCAAGAAAGCAGTTGTCCTTGTACTAAATATTCTCTTACTTGACCTTTGTTGCAACTCTATCTAGTTGGCACTAATCATTATTCCCACTTTATAGATGAGAAAACTGAGGTTTGAAGAAGACAACACGTCCAAAGTGACAGGCTTTAAAGGGGAAGAATCAGGACCTGAGGCCAGGTCTGACCCCATACCCATCCTGCTTATTGCTGTGGGTTTTGGCCCCAGTGACCTAAATGTTGAGTGATCCAAGAAGTGTTTTGTGCATTAACCTTATTCTTAGTTTATGTTATATTCCCTCTTCTGCTTTTCTTTTATTTTGGTTTCCGTATCCTTTTATTTAAAATTAGATTTTACCGGGGGCGCCCGGCTGGCTCAGTCAGTAGACCATGTGACACTTAATCTTGGGGTTGTGAGTTCAAGCCCCACGCTGGGTGTAGAGCTTACTTAAAAAAAAAAAATCTTAAAAATAAATAAATTTTATCTGGTTGTATTGTTGATGTGTTTTTGGCCCTTCCTGGAAAAATATGGGCTGTGTATAAATTATAAACAAAGTGTGCGTGACTCCTGGTGTTTCTCCCTCCATAGCTCTCCCCTCCCCGCCCAATTAGCAGGGACAGTAGGCAGCACCTCACCAATGAAGGAAGGCTGGAAGAGGGTCTCGGGGCAGCGGAAGCGCTCGTTGCCAATGGTGATGACCTGCCCATCTGGCAGCTCATAACTCTTCTCCAGGGAAGAAGAAGAGGCTGCCGTGGCCATCTCATTCTCAAAGTCCAGGGCCACATAGCACAGCTTCTCCTTGATGTCTCGCACGATTTCTCGCTCAGCTAGAAAGAGTAGAAATGACAGAAAGTAGATACTCTGTTCTGTTAGTTTGTCCTATTTTGATCTCCATGAAAACCTCTTCTATTCTGGGTTCATTTTTAGGACAAATGTTAATTTTTCATTCCTCTTCCTAAAGTGCAAGTTCAAAATCTTGATTCCCAGGCAAAACTCTGCATGGGTTTTTCTCCTTGCTGTCTTTACTCTGCCCTGACAAAGCTACCGGCCTTCCTGAGGGCCTTACAGGACACATTTCTGGTATAGATGGAGGATTTGTTGTGATCTTACAGAATCTAGGAAAGCCCCTGCCTAAAATCTCTTGCCCGGGGTGGGCACTGAGGTACGACAACTTCTCCTTAGAAATTCAGACCTTATTTATTCCATGTGTCCTCAGACAAACCATAAATGCCCTTCAGTTACAAAATGCATCATCAGATTTTTACTACCATTCAACCCTGTAAAAATCAGCTCGGATCCTGGTGCAGACACGGACAGAGATAGCAGGTCCCTGGGGAAGGAGGGAATGCTGTGAAAGGGCACTTAAGGAGGCCTTGTCCCCTTCCCGAGAGCATCTCAGTTGGGAAACTTCCTCCATAAGTAAGGCAGCCTTGACCATCTGGTCTTGTCCCGAGGCCCAGCCCCAGCCCCAAATCCTCCCCATCTATCTCAAGAGAGTTTGAGGACAGGGGGCCACAGACTTTTCATCAGAGAACATCTGGTCCTAGCAGATTTGGTTTGAGCTCAATTCAGAATCAGGAAAGGGGCTGGATACCTGTGGTCACAAAGGAATAGCCTCTCTCTGTGAGGATCTTCATGAGGTAGTCAGTGAGGTCACGGCCAGCCAGGTCAAGGCGCATGATGGCATGGGGCAGTGCGTAGCCCTCATAGATGGGGACATTGTGGGTGACGCCATCCCCTGAATCCAGCACGATGCCTATGGAGAGAGGGGATAGGACCTATGAAAACTTCTTGTCTTTCATCTTTCTGGGACCAGTTGCCAAATGGTCTTCAACCACCATATTTTTCTCTAGCAGCTGAGAAAATTCACCCACCATAAGGATCATCACTAATATTTTTTGTGTACATCATTTATTCTCCCAAATGAGACTGTAGCCTTCTGGAAGGCAAGTAAAACATCTTCCCCTCTTGTACTCCTTAAAACACTTTCACAGTACTGCATATTTGTCAATGTGCATCTCAGTTGCCCATTCTTTAAGGGAGACTGGATAATTTGCATATCCTTCTGGCATTAAACTAACATATATGCACATGCATGGAGAATGTTAGATCTGGAAGGGACTATAAAAACCAGCCAATTTGAAAAAAAAATTAACATTCTCTACTGATGAAACTTAAACCATGGAGGGAAATGAGGTTTTCAACATGATGATAAATCTCTCTCAATCCAACAGCCATACCATAATTGATGGAGAAACACTATAATATTATTGTATTATTATTTAATATTGTCCTAGATGTTCTAGCCAATGCAATATGACAGAAAATAGAAAAAGAGTTATTATCAAAAGAAATAGAATTGTCCTTGTTTGCAGATGATGAGGCCATATACCTAGAAGACCCAAGAGAATCAACTGAGACATGGCTTAGTAAAGGCCAGATGCAAAATAAATATCCAGGGACCAGTAGCTTATACTTGTACAAGGATGCTGATCACAGCATATTTTATAATAAAAAATAAAAAACTGGAGACAACCATAAAGTCCAGCAGTAGAGAAATGGTAAAACAAATAAGTAAATTATAGAACCATCATACATTCCTCATCACTGTCCTGTCATCAGCAGTGAAATTACCTTTTGCATTTGCCCCCGCCCACTAGACTGTTAACTCTCTGATGGTAGGGTTGTCTTGCTTGTCAGTGTGTGCCCATGGCCTGGTGCAGTCTTTGGCACATGTAGGGAGTAATGGAAAAATATCTGATGAATGAATGAATAATGAATACTTGAATGAATGAATGTTGAACTATGTTCATGGAAGCTGTCAAGTCCCCATTAGAAACTGCTTTATCTTGAAGTTCCCTCTGTTTCCCTGAGCACCTTTCCATACCAAGGGTGCATATATAGCCACTATCACAGGTTCATGAGCAGAAACATTCCAGTATTGTTGGAAAGTGTGTGTAAGCTTGGGGGCTGACTGCTGTGAGGAAAACGGTCCCTGCTGGATGTACCAGTCATGCTTTGTTCATATCAGTTCTTGCCAGCTCTACCAGGTAGACCTGAATGCATTCCACATGGACTTCCCTTCTGTTACCCCTATGCAGGGTTTTCCGTGGACTTTGGCCATCCCTTTGCTTCTCCTAAGCGGGAACCTCTGCAGGAGTCCAGCTTTCCCTTCTGCCCCCCAGAGTCAGGAAGGGACCAGATTATAGGCTGCTCACCAGTTGTGCGGCCAGAAGCATAGAGAGAGAGCACAGCTTGAATGGCGACGTACATGGCAGGGACATTGAAGGTCTCAAACATGATCTGAAAGGACAATGCAGGATAAAGGATGATCTGGCAAAAATCACAGCACCTCTGGGCCCCCAGGATGGTTTGTAACCTTATTAAGGGCAAGGGCTGTGCCTTTTTACCCCGCTCCCACCTCCCATAGGGCCTGACATAGACTACATACATAGCATGTCCTCAAAAATTGTTGTTGTACTGATGCATGAAAGAGAGAAGGGATCCATGCTGCATTCTTGTACCCATGTTTAAGAGTTCCTGGTCTCTTACCTGGGTCATCTTCTCCCTGTTGGCCTTGGGATTTAGGGGGGCCTCTGTCAGCAGGGTGGGGTGTTCCTCAGGTGCTACCCGCAGCTCATTATAGAATGAGTGGTGCCAGATCTGGTTGAGACAAAAGTCAAATGAGCCAAGGAGATTCCTAGAAAATTCCAATTGGCATGCTCATGATGGGGGAATCATGACACAATGTCCACAGCACAGGCTGGGTTCTAGAGAAGAGACCTCCTCCGGAGTGGAGTCGTGGGAATTTCTGCTTGACCTTTACAGATTATGTTCCTTTTCAACAGGGCCCCAGACAGGACTCAGACCTGGGGCCGATATACTTAGCATATTGATTACTTCTACTTGAACTTCCCCCATCTTTTCTCTTTTTCTGTCTCTCCCCACTTTCTGCCCTGCGGGGCCAGGCCAGTTGTATCTCTCAGTATTTCCTTGCTTCCTGGCTTCTGGCTGTGTTTGGCTGATGGAAGTCACCAGCAAGAGGCTGGAGGGTGGGAAGAGGGAGAGAGGTCAAGCAATTCTCCAAGCAATGGTGTGGCCCTCAGTGAGCCCCGCTCCTACTGGATGGTCCCTCTTCCAGCTGTAGTGACGCCGCCTCACCCCCATCCTTCAGGCTGTTCCTAGTACTTGGGTACCTCAGCATCCCTTTCTGGTTCCATAACCCTGCTCACACCTCTCTAAGTAGTCCTTTCTTAATTTCAAAACACCCGCCGAGTGTATACCATCTCCTGCTGGGAACCCGACAGGTATGCTTGAACTGTCGCTGTTTATTACTGGCCGGACTGGTGCTTTAGAGCAGGGTTTCCCAACCTCAGCACTTTGACACTTTTAAGTTGGATAATTCTGCAATGTGGGGGGCTGTCCTGTGCATTCTAGGATGTTCGGCGTTCCTGGCCTCGACCCACTAGATGCCAGTAGCACCTCTCCAGCAATGACAAGCAAAAATGTCCCCAGACATTGCCAACTCCTCCCCCCTCAGGAGGCAAAATTGCTCCTGTTGAGAATCACTGCTTTAGAGGAAGTAATTTCTTCTCACTGTGTCCAGTGATCCAAGATGACCCAACAGGAGTCTTTATTTCAGAGGGATTCAGCAAAGTGGCAGGGACATAGGGCTCTGATTTCCTCAGAGGTGGGGCATAGGATCATCTGCTTCCGTTGTACCCATATATTTGTGGGCTCCTGGCTTTGGGCTAGGATGGTGCTAACTGTGGTGAGGGCAGGTATAAATCAGATACGGCCCCTTGCTCCTGGTTTTCAAAGTCCAGAGGAGAGAAAAACATCCAAGAGGACAACATACAAGGACACATTCACATTTTGAGTAAAAGAAGAGGCAGTTCATTATCTGGGGGGTTTGAGTGGGCTCTGCAGGCAAAGGAAGGTCTCCAGCAGCTGAGAAGGGCATCGGAGGCAGAGAAAATGGCACAAGCAGAGGTCCGGTCTGTGAAAGTTTCACAGGAGATATGAATGGCAATTAATCCTAATTGAGTGATGGCAGAACTTCTTCAAATGTGGGCCCCAGATGCTTTGTACCAGAATCACCTGAGATGACTGTCATAGGTGCAGGCCCCCAGGCTGTATCCCAGACCCGTGAACCAGAATCTTGGGCGTTGGGCCCAAACACCTGCACTTCATTTCATTTCACTTTTTAGAGCTTTTATAAAGTACTTTAAAAGTGAAAGGTGTTGATAATTTTAAAATTAGAAAAATATTTTTAAGAGGAGTAAAACTCTCCCACATTTCCATCACCTAGTAATAAATAGTTAACATTTTGGCTTTTTCTTCTTACTAACCTTTCACCTTTAAGTATTTTCAAATTTATTTCTATCACCATTTATTATTTCAGATGCTTGTATTTATTTACTATGCTATTTTTATACTTTTACATTCAATTTTGTTTCCTGCCACTTTTCAGTTAGTGTAACATAAGTGATTTCCTTTTCCAGGGCGCCTGGGTGGCTCAATCAGTTAAGCATCTGCGTTCAGCTCAGATCATGACCCCAGGGTCCTGGGATCGAGTACTGCGTTGGGCTCCCTGCTCAGCAGGGAGTCTGCTTCTCCCTCTCCCCATCCCTCCACTTGTGCTCTCTCGTTCACTCTCTCTCTCTCAAATAAAGAAAGTCTTTAAAAAAAAATTCCTTTTCCATAGTAAATATTTATGTTTAATAAATTGAACATTTATTTTTAATGCTACACATTTCATCATATTCCAACATGTATTTACTCATATTACTATTCACAGTATCTTCGATTTTTGTTTATAAATAATCCTGTCACAGTTATCTTTGTGCATATTACATTTTCTTTTTTCTATTTAGGACGTTTCCAAAGAAAATAATTTTTGAAGTGGAATTACGAGGCTAAAGAGCATGGCAATTGGAAGACTTTCCGATTTCTATCACCGACAAAGAGGTTAAATTACTCTTTACTCCAGAATAAGAAAGCCTGTGTTACCCGTACCTGCATTCAGGGCTCTTGCTCTTAATATATGAAATAATTTGATAGGGAAACATTGCTTCACTTTGAAAATTTGCATTTCTTTCAGATGAGTTTAAGTTTTTTCAGATTTGCAACTTTTTATAATTTCCATTTGGCAAATTATCTGATCATATCCTTTGTTTATTTGTCTGGTGAAGACTTTGTATTTTTAATGATCAATTTACACTAGCTATTTATGTTAACCTTCATTGCACTCATGAATTTTTTTGCAATTTGTTGTTTTGTCTTTTGAATTTGGTTATTTTTTTCACATACTAGAAGTCATGATTTTTAAGAAATCACATTTGTCATCTTTTCCTTTAAGACTTCTTTCACCAGAAATTTGATGAATGCTCATGCTTACTATATTGTATTTTTTTTACCATTTGAATTTTTATATTTAACTTTTATATTCAGCTGATATGTGTTTGGTGAATGGTATGAGGTAAAGGCAATGAAGACTCCCCAACCCTAAAATAACTCATCAGTTGTCCTGGAATAATTCACTGAATAATCCTTTTCTCCCATTGGTGTTCAAAGTTTCATTTATCATGTATTTCCTCTTTACTTTTGTGCTGGTACCAAACTGTTTTAATTTTTTTTAAGATTTTTATTTATTTATTTGACAGAGAGGGACACAGAGAGAGAGGAGACACAAGCAGGGGAAGTGGGAGAGGGGGAAGCAAGCTTCCCGCCGAGCAGGGAGCCCAATGTGGGGCTCCATCCCAGGACCCTGGGATCATGACCTGAGCCGAAGGCAGATGCCCAACGACTGAGCTATCCAGGCACCCCCAACCTATTTTAATTTTTATAAGTATATTATATTTTAATATGTGGGTATGGCAAGTCTCCTCTCATAGTTTTTTTCACTCATTTTGTTCTCATAAATTCTGCCTTATTTATTTCTCCAGACATACCTTATGATTATTTTGCAGAATTAAAAAGTGTGATTTTTTTTAAATTCAAATTCACCGAAGCAGAAAATAGGATGGTATTTACCAAGACCTGGGGGGAGGGGAAATAGTTAGGTATTGGTCAAGGGATACAAAGTCTCAGTTATGCAGAATGAATATATTCTGGTGATTTAATGTATAGCATCGTGTATTTGAAATTTGCTAAGAGGGTAAATCTTACGTGTTCTCAGTACAAGAAAAAAAGTAACTATGTGAGGTGATAGATATATTAATGAGCTTGAATGTGGTGACTCTTACACATATAAATGTATATCAGGTCATCAGGTCACACCTTAAATATATACAACTTTAAAAATTGTGAGTTCTTTTACTGGAATGGCAATTAATTTGAAAAGATTTGACAGCTTTCCCCTATAGCGTTTTTCTTTAGAGCACATAGTACACACAAATATATATGTGTGTGTATATATACAGATACATATATATATATATTTAGAGAGAGAGAGAGTGCGCACACATTTGAGCACTTGAGGTGGGGGAAGGGGCAGAGGGAGAGACAGAATCTTAAGCAGGCTCCACACCCAGCGTGGAGCCCCAGGCAGGGCTCGATCTCATGACCCTGAGATCATGACCTGAGATCCTGACCTGAGTGGAGATGAAGAGTCAGATGCTTAACTGCCTGAGCCACCCAGGTACCATAGGCACATAATATATTTTTAGGAATTTCTTTAAAGAGTTCACACATGGGGCACCTGGGTGGCTCAGTCCATTAGGCGTCTGCCTTCAGCTCTAGTCATAATCCCGGGGTCCTGGGATCAAGTCCCACATCCAGCTCCCCGCTCTGCTGTGGGGGGGAGGAGGTGGTCTGTTTCTCCCTTTGCCCCTCCCCCAGCCCATGCTTTTTCTCCCTCTCTCTCAAGTAAATAAATAAAATATATTTTAAAAAATAAAGAGTTCACACATTGTTACTACTGTGCTAAACTATATACTAAAATATTTTGTCTATTATGTTTTTGAATTAAATACTGTTAGATCTATATGAATAATATATGCTATTTATTGAGCATGAAGTATGTGGCACGCCTTGGGATTATACTGAGTACCTAGTTCAATTTCCAAAGCAACCTAATGAAAAAAGTATTTTTATCTGCACAAATGGCTCAGAAGGAAGGTCTCACTCCCAGATCTCCGTGCCCCTGACTCGGGGGTCTGTGCTCTTAACCACTCCATGGTGCGAAGCGAAAGCTATGGTATTGTGTCTGTCTCACCCAGAGTGACTGAGTCTGGGATTTAGAGAAAAGCAGGGTGCATTAAAGGTTTCACAGCAATATTCTTTATTTCTGGTTGCAGTCTGTTCGATAAGCACTCTATTATACTTCAAAAGGCACTCCTTGCAGAAACAAGGATTCTCAGACAAACGTCAGCAGAATTTAGCAAAAGAATATTAGGAGGGCTCTATTAGCACACACATCATTTTGTTGATCACAAAGGGGCCATTTAAAAATTGCCCCCCACCTCTGCATTTTCTTGCACACACACACACACACACACACACACACACACACACACAAGCTTCTAGAAACCCCTAGAGAGTCCTACTTAGAATTTTCATTAGAGAATCAGCATAACAACTTGGCATCGATGCATCTACCTGAGGTCCTGACAGGGGAAGTGGAGAGAAGGAGAGAAGCTGTTTGCACCTGTAGAGGCAGCCATGGCCTCAGGCCCTTCTCCGGCGGGAGCTGCTTGTGAGGATGCAGCTGGGCATTGGGTGGGACAGGCCCTCCGATGCCAGACAGGGAGTTAGGGACCTACTGTCAGCTAATGAGGAGCTACGGAAGATTCCCAAGGAGGTGAGTGACACAATCTGTTTCTAGAAAGACAAGCTTTGCGGCAGCATAGAGAATTCACTGGATGGTGAGGTGGGAGACAAGGAAATCAGGACGCCATTGCAACTGTCCAATGAGAGCTGTTGGCAGCCCCACGGAGAGTAGCCATGCAGATGGACAGGAAGCAAAGAAGGATGTGAGACACATTTTAGAGGCAGTTGACAGGGCAGAGGCCTGGTGAAGATGTGGGTCATGAGGATGCATGATTATACTCAAAAGGGGGTCCACCAATACCTTCTCCATGTCGTCCCAGTTGGTGATGATGCCGTGCTCAATGGGGTACTTGAGAGTTAGGATCCCTCGCTTGCTCTGAGCCTCATCCCCGACGTAGCTGTCTTTCTGGCCCATTCCCACCATGACACCCTGCAAAGCAAGACAAGGAAGGAGAAGTGAGTTAGCTGAGGGCTCCACTTAGCGGAATCCAGGAATTAGAGGGTCTCTGGAGAAGGGTACAGAAAGGACAGATATCCGTCTTCCCTAGAGACAGGACAGAAAGAGACAAGGGTGAGGCAGACACCCATGACTGTGGAGGCAGCGGGGAGAGAAGGTGGAAACTTTCCTCTGGGCTTGGCTCTCTTCTCTCTCCTAAGACGACATCATTTTCTGAGAGAGCGGGGCCTTCCATTCACTTCTTCCTTACTTCACACACACAGGACTTGTACTTGTCCTCCGAAAATACCCTCTGCTCGCATTTTTATGTCTCCAAATCTTGGCTCTTGCTCTCCCCTCCCCACCATATGTGGAGATCCTCATCCTCAGGTATGCCCTTTCTACAAAGCCTCTCCTTCCCTGGTCCTTCCACTCAGGCTTAATCTCTCCCTCCTTTGCACTCCCCATAGTGAAGTCTTTTGTCTCTATGCTAGACTGTGATCTCAAGTTGGTTCACAGAGTATACATTTCTTAAAGGCAAGGGTCTTGTTTACTTGCATGTATTTTTAAAAAAGTTTCCTCCAGGGATGCCTGGGTGGCTCAGTCGGTTGAGCATCTGCCTTCAGTTCAGGTCATGATCCCAGGGTCCTGGGATCAAGCCCTGCATCAGGCTCCCTGCTCCCCTGCTCTTGCTTCTCTCTCTCTCTATCTCCAATAAATAAATAAAATCTTTAAAAAAAACAAGTTTCTTCCAAACCTAGCAATCTCACAGACTTAAGCCAG
Source organism: Eumetopias jubatus (assembly GCF_037043125.1). Taxonomy (NCBI): domain Eukaryota; kingdom Metazoa; phylum Chordata; class Mammalia; order Carnivora; family Otariidae; genus Eumetopias; species Eumetopias jubatus. Next base: position 49,805,506 of record NW_028274815.1, read on the forward strand.
ATATAATACCATCCCTGCATGCCTGGAGTGTGTTGGGTTTGGTCCCGGATATTGCTATTTGAAAGGTCTTGCTCTGTTAGTTAATCAGAAGAGAGTCCCCACCCCCAACACACACACTCATACAACTCACACACACACACATACTCAGCACACACACAGAGCTCAGTCCAGTGTCCACTATGCGGCGCTTTCTCCTAGTGGCTCAAAGCCTTGGGTCCAGATGAGCACATACCTGGTGGCGAGGGCGGCCCACGATAGAGGGGAAGACGGCCCGGGGCGCATCATCTCCTGCGAAGCCAGCCTTGCACAGGCCAGAGCCATTGTCACACACGAGTGCAGTGGTCTCCTCTTCACACATGGTGAGTGTGGCCAAGTGAACCAGGGGCTGGAGCACCTTGGGAGCAGGGCGAGAAGAGAAGTAGTCAGCCACTTGTCAAAATCATGTTGGAGACAGGATTCTTGGTTTGGGAGCTTGAGTCCAGTCTACCTCCAGCCAGGGCCCAGTTCCACGAGGGACAGACATGGACCTGGACTCCCACTCCCTGGCAGGTGGACTCCTTCCCTCTACCCTGTTGTCACGAGCTGAATTGTGTCCTCCCCACCCCATTCCCCACATTCATATGTTGACGTCTTAGCCCCCAGTATGTCAGAGTGTGACTGTATTTGGCGATAGGGTCTTTAGAGAGGTAATTAAGGTAAAATGAAGTCATTAATCTAACATGACTGGTGATCAATATGACTAATCTAATAGGATGGCTATCTTTATGGGATGAGGAAATAAGGACACAGACACGCACAGAGGGAGACCGTGTGAATTCACAGCAAGAGGGCAGCCATCTGCAGGCCAAGGAGAGAGGCCTCAGAGGAAGCCAACCCTGCCAGCACCTTGAACTCGGACTTCTAACCCCCAGAACTGTGAAAATACAAATGTGTGTTGTTTAAGCCACCCACTCTATGGTACTTTGTTATGGCAGCCCTTAGCAAATGAATTCACCCGTCTCTTAGGGGCCTGAAATGACTATGAAGCTTTAATCCAACGGAAAGAATCTCTAAAGACATAAAATTTAGGAAAGGAGTTGAAAAAATTTGCAGTATATATAGCAAAGGGTTATTTACAAAATAAATGAACACTTACAAATCAATAAGAAAGAAGTAAGCAGCCCAAAGAAAAACAAGGGGTATGAACACCTAATTGACAGAAAAGGAAATAAAAATACCCCGCAACTCTATGTAAAGATGCTCAGCCTCACTAGTTATCAGAGAAATACAAGTGAAATAAGACCATTTTCACCCATCATACTGTTGAGATTCAATAGGGGTTGGCAAAGGTGGGGGAAACTGACACTCTGACTCAAGAAACACACAAACTTACACTTTGGAACTATTCCGAATTATGGGATTCTGCACTGAAGTCAAGAGAAGAGCCAGGCAGATCTATAGGGATTAAGGTGGATAGGTTTCTAAACCATTCTACTGAATGAACAAAACAAGTTGCAGAGTAGAATGTATAACATAAAACAATTTATGTGAGTTCTTTTTATTTTTTTAAAGATTGTATTTATTTATTTGACAGAGAGAGTGCACAAAGAAAAAAAAGTGGGGAGAGGCAGAGGGAGAAGCAGGCTCCCCGCCGAGCAGGGAGCCCGATGCGGGGCTTGATCCCAGGACCCTGGGATCATGACCTGAGCCGAAGGCAGACGCTTAACCGACTGAGCCACCCAGGCGCCCCTACGCTGAATTCTTTTTAAAGCACAAAACAATATTGTGTATTTTTCATCATTTTCTTTCTGTGGACATGAACTCATAGCAAAAAGTTCTGAAAAACCAAGTCTCCGGCTGATCACCCTGGTCCCCTCGGGAGGAGGCAGGGGCCTGGGACAGGAGTGCCGGGTTTTAGAGCTGTGATGTTTTCATTTTTCCCAAGGACACTGCACTCACGTATAGTTTATAATAAAAATCAGCAATATAACATGTCATTAAGGGACAAATGATGCAGTAGTTACAGGTGAAATGTTCAACCCTAAGGGCAGAAGCGCCTCGGGGAGGAAGGGCAGGCCGAGAGGAGGAGACAAGAACCCTCTCCCCACGGGGAAAACAGAAGCCTCCTAGCCTGGGGAGCCCAGGGGTGGGGGTGGGCAGACAGGGTGGAAATGGGAAAGGCGCTGGCCAAGGACGCAGGGAGGCCAACTTTCAGCAGTCCAGAGGAAGGGGAAGGTGGCTGCCGAGGAGGAAGGCATGCGGAAGCTTCATTCAGAATATTCGACCACAGGTGGGAAGGAGATAAGCACTACAGAGACCTGTGACCCTGGCCCCTCCGTGGCCTCACGCTGAAAGTGGACAGAGCGAAGAGGAGACAGCCACAGGCCTGTGAATACAAGGTCAGAAAGGCCAAGTCGAGGCTGAGCAGAAGCTTCATGACACAACTTTAAGGCTCAAAGGGAGCTCTCCCTGTTATGTTCAAAGCGGAGTGTACACCAGGAAGACTTCCTGAATCCAGCTCTGCCTCTGTCCCTGTTCCCCCCAGGACTCCCCATGGCCGTGGATCCAAGTCCCAGCTCTCCGACTCAGGCCACAGGGCCCCCCCAGGGTCTGGCCCAGCGTGTCTCCCAGGCTCACCTTCCCCCTTGCCCCCTCTTGACTTTCTCACTCTGCCTATGTGGACTTTTCTCTCCATTCTCTGAACTGTGTCCTCTTCTCTCCCTGCTGGGCTTATAGACGCAGGGTCTGGAGCACCCTCCCCCCACCTGCTTGCTGCTCTAACTCCTATCACCTGCCCGGCCTCTGCATGGACACTGCATTTTCATGGGGCCCCTCTGGCCCACCTGTCTGTCAGCGGCCCCTCTTCTTTGCCCCACAGCACCTTGGACTTGCACAAGCCATGATCAACTCTGCATATCCCGGCTCGTTTGCAGCTCTTCAAAGGCTGGAGCTGGGTCTGTCCTGTTCCTCAGTGATTCCTCAGTGTGCCCGACACAATGTCTGGCACAGAGTGGGCTCTTAAACCTTTGTCATCAATTGGGCGCCTGGGTTGCTCAGTTGTTAAGCATCTGCGTTCGGCTCAGGTCATGATCCCGGGATCCTGGGATCGAGCCCCACATCGGGCTCCCTGTCCGGCGGGAAGTCTGCTTCTCCCTCTCCCACTCCCCCTGCTTGTGTTCCCTCTCTCACTGTGTCTCTCTCTGTCAAATAAATAAATAAAATCTTTGGAAAAAAAACACCTTTGTCATCAAAATGAATGCGTGAATTAATCAATGGGTCTCGAGGAGAAGGACTTGCAGAAGAACAAAAACAGAGCAAACATGGGTAAGGGGAAATCAAGGTCTGTGACCAGGTGGAGACTGAAAGAAAGCACCATTACCTAGCTGCTTAAAACAGTATTGTTTCTGGTCTGAGCAGTTTCTGGATGGCAGAGAAGATCCCTAACTTCCTACCATGTTAGAAGAGTAGAAGATGAAGGGATATCAGAAGACTGAAGATGGGCAAATTTGTTCCAGTGTTCAAAAAGGGAAAGAAAGCAGATTTCTAAAACCTCAGATACTCTTGATATGCAAGTTAGGCAGGTTTCCGGAAGGCACTGTTAAAGAAAGCATTATTAAAGAAGCAGTGATTTCTTCTAATCAGTAAGGGTTTACCAAGAACAAATGTTGGCAGAGTGACAGCCTCCCCTTTCCTTCCCGCTGTGGGCTGGGAATGCAGAAGAGGGTAGGAGACATCGAGCTTAACTCGATCATGGCATCGGACAAGGTCTCCTGTGATATCCATATTGATAAAGCCATGTGCACTGAACAATCAATCAGTTAGGCACATTTACAGCTGTCTGAGTTACTGTCACTGAAAGGTGTCAATTAATGGGTCATCATCAACCTGGAGGCAGTGATAGGCCTCAGGGCTCCATTTTTGGTCCTTTGTCACACGTTTTTATAAAAACGTTGGATGAGAATATGGAGCACATGCCCATCAAATTTCCAGAGCTGGAAGAGAATGTAATATTAAATATGTTGCATGGAAGAATCAAAACCCAAGAAGATCTCAAGAAACAGAGACAATGAACCAAATCAAATAGTATTAAATTGAACAGGGTAAATACAAGGTTCTGTACGTTGAGTCTAAATGAGCAAACTGTGAAAGCTCTTGTTCAGCCTCTGTGAGCAGGACCTGCGGTCTTGTGGGCGATTAGCAGTACTCTGCTGACCAGCATAAAAGCTAACCTCACCTCTGGCTGGACTACTGTGTCCGGTGCTTGGGGCCACCCTTGCTGGCAAAGGTGTGGGGAGGTGGGTTTGCATTCGTGAGTGTCAAACTGTACTACTTTTCAGAAGGAGAACTCGAGAAAACTTATCAAAAGTCTTAAAAATGTACATGTCTTTTGACTCCACAAAGTCACTTCCAGGACCCTCTTCATCCTTGGGGAATACTCACGGGCGAGTACAGAGATTTGGCTAAGAGCTAGTTTATCACAGCTTAAAATAACCAAAATTTGAAACAGAAGAAGTTGTTGCATAATAAATTGGTTTGTAAACTAACTGCCAGAAGCCCTCATACAATAGAGAGAGCAGAATATTTAATGCAACAGAAAAGGTGCAAGGTACATCGCTAGGTGAAACATAGCAGAATATCCCATCTTTCCATTTTTGGAAAAATGATTTTTAAATTTGAAAAATGTAGGGCCCTTCACATAGATTATCTATTTAGTTCACACACACACACACACACACACACACACACACACACACACCACCCAAGGGAAGATATATTTATTTCTATTTTGCAGATTTGGAAACCCAGTCTCAGAGAAGTGGAAGAACTTGGAAGAGGCAGGGCCGGCATCAACCAGGACAGGTTCCAAAGCCTGAAGCTTACACCTTCCTCACCACCTTAGTGAAGCTGCCCTAACTGTTCCATGTTTGGTGTTTTTGCCTCTGCCTCTCTGTCTCTCTAGAGCTGTTGGCAGCAAAAGCCCTAAACAAAAGGGTCTGTGTTCATTTCTCCCTCTGAGCCTCTGCACCCCTCCTATGCCAGGACTGAGTCTGTGTTTTATGTGGATAGTCTGTGATTTATGTTTATAGCCCCCAAACCTAACTTGGTGTCTAGCACATAGTAGGTGCTCAGTAAATGCTGCGTGACAATCCCACCACTTGAGTGGCCCCCTCCCGACCTGGTCTGCTCTGCCCCTGGGATCCCTGTGTCCCCACAGTCCAGTCTCATGACAGCTCGCTCACACGGACCTGATTTAGAATCACACGGGGACAGTTTTCTTTCTCTTCACAAGCTGCTCAGCAGACTGTTGTGCTTCCCTGTTCTAGCAGGTGGTCTGCAGTGAGGGGAAAACAACCTCAAAAGCTAGAAGGTAGCCAAGAGGCGAAGCTGCTCCTCTGGGACTGTCTCCCTCGAGGGTCCCCTCAGCATCTCTCTCTGGTGTGATTTATAGTTCAAGCCTGCCTGGCTTCTCAATGAACCCTTTTGTCTCCCCCTGAGATCCCCCCACACAGAAAGAGGGGGTTGGACTTTGTTTCCCAAGCAGAGCAGCGGCTGAGACAAGCCACAAAGCAACTTGAAGCTGTCAAGTCAACAATGCTGTTCTGCAGCACTTTAGGTGGATTTAAATCTGCTTTTTTGGAGTCAGAACGAAATGAGAAGTGACAGAGGTGAAGGCAGGGGTGGGGCTGCTGGCCCGGAGTGGGGCCTCCATGGGTCCCCACGCTGGCTGGGAAGAAGACTTCTACTGTGGAGCCAGGCTCTCCTGGAATGTCCCTGCCAGGAGAAATTCTAGACCTTCCTCAGCTGCTTGCTGATAATCTGTGGCTAGGCTTGAGCGTGTCAGCTGAACCAGAGCCAAAGTCACTGTGGTTTCCTGGGGTCACAACCACTTTCTGCTCTGAGAAGTTCAATCAAATTGTTCTGGCTCTTTCAGCACGTACTACATCTGGTCCTCACAGAAGACTTCACAGAGTTACAAACACAGCTCTACCTCCGCCCCTCAAGGTGGCCAAAACCCAAAGACATAATGAGTGCAAGGAATTTGTTCACTTGCTCATCTCCCTGGCCACCCTCAGGCAAATATGAGCGCAGAGATGTTAGCTCCCCAACCTGTCCTTCTGAAGGAGATAAGGATTTGACTTCAGAGTTCCCTCCAGCTCCCCTTTCTTTGCCCTTCTCCTCTCTCAGGGCACCCCCTTCCCATGGCCCAGTCCCCTGTCTCCCTCTGGACTTCAGTTTCCTCAGGTGGAAAATGGAAAGGGTAACATCTATCTCCTGGAATGATGGAGCAAATGAAGTAATGGAAATGAAATGGAAATGCTCCATAAATTGTAAATCGGGGCCGGCAAACTAATGCTGGTTTTTGTGCGCCCCACCAGCTAAGAATGATTTTGACATTTTTCTTAAATTTTTATTATTTTTTTAAGTAAACTCCATCCCCAATATGGGGCTCAAACTCAGGATCCTGAGATCAAGAGTCGTGTGCTCTACTGACTGAACCAGCCAGGCACCCCTTGACATTTTTCAGTGGTTGCAAAAAAAGCCAAAGAATAATATTCTATGACTGAAGAAAACTACATGAAATTCAGATTTCAATGCCTATAAATAAAGTTTTATTGGAACACAGCCACACCTGTTCATGTACAGACTGTCTATGGCTGCTGTTTCTATGATGGCAGCCTCGAGTAAGTTGCCACAGAAACCTTTAGACTTACAAAGCCTAAAATATTTACTATCTGGCCCTCCTCAGAAAAAGTTTGCCAACCCCTGCTGTAAAGGACTGCAAAAGTAATAGTTCTTATGATCTCTCTTACCCTTCTCCATCAGAACTTGTTCCCAGGATGAAGTCTGTCATATTGGAAGGAGATGAACCATCCACTTCACAAATCAATGCTTATTGAAGGGATGATTGAATTTATGCCAGCTTCAAGACATTTTCATTTCAGTGCAAAGTTTAAGCCCTAAAAGGAAGGCCTCTCAGATGGTGAGACTTCAAACAATAGTTGGAGAAATATGTTGGAGTGAGGGCTTCAAATGACATTAAGCAGCCGCCTATAATAATCCGCATACACACAGATATTCACACAACAAGAAAGCTTGGCATAGAGAAAATAATTTAACGAAAAACACTCCCGCGGTGGAAAAATTCTAGCAGCATCTCTAATCAACTTCATGTTATCTTGACTTGGTTGATATACAATTAATTAAATTAAAAATGACTTCTGTTTAGTAGTATTTCTGATCCTCGGGAATCTGGGCCTGTTGTCTTTTACCTGGGCCTCTCACTCGCTCTCCCGGCTCCGCTCCAGTCCAGACCCCCTCTCTTGAGCTCCAGACCCTTAGAACCAACTGCCTGCGGGGCATCCGCACCCCAGACCCCGTGGTACCTCCACTCCACCTCTCGTACTTCCTCATCACCAGCCTCCACCTGGAATCGCACCGCCCACCCTGGAGGCCACGCCCAACACCCGACTCCTCCCACCTCCCTCCCAACCAATCGTCAGGCTCTCTTATTTCTACCTAGGTGCCACCCCTGGCCCGCCACTCAGGCCCCCCCCCCCCCCCCCCCCCGCCAGCGCACCGCGGGAGCACTCTCGTCCGGTTCCAGTCCACTCTCCTCACAGCTGCCAGAGAGTAGTCCTTTTCGAAGGGCCGGTCTCTCGCGGTCACCCTCCTGTGGTCCCCCATTGCTTAATCCTTTAGTGTATGAAGCCCTCATGATCCCGCCCTAACTGCCCCTCTGATCTTAGTTCTCCATGCTTTCTGCCTTGAAATCTAAATTCAATGGAATTGAGACACTGAAACAGTCCAAAGACCATGCTTCCCTGACACCGAGACTAGTCCTACTTCAGGACCCAGCTCAGGTACCCCTTCCTCCAGGAAGCCTTCCCTGATAACTCCTGGGCTAGGTGAGGGCTCCTCCTGGGCTTTGTGTGTTTGTTTGTTCATCTTCCCCAGTGATGGCAGAAGCTCCTTCGCTGTCCCTAAGGAGTAGGAACAGTGCCTGGCACACAGTAAGTACTCAAGAAATGTTGGTGGAATGAACAAAGGGAAGGAGCAAAGAACTCTAGCCTCAAGTCATGATGTCATACTGCCTATTTGGTTTCCCAGACCTGTCCCGGACCTGTCCACTGCTCATTGCAATTTCTCCAGTGCCCATCCCTCTCCGCCAGAGGAAGCTCCGTCTCTTTTCGGCCCTAAGGGCTAGCCGCAAACTTTAAACTTGTTCAAATAGTAAAAGCAAGCTCTTAGAGCCTCCATGTACAAAGCGTGGTCCCAGACCTGCAGCCTCAGCATCACCTGGGAACTTATCAGGAATGTAAATTATCCGGCCCCACTCCAGCCTACTGAATCAGAATCTGGGTCGGAAGGTAGGACAATCTATGTTTTAACAAGTCCTCCAGGTGATTCTTAAAGTTTGAGCACTCAGGGCCGGGGTCCTGACAGTGTTGAGCTGAGCACCCTGTAAATGTATCATCTCATTTAATCCCCACAACAGCACTGCCGAGTAGATGTTATTATGAGTACTCCCAAGTAAGAAAACGGAGGTCACTCAGTAACCCTGGCAGCTGGGCAGTCTGCCTCCAAGGCCTCCACCACTGCACTAAGCTGCCTCAGCCATAAACAGATGTTAGCAGACTCTCGTCACAAGAGTGGAAACAGCCCCTTGGTCTCATTTCCCTCTTAATTGTGTGTGTGTGTGTGTGTGTGTGTGTGTGTGTGTGTGTGTGTGTGTTGGAGGGATGGGAAGGGTGGACGAGGGCATTGGCGGACGGTCTCACAGTTGCCTGTGAGCCTTTTGGGCAATACTTAACTTCTCTAGGCTTCAGTGTCTTCAGAATGAATTAGATGGCTCTCAAATTTGTTCATTCGTTCCTGCCAGAGCTAAAACTACTGGATGCCACAGGACACTTGCCCCTGCTCCAGCCCCGACTTTCCACATCCCCCAGTGACCCTGGAGCCTTCAGGGATTGAAAAAATTCTCCATCTCAGCCGAGCATGGAGCAGAGGACGGTGAGACCCACAAGGGGACTGAAGAAAAGATGCTCCTACTCCCAACACAGACATCTCACAGACACTGGGACCATTATTGGCTTTGATTCAAAAACCCCGCGAAGAAGCTCTTTACCCCGCAAAGCATCTGCTCCCCTAAAACAGCCTCCCAGACATTCGGAGTCATGACAAAGGACATGAGCGCAGAGATCGGCACTGGCCCTGGTGATCTGGGTGAAGGAGACCACGGGTGTTATATCCCACCCGCCCCCCGAGCAAAGGGCTGTCCAGGATGCCCCATGGCCAGAAGTGCCTTTTCCCGGAAGGCAGCAGCGTGCTTGCAGGCACCACTGCCCACCGATGCCTTCACGCGTGGTCTGGGCCAGCGTCACAGAAGCCAGGCCAATCTGGAGGCGCCTCCCGCACCCAGGGGGCCAGGCGGCCTCGGAAAGGAAGGGCTGTCAGAAGCGGTGCAGTACTCACCGAGTGTACGAGAAGTCCTTCTCCCAGGGACTGAGGGCTGCTGTGTCTTTGGCACAAATACCAGAGCAATATAAAACCCCAGAGGCGGATCTTCTTTAAACAGAGTCCCTAAAAAGGCCAGCTGACGGTGTGTTAACAATATTACCATATAAGGTGGTTTTTTCAATAAATCGGCCTTGGGGGGTGGGGAAGGGGGCTGGGTAGAGTGAATTATCATTTGAAAAATGTATGCAAAAGGACTCCAGTGGCAACAGCCCTGGTGCTGGAGGATTTGTTCCTTTTTTGCTGCACTTGCATCAACAAAACTCACACCAGGCCTTATAAGCTGCCCAGAGTGAGGCCAGATGCAGCTCTGCTCCTGGAGAGAGAACCATACCAAGAATGGCAGTGGGCCGCCTCCCTCCACACCTCCCTCCTCAGGCCCTGCTGCCTGCAGCCCCCCCCTCACCCTGGGGTCGGCCTGGGACAACCACGCTGTGCCCCAAAGTGGGTGCCATTGTGCCTGGGCTGGTACCAGCCCAGGACAGCTAAAAGCTGAAGGGAAATTGCCATCTATAGCTGAGAAAGAAATCCCATGTGCCCCACTCACCCGCTGCCCCTCACACAAGCTTCTAAATGCTGGGCCGAGTCCAACCTGGACACCTTAAGCCACCTCTGGAACTTCACTGTCCCCTGCCGTTTTCCTTTCCTTACTGGATTCCCTCTGCCAGTTCCTAATTTTTGGGAATTACAGACCAAGGGAGCTGCCTTAACACACCTAACAAGACTCACAAGCTTGTAGAGTGTTCCACAGTCCTGTGGTTCTTGCTCTTCTTTTCATAATTCGTGCACTCTCTCTGGGCTACTGTTTCATTTCCCACACTATCAGCCACCGGCTCTGTGGCAAGTACTCTCAGCTCCACATTCCCACAGTCCTCACACCTGATGCCTAATCCAGACTGAAATTACCAAGTCAAGTGCCTTTTGGACATCTCCACCCAGATGACCCTCCAAACCTGAACCTTTGTCCCCTCCCCTCAACGCTACTGTGCCTCCTGGGTTCCCTACCTGAGAGTCTTTCCCTTTGGCCTTTCAGGCTAGAAACCCCAAGTCAGTCTAGACCCCTCCCTCTCCCTCATGCTCTGCAACCAGCTGGGCTCCCTTCCTGGTGGCCCTCCCCTCCGAGATGCCCCTCAGCTCTGCAGCCTCCCTTCCACCCCGGCTAGCCCCACTCTGCTTCAGACTCTGGTCCTGACACGGCTTCCTGACTGACCTTTCTGACTCTGCCCCATCCAGTGATTCCCAAGTGTGGTCCCCAGCCTGAGCGGAATGCAGCACCCACATGCTTCATTCTGGTGAAGAATGCACATTCTCATGCTTCACCCAGGTGGATGGAATCAGAAACTCCGGGGGTGCCCAGGATACCTACCCTTCACCAGAAGAAGCATGCATTGAATATCTGCTTAAGGTGTCCTGGGAAACCCCCACCTCCACCCGTGATTCAGCCCAAGACTAAGGAGCTTGTGGGGGGGGCAGCAGGTGAACAGGGCATGTGGGATTTCTTTTCTAGGTATAAATGGTATTTCCCTTCAGCTTTGAGCTATCCACACAGGCACAACTGCACCCACACTGGGGACCCTGCATGGGAGTTCTACATGGTTTTGGTGTCCCGGTGCAATGGCCTGGTGCGGGGCCGTCTTCCTCATGAAATGGGGATTACCAGGAGTACGGATAAGGAGTGAGAGAAACCGGAGGATAGGTTAGGGAAGGCTTCAGGCGAGGACTTGTGATCGTCCCCCTGGGGAAGGGACACTGTAGCCATCGTGGGGTATACTTACCTTTTGACAACTGACCTGAGTGCTTAGTGTGAAGTCTAAATTCCAGGCCTCGTGGGAAGCTTCCCGGAGCCTTTCAGGTCCCTGAGAAAGCCCTCACTAGCTGGTGGGGCATGCAAAGCCGCGGATAAAGTGGGAGCTGTCCAGCAGGGACAGAATGCTGTCAGTCCTCACTGGCCAAGGCAACGAAGAGCTAGTGCCCGGGGCCTTGTGCTCTTCCTCTGAGTCTCCCTCCACGGGTGGGGATAGGGTGCCAGTCTCTCTCACCCAGATCAGGAATCTAAAGGGGCATCGTGGGACGCCTGGGTGGCTCAGTCGGTTAAGCATCTGCCTTTGGCTCAGGTCATGATCCCAGGGTCCTGGGATCGAGCCCCGCATCGGGCTCCCTGCTCAGTGGGGAGTCTGCTTCTCCCTCTCCCTCTGCCCCTCCCCCTGCTTGTGCTCTCTCTCTCTCTCTGACAAATAAATAAATAAAATCTTTAAAAAAATAAAATAAAATAAAGGGGGCATTCTTTCCCTTCACAGCGTGGGGTTGGCTCCATTTCCTTCCAAGCATTCAGCACTGAGGCCAGGAGGTTCACACCTTGTTGGCACAGTCAGCTGATAAACAATAAAGAGCCTGTAATCAAAGGGGTTTGGTCCTGAGTCAGGGTCCAAGGAGCCCAGAAATCAGAGAGGAAAGCTATCTGAATAAAGTGAAGCTCTTAGGAAATTCTTAGGAGATGCAGTCTACCTTGACTATAACAGAGAGAAGGAGGGTGGGGGAGGCAGGTGGCAAAACCAGGTACCAGAGGTACTCAATCTTTTATACTATGAGGAAACCCACCCTTAAGATTTGTCTCCCCCTCCACCCTGTTTCAAAAATCAATCCAAAAAAAACCTCAAGAGTACAAAAATGTGTATTTTAGAAAGCAAACATCTCCTGCAGTCTCACACAAACCTCAATCGGAGATGGCCATTGTTAACAGTATGATGTGTATTCTTTCCGATTTTTTCCAGATTTTTCTACCATTTTTATATTACTTTATAAAAATGGAATTATAACATATGTTTTTACAACTGTTCTGAAAGTTGCCATGTCCTCTTAATAATATTCTTGGATGTCTTTCCAAACCAGTTCATATCATTTTTTGAACCCTTGCATAGTTTTCCATAGTTGGGATATATGATAAATTATTTAAACTATATCCTATTGATGGACTCTTGGGTCATTTCCAATTTTTTTACATATGTAAACATTGCTGTAATTAATAAAACTTTATATATGTGCTTTTGTGTGCATGTGTGAGTGTGTCTATATGATAATTTTCTTAAAGCAGAATTGTTTGATCAAGCAAGAACATTTGAGACATTGGTGGAAACTGCAAAATTGTCTTCTGAAAAGGCTGTACAAGTTTACACTCCTGCCAATAGTGTATGAGACCACCTCCTCCCTCACACACTTATGATTTTTTAGTAATGATTTTTTTCAATTTTTTTGTCCATTACATTTCTTTATTACATTTGGAAACATGCTAATTTTCATATGACTCATTTTTTCCCTGATTATAAAAGTAATACACACAATGGTTAAAAAAAAAGAAAAATTAGAAATAGGTGTTTGCATCTTGAGTTGTTTGCTTCAGTGGGCAGTTGCCCAACTGAGCCGTCTGGCTCTCCTTGTGCCCAAAAGAACCATGTGGCAATTAGCCATCTTTTAACTTTTTCCTAATTCAAAAGGAGAAACTTAGCACCTTCTCGTTTTATTTTTTATTTTTTCTAATTAGGTTCCATGCCCAATGTGGGGCTTGAACTCATGACCCTGAGATCAAGAGTCATATGCTTTACTGACTGAGCCAGCCAGGTACCTAGTACCTTAAATTAAAATTCAGGGGAAGCTGCGGGGCTCAGTCAGTTAAGCATCCAACTTTTGATCTCAGCTCAGGTCTTGATCTCAAGGTCGTGAGTTCAAGCCCTACGTTGGACTCCACGCTGGGCATGGTGCCTACTTAGAAAAAAAATAAAATTTAATTAAAATGTAAAATTATTTGGTAACCAATGAGAATGAACACATTTGGCATTTATTAACTTTTTTTTTTTGTCTTTCTCTGAGAATGGCTGGCTCATGTCTATTTTTCCACTGGATGGTTCATTTTAATCTTCTTGAATTATAAGAGTTCTTGGTATGTTCCGTTAGTGATACTATTAGACTTTTGCCTATCCCAACGGTTGCAAATATGTATTTTCCTCCCAGTTTAACATCTGCCTTTTGATTTTGTCTGGGAGCATTTGCCTTATTGAAGTTTAATCAAAGGTCTTTCTTTTTTGGTGTCTGTGTTTCAAAACATTCTTAGGAATGCTAAGCACTTATTTTTTTATTCTTTATTTTATCTTTAATTGTGGTAAACTACACATAACATAACATGTACCATCTTAACCATTTTTAAGTGTACAGTTTACTAATGTTAAGTATATTCACTTTACCGTGCAAACAATGTCCAGAATGTTTTCATCTTGCAAAAATAAAACTCTGTATCCATTAAACAACAACTTTCCCCAGCCTCTGGCAACCCCCGATTTTCTGTCTGTGTGACTTTGACAATCCTGGGCACCTCCTGTAAGTGGGATCATACAGTATTTGTCTTTGTGTGTCTGGCTCATTTCACTTAGCATCATGTCCTTGAAATTCATGCATGTGGTAGCATGTGTCAGACTTTCCTTCCCTTTTAAGTCTGAATAATATTCCACTGCAGGCATTTGCCATATTTATTCATTCATCCACAGAAGGACACCTGGGTTATTTCTACTTCTTGTCTGCTGTGAATACTGCTGCGAACGAATACGAACAAATACCTCCTCAAGACACTGCTTTCAAATCTTTTGGGTATATACTCAGAAGTGGCTTTCGTGGATCACATGGTAATTCTATTTTAAGTTTTTTAGGAACCACCACACTGTTTTCCACAGCAGCTACACATTCAGTGTATAAGTGTTTTTTTCTCTACATCCTCACTGACATTTTTTGATAGTAGCCATCCTAATGGGTGTGAGGTGGTAGCTCCGTGTGTTCCAAAAAAAAAAAAAAATTAAATAGACTTTATTTTTTGGAGTAGATTTAGGTTCACAGAAAAACTGAGCAAAAGTACAGAGATTTACCATACGCACCTTACCCCTCCCCCCAACGAATATCCTCCCTCACAATCAGCATCTCCAACCAGACAGGCACATTTTTTACAATCAATGAACCTACGCTGACATGTCATTATAACCCAAAGATCACTGTTTACATTACAGTGTCAGGATAGTTTTTCTGTCCTAAAAATCCTCTGTACTCCATCCATTCATCTCTCTCCACCCACTCCAACTCCTGGCAATCACTGATTTTGTCACTGTCTCCATAATGTTGATTTTCCAGAATGTCATATAGTTGGCATCACACAGTATGTAGCCTTTTTATTTTTACTTTTTGTAGGCTTTTTAGATTGGCTTTTTTTCACTTAGTCATATGCATTTAAGTTTCCTTTCGTGTCTTTTTATGGTTTGATAGCTCATTTCTTTTTAGTCCTGAAAAATAGTCCATTGTCTGGATGTACCAGTTTATGTATCCATTCACCCACTGCTTCCAAGTTTTGACAATTATGAATAAAGCTTCTCCAAACATCCTTGAGCAGGTATCTGTGTAGATGTGAATTTTCAACCCATGTATATACCAAAGAGTGTGACTGCTGGGTAATATGTGAGGGTATGCTTCGTTTTGCAAGAAACCTCCAAACTGGCTTCCAAAATTGGTGTACCATCTTGCATTTCCACCAGCAATGCTACTCCACATCACTGTGGTTTTGATTTGTATTTGTGTGCTTATTTTTATTTTTATTTATTTATTTTATATATATAGAGAGAGATAGAGAGCACATGCGAGCAGGATGGGGGACAGAGGGAGAGGGAGAGAGAGAATTTTAAGCAGGCTCCACAGCCCACGTGGAGCCCGAGGTGGGGTTGGATCTCATGACCCTGAGATCATGACCTGAGCTGAAATCAAGAGTCAGAGGCTTAACGGACTGAGCCACCCAGGGCCCCCGAGCATTTCTTTTTAATGTCAAAAAATCTTTTCCACTTGACAGTTGATCTTTTAATTTCTTTGAGGGAAGGCAACAGCTAATATCATTTATTCACTCTTTTTGCCATTTTATTTTTGACAAAATAGAAATTCAGTTATTTTCTTCTGATTTAAAAGGAATACTCACTCAAAACACTTCAGGAAAAAAAGTATGAAGTGGAAAATAAAAATCCCCAGCATGCAGAAAGTCACTATGGATTAAACTCTGCAGACACTTTCAATACAAATACACATTTAGAAAAATGGTATTGTCCTGCATACACAGCTTTATAACTACATAATTTATTTCACTTTATTATCTTTCATTTACCACTAGAACGTTAGCTCCAGGAAGGCAGGAGTTGCTTTTACTTTTTTTTCCCCTCACTGCTGTATCCCTTTGTGACTAGGGGAGGCCCTGACATATGTGGGCACTCAATATCAGTTACATGAAGAAATCAAGAAATCCCATTTTTATCACCTAACACAATGTCTTGGAATTTCTTTTTTCTGAGTCCATAAATATATATTTTCACCAACATCTATTTTATTGGTCGCATATATTTCATTTTTTTTCATTTTAAACTTTTTAAAAAGATTCTGTTCATTTATTTAAGAGAGAGAGCAGGGTGGGGGGAAGGGCAGAGGGAGAAGCAAACACGCTGCTGATCAGGCAGCCCCTCTCAGGGCTCAATCCCAGGACACAGGACCTAGGACCCTAGGACCCTGGGATCACGACCTGAGCCAAAGGCAGATGCTTAACTGACTGAGCCACCCAGGTGCCCAGGATTGCATATATTTCAATGTATTTATTGAACCAGTGCTTTACTGACTGGCTATCTAACTGGCTTCCAGTTTGTCACTATTATAAACAATACTGTAATGAATATGTTTTCACTTATGTTTGTGAACCTCTGGGATTATCTCTCCTTAGATCATTCCAAAAAGAGAAATCTCTTGGTCAAGTAGAATGCACATTTTAATTATAAATCATTTCGCTAAGCCAGACCTCCAGAATGTAATTGCAATTTATTCTTCCACTCAAGTACAAGATTGCTACTTTCCTTACAACCTAGCTAGAGAGCATCAAACTTTTTAATCTTTGTAATCTAATAGGTAAAAAGTATTGTTATACTGGGTTTAAATTTGCATTTATTTGGTTATTAGTGCATTACACGTCTTTTCTTGTTTATTATCAATATGTATTAATTTTGTGCATTTTTCACTGTTATTAGGGTGTTTAATCTTTTCTTACTGATTTACGATAACTGTTGATATAGTAAAGATATTAATTAACCTTTTATATGTTGTGAATGTTGAAATTTTTATTCCTAGTCTGTTATTTTTTCAAAAATTATTTTCTTGGTATCTTTTTCCAACTGGAAGTTCTATTGAAATTTTTTTTTAAATTGAAGAATAACACACATACAGACAAGTAAACAAATTGTAAGTGTGCACTGTGTCTTTACACCCACATAACCACTTTCCATGTAACTTCTCCTAGTCAATAATCTTCCCAAGGTAAATGCTACTCTGATAAAGTTTTAACTTTTGACATAAAAATATCTGTCTTACCCTTCATGGTATGTATTTTTGGGCCATGTTTAAAGAAGTCATTCCTCAACTCATAATTATGTAAATATTCACCTACATTTTATTCTGGCACTTTTGTTATTTCATTTCTTATATTGAAATCTTTATTGAATCCAGCAGAAATCTATTTTAATGTAAACTATGAGATAGGTTCAAGGTTCCCCGTCTTCCCTGTTCCCCCAAGAGCTACTACCCAAACACTATTTGTTAACTAAACAATATCACTTATAAACCGTCAACACCATCTCCATGATTTGAATGTTCTCTCTTTCTGTACTCTGCTCTCTTCCTTTATCTGCCTACTTACTTCTGTAGCAGTATCTCACCATTTTAATTATAGCACTAGGTTTTAATATCTGCAAAATAAATATTGTATTGTTACTCTCTTTCAAACATTTCTTGGTTGTTACTGTTCATTTATTCTTCCAAAAAACTTCAAAATCATTTTGTGAAATTCTTGCACCAAATCCCCTGAAAAAATTGAGACCCCTAACTGGACTTACATTGAATTTATATACTAATTGATAAAATGTTTATATCTTTGTGCTGTTTGGCTTTTCATTTATGTCTTTCCACTTATTCAAAATTTTATCGTCCTCAATAACATCATGAAGATTTCATCACATAGATTCTGCAGAGTTCTGTTTTCTTAACGAGGTTTTTTTTAATATTTTTTATTGCTGCTATATTGACATTTTTGTTATATTTTCTAACTCATTAGTGATGTATAGGAAATATATACATTTTATAATATATGCATGTATATTATTATACACATATATCTAGTCATCTTACTAAACTCATTAGTTTGAAGTTTTTTTCTAGATAATGTATCATCTGAAAATATTTATTTCAACCAATATTTCTACATTGTATTTATTTTCTTATTTTTATTACACTATTTAGAACTTCCAGAACAATGTTTAACATTTTGCCCTTGTTACAAAAGGCATCCTTGTGTTTAATGAAAATGCGTCTAGTTCGGTATTCTCAACCCATCTCCGCTAACCTCCACATTCTTTAAATCTCAGGGGAATCCAGGTGACTGTGCTTTGTTAGCTACACAGATAATACTGAAGCATGTTCTTTCCCAATATACCACTGAGGACCCCACTCCAGTATTATTCAATATAATTTGCATTATTTTTCATCTTGAGGAAGTATTGCTCCATTCTACGTTTAAGAGTTATTCATTGGGAGTTGGGTTTCCTAAAATGTCCATTTCAGCATCTCAGTGACCCTCCCACTAGAATAAAATATGAAAGCGTACCTGTTTGAAGGCACCCAGAACTACCAAAGCAGGTAGGACATAAGAAGCCAGGTTTCTAGAGAAAGGAAACTCATTTGGGTAAATCTGATATTCTGTGCCATCTTCCTCTTGAGACATCTTCCCATACTATAGCAGCACAGGGCAGAGACCAAGAAGTTGATCAAGCAGTGGGGCCCTGGGCTGGCTCAGTCGGTGGAGCATGCAACTCTTGATCTCGGGGCTGTGATTTCGAGCCCCATGTGGGGTGTAGAGATGACTTAAAAATAAAATCTTAAAAAAAAAAGAAGAAGAAGTTGAGCAAGAAGCAGTAACTAAGAGACTAAGAAGCTTACCAGTGCTTTTGGCAGACTTTTGGGGCAAGGGAGAAAACCACTGGAAATCAGAGCCACTTTGGGGAGGGGCCTGTCAAACACTCTGGGTCCACTGGGACCTGATGGTCACCTTTATGTATCAACTAGGCTAGACCACAGTACCCAGATATTTGGCCAAACATTAGTGTAGGTGTTTCTCTGGAGGAATTCTTAAGATGAAACTACTGTTTAAATCAGTAGATTTCAAGTAATGCAGATTATCCTCCACAATAGGGGTGGGTCCCAGCCAATCAGCAATGACCTTAACAGAAAAGACTGATCTTCTTGGAAGAAGAGGGAAAAGTAGAAAACAAATTGTAAGGTGGTGAGCTTATACACAAATATATCAGTAATTACACTAAATTTAAACTGAGTAAATACCCCTACTTAAGATAAAGATTGTTTAACTGGATATTTGATGATATTAAATTGCCAGTTCACTACTTGTAAGAGATACACCTTACATACAAAGATTCAGTAAAACTGAAAGTAAGAAGCACTAGTCAAAACAAAGTTATACCAACATCAGACAGAGTATGTTTTAAGGCAAGGAGCAGTCCTAAAGGAAAGAGACATTTTATAATATAAAAGGGTCGGCCCACCAGAGGATATAACAATTCCACATTTGTATGCACCCAATAGCATATATATATATATGGACAGAGAGAGAGAAAAAATTAACTAAACAAAAAGGAGAAATAGATATATCTGCAATCATACTGGGAGTAACACAATTTTCTCAGTAACTGATAGAACAAGGAGGCACAAAAAACAAGAAAGATGTAGAGTATTTGAACAGGATTAAATCTTATCCGGTACAGAATGTTGAGTGAACATTTTAGTTTCCCTGAAATCGTCGCTATGGCCCCAACTGCAAATAACAGGCTCTAGGAGATGGCCAAAACTGGAGCACAACCCCTCTCCCAGGCCTTACTGAGAGGCAGCTCAGCCACCTTTCTGGTTTCGTTCCCCACAGGTGTCTATGTGGGAAAGCCAGAAAGAGAGGGAGAGGGAGTCTTCCCAGCCGAGTCCTCAGTCTTGGGGGAGAGCAGTGTTGTAATGAGAGGGGATTCTCCTATTACTCTGCAGAGAGGGCTGCATCCCCGCCAAGTAAGGGGGGATTCCAAGAAGACAGTTTGGAAGATCCAGGTGCCCAGAAGAGTTTTCGGTCTCCATTTGGCTGTCTGCTCGTGCAGTGGCTGTGCTGGACTGCCCTGAGCCCACCCGAAGGTGCTGCGGGGACGACAGTAATACAGTAGGCAGTGGGGAAGTCTGTGGAGCAGACTGGACACCCCCAGTTTTGGGGTGTCCTCATAGGACCAATGGGCACAGGGAATGTGGTTGGGCTGGAGCCTTCTTGCTAATACTCCACCCAAGAGAAAGGCTGTGATTGTACCACTGAAGAGGGTGGGGACAAGGGAGGATGAAAGTGTTTGAACCAGGCCAGACTTCCCATATCAAGGAAGTGTGAGCTTGCGTAGGGAGGTGCGGTTTGCATGGGACCCACAGAAAACACATGTGATCGCCACAAGAGAGCCAGCATTTGACAGTCAGTGCTAAATGAAGTAACAGCCAAAGGGGGAGAACTTTGAAATCTACCATACATCTAAGTAAAAAGACACATGTCCTTCCTTTTCCCTCCAGCCCTCTGAGATGACCCTGATCCTGGAGGAGATAGAAACAGATGACACCCCTTTCCACTTTCTAAGTGTCCCAAACCTTGGGCTGGCCTGGGACATATCCCAGGATCCCTATTCTTTCCCTTATTTTCAGGCAGTGCCCTCCCTCAACTCCCACAGTCATCCTGTCCTTCCCATCAATCCCTACCCTCATCCCCAGACAGGAAAAGCTGGCAGAGAATAACAGGGGAAAGGGGGGCTAGAGGGCTTTAAAAGCAGGGTTGATAGCCTCCCTGCTGGATGGTTATTTTATTTTATTTATTTAAAGATTTTATTTATTTATTTGAGAGAGAGAATGAGAGAGAGAGAGCACATGAGAGGGGGGAGAGTCAGAGGGAGAAGCAGACTCCCCGCTGAGCAGGGAGCCCGATGTGGGACTCGATCTTGGACTCCAGGATCATGACCTGAGCCGAAGGCAGTCGCTTAACCAACTGAGCCACCCAGTCGCCCTAGATGGTTATTTTAAAAGTCAAGATCCACCTGACACTTGGGCCTGCCCACCCAGAAGGGTGGCATTTTTTTTAAGATTTTATTTATTTGAGAGAGAGAGAAAAAAAATAAGTGGGGGGGGAGGGGAAGGAGAGGGAGAAGCAGACTCCCTGCTGAGCAGGGAGCCCTACAACGTGGGGCTGGACGTGGGGATCGACCCCAGGACCCTGAGATCATGACCTGAGCCAAAGGCAGATGCTTAACCAACTAAGACACCCAGGTGTCCTCAGAAGGGTGGCTTTTAAATGAAAGCAGGAACCATCTACCTTCATTTTGTGAGTAGGGACTGTGGTCTCCCTGGGCTGTTAGGATCCTCTGTCCATCTCTCTAGGCAAGAGAAGGATGTTTCCCCTGCAGAGCTAGAGTCCCCAAAGGGTGATTCACAGCAAACTACTGGCCTTAGGCCTCATTGTTATTACTATGATTGCTCTTATCAATACTGCCACTTACTGAGTTGTATCTATGTGCCACAAATTGTACTAAGCCCTGTGTACGCATTCACTTATTTACTCCTGGTATTCACATTTTATGAAATTGAGGACTTTGAAGCTGCAGAGGGTAAAGGCACTTAGTTAAGTGACATAGCCGGTAAGTGAGGAAGCCAGGAATCCATCCCAGGTCAGTCTGGCTCTGGAGCCCACTCGTAACCTCAGCATTATGCCCTCCCCTAGTGCTGAGGGGAAAAATATACTTGCAACTTGGGATCAGCTGAGAACTACCAGAAGTATCACTTGCAGTGTCTGAAAGTGAGGTTCTCCCATAACAACATAGTGCAAATAATTTAGAATGAGTCTTAATTTCAAAATGTTACAGCAAATGCAGGTCCTTCTTTCCCTACATTTGGTTTAAGAAGTCTTGGCTCGCCAAAATAACCTTGAACACATCAACTGAAGAAACTGTGAAAGCCCAAAATAGAAAAAAGCCACTCAAGACCTCATAAAAGTTAAAGTTTAGAATACATTTTTTCACCGTCTTAAAAATACTTTACTTCAATAACACCTTGTGGTGAGAATGGAATCTGGCAGCAAGAGCAGACTCCGGGAAGAGGCTTTTGAGCTGTTATCCTGGAAAGTGAGTTTGTGTGGGACCAAACCCCTAGGAAGTTCTCTTCCTCTGGCTCTCACAAAACAAGGTCAACTGCCCCAATTTTTATAAATTTGAGGCCGATCTCTGACTAGAGCCCAACTCACTGCCCAATTTTAAAACTTGATCTAAATAAAGCACCCAGGGGCGACTTTTTGCCTCTGAAGTTGTTAATGCTTCTCCTGAATGGTGGGCTCCCATCCCTGGTTTTGTTTATTGATTGAGTTTATGATTTGTGTTTTTATTCTTTGGACTTAGCTCTGTTCAGCTAGACCCAGAATCCAGTTTATCTTCCTTGAGTAAGAACAACCTGTGCCTCCTCTAACTCAAATTAAAAGTCTGTTTATTGATTGTTCTACCCCGATTCTATGCCAGCTCTTTAACAAGTTGTGAAAACCCCGGATTCTCAGATGAACATTTGACATAAGGAACAGATGGGCTTTCAAAAGCAATTCCACCACAGGTCACTGCCATAATTTCTGCCCTGCAGTGGCAAGAATATCAAATTGTCTGCAACTTCTATTGACCTTTCCTCAGTCTGGGCCATGGACGAATTGATTTTGGTGCTGCTATTCTACTTCATGGGCCAGAGAGGGGCAGTGGGGGGGCGGTGCAGCTTTCCTGAGGGCTGATCCAGGCTGAATTCTGACACCAGTACTTTTCCACTCATTAAAAAAAAAAAAAAAAAAAAAAAATCTGATACTATCTTTGGATGGGCTGGCTGCATAGCCCCTTGCTATTAAAAAAAACAAAAAAGGAAGGAAGATATTCTTTTTTACTCTGATGATAGGGCTTTATTTTCCTGGACAAAGCATGGTTTGTATATACAACAGACTCTGCTAGCCAATTATGGACAGAAAGAAGGGCTACAAGATCAAAACCTCTAACACTGAAATGATTACCTGGGTAGGTATTCCCATGTTATTCCCAAGCTCATAAATAAGGAGACAACCACATTGTCCAAAATTTGACTCTCCAAATGTGCTTGTACAGAAACCCTTTGTGGTTACTGCAAGTTCCTTTTCTGCTGTGAAGTGGGAATCGATGTAGTAAGTGGCCCACAGGCTCTCTTACTAAACTTTGGTGAGCTGTGTTAAAACAAAACAAAAACAGTTTGAAAGTTGAGAGCCTCGGACCTTACTCAGCCACCAATAAAGATTGGCAGCTGTACCCCAAGCACTTGCCAAAAATTACAATTCCAAGTTCACTGTCATTAAATATTTATTAAAATGTCACTGAAAAGGAACTTGGAGTTGTTTAAAATCCATGTGGTCCAGCATCTAGGTTAAGCTGGATTAGCAGACAGCTAGCTGTCTGAGCTGAACTAGATACTGCCCCATCGCCTGCACCCACCTGAGTTCCAGCAGAATTACTATTACTATATATTGGGCTTTACTACATATTGTACTTCACTATATTATATATGTTATATATAATATATACATATTTTACTATATATATGTGTTGTTTGGGTTCATTATATACATGTTTGTATTATTTATGACATCACACGTCATGTGGCTCATCCATAGTGGGAATGTATTCTAGATTCATCTGCCCTCACATTCAATCAATTTATCTTCTCTTTCTAATATTTCACATATCCTGGAAAACCTTTCTACTAGGTATCCAGAGTCCAGGGTCTTGACACTTAGTGGACACAAATATTTGTCTAAAGAATTTAAAGTGGAGTACAAATAAATTATAACTGTAAAGGGTATAAGTGAAATTATAAACGTGGAGTGAAAACATTCATTTCTCCCTTACTTGGGTTCCCTCAACACTCATATGTAAAGTTGTTGCTCATCCTGTGTACACTCATCATTTAGGAAGAAACTGCTCTTGTGATCTTTCATGAGAGCATGGCTCCTTTATCTAATTCCACTATTCACTCCTTGAAGACAGAAAGCACAGCATTTACTTCTGTGTACTTTGAACAGTGCTCTGCACACAATAGGTGCTCAATAAATGCAAATTAAATGAATGAATGACCCTGGCCTGGATGTGTGACCCATGTTTTGGGGATGAAGGGGTCATTACCCCATAATGCGGTGTTATTATCTAGAGCCAACAGTACTTGGTGTATCATTTCTATCTTAATAGCTTGCTCACCTTAGGTCATACTGCCCACAGCGGCGATGGTAAGACCTTGCTTTTTCCTCCTCGGCACCTGTTGTAGACATCTGTTCCTTTTGCTTGCCCAGCATCCACTCCTCCTTCTGCTCTTAATGCCATCATGATTTTTCTTTGGAGAATGAATTCTCCCCCACTCGCAGTGCATGTGGTTCAGTTGGTGTATAGGCACAAGGCCCAGGCCTGGCCAATCAGAGCAGTCTATCCCCCTGGCCACAGTGACTGGTCCTAGGATCAAGTCATGACCAAAGCCATGACTGAACAACTCAATTCCAGGAATTTGTTTTGGAACTGTTGGACACAGAAGTTCTCTTTTTCTTGTTGGACTTACCAAGACAATAGGATATAAACCTCTAGCCATCAAAACTACTCTATCAGGGGCGCCTGGGTGGCTCAGTTGGTTAAGCGACTGCCTTCGGCTCAGGTCATGATCCTGGAGTCCCGGGATCGAGTCCCACATCTCAGCAGGGAGTCTGCTTCTCCCTCTGACCCTCTACCCTCTCATGCTCTCTGTCTCTCATTCTCTCTCTCTCAAATAAATAAAAATCTTTAAAAAAAAACTACTCTATTGGAAAAACTTATTTAAATGAACACACACACACACACACAAAATATAAATGAACAAACACTGAGTATATAGGAGCCAAGAGAGGAATACAAAATGTGTCTTGGGGCACCTGGCTGGCTCAGTCAGTGGAGCATGCAACTCTTGATCTCAGGATTGTGAGTTTGAGTCCCACGTGGATTGTAGAGATTACTCAAAAATAAAATCTTTAAAACAAAACGAGTCTTGATGACAGTGGGCACTGGATCCAGCTGTGCCTGAACACCAGTCTGAATTGAATTTTCTGTCAGTGCAATGAAAATAGTTCAAACTAACACAGCATTCTATTCTCATTATATGGTCTCTTCCTAGGCCACGTTTAAGTTCTAAGGGTCATAATCAGAGGCTTTGCGCTTACAGAACAACACTAGGACTGGGAGCTAAAATATTTGTGTAAACTTATCCCAAGTCTACCACGATTCAATTAAGAATAATTTAAAACTCCAAAGCCGGGGCGCCTGGGTGGCTCAGTCGGTTAAGTGACTGCCTTCAGCTCAGGTCATGATCCTGGAGTCCCGGGATCAAGTCCCGCATCGGGCTCCCTGCTCAGTGGGGAGTCTGCTTCTCCCTCTGACCCTTCCCCCTCTCATGTGCTCTCTCTCTCATTCTCTCTCTCTCTCTCTCATTCAAGCTCTCTCGAATAAATAAATAAAATCTTTAAAAAAAAAAATAAAACTCCAAAGCCAAGGGGGAAGTATAGAACACTAAGCTGAGTGAGAGGAGTTCTAGACACAGATGTTTAAGCATGGCAAGCAGGGCTGTTAAGAGCTGTTCAAGGTGGTAAAGGGGCCAGTGCTGTTCTTAAGGCAAAGTGAGGTAAAGAGAGGAGACTGCCAGGAATCAGGAAACTAACTACAGGGACCAACTGAGGAATATCTAAGAACAGTCTTACTTCCTTTAGTCTAGGTGATGTTTCCACTTCTTTCACCCACTAATAACCCATTACTATTTCTCCAACACAAGTAACAACCTAGGTCTCACTCAGGCCCCAGGAAAAAGACAGAAATAACTGTCTGGCCATCGTGGGAGTTCTTTTTTGGAGGAGAGTGAGATGGGGAAAGTAATCCTTCCCTAGGAACTGATCACAGAGACCTGCTAAGCCCAGATGGATACAGAGGACTTCTACAGGCCAAGAGCCCAGTTCTCTCTTCTTTAGGTCAGTTCTT
Organism: Eumetopias jubatus; assembly: GCF_037043125.1. Classification (NCBI taxonomy): domain Eukaryota; kingdom Metazoa; phylum Chordata; class Mammalia; order Carnivora; family Otariidae; genus Eumetopias; species Eumetopias jubatus. The sequence goes on from NW_028274815.1 coordinate 49,831,215, forward strand.
TCTCGGCTCTCCACCCTCCAGGTTTTGTCCAAAGATCTCTGCTAGCTCTTGCAGGCAAGGTTTATGTTGAATGGGTTCCAGTGGTGAGGTCATCCTAATGGAAGGTTTCCATATATGACATGCCTCTGCGGCTGCGCCCAAGAGCATTCCCAAGGCCCTTTCACTGATGCTGTCCAAGAATAAGATCTTGGCCAAATTCCCACATTGAAGGGGCAGTGGAGCTTTGGGTTCTGAAAATAGCAGGCATTGTCCTTTTGTCCCATTATAAAAGCAGTATTGTTCTCTGTAGAATATTTGGAAAATTCAAAAAAAGTATAGAAGGGGAAAAAAAAGAATAATCACGCCATAATTCCATCATCTGCAGATAACTAATACTCATATTTAGGTGTGCTTCTTTCTCATAGTTTTATGAATACATGTATCTACGTATATTTCAGGAAGGCAGTGTTGCACTGTGGTAAGAGTGTGGGTTTGGAAATCTGACACCACTCATTTAGAGTTCTGTGGTCTTTGGCAACTCATCTCTTCAAGTCTTAACTCCTTCAACAATAAAGTTTGCTAATTTTTAAATTAGTGTAGCACCACTATGATGATATTTTAACTTATAGGTTTATAATAAGAGCTATCTGGTAATAAAATTTCCCCCAACATTCATCTTCTTTCAATTTTTAAAAAATGGTTATTTCACTTATTCCAGATTAGTTTTAGAATAATATTTCCAAGTTAAAAAAAATGAGGGGTGCCTGGATGGCCCAGTCGGTTAAGCATCTGACTCTTGATCTCAGCTCAGGTCTTGACCTCAGGGTGGTGAGTTCAAGCCCTGCATTGAGGTCCATGCTGGGCGTGGAGCCTGCTTTAAAAAAATGAGATTTTTGTAGACTTGCATTTAAATTTATGGATCAAGTAAAAAAGAATTAACATCTTTAAAGCACTAAGTCTTCCCCTCATGGAATATCGCATATCTGCCTATCCGTTTATTTTCTTCATGTCCTTCTGTAAAGCTCAGTAGTTTTCTTCCTGTTAAGTCTTGCACATTTCCTGTTCATTTTGTTCCAAGGTATTTTATAGTTTTGGTTGCTAGGATGAATGAGATTTTTCTCTCCCAACTGCAACTGGTTGTTTCTTTGTTTCTTTCTTTTTTTTTAAGATTTATTTGAGAGAGAGAGAGCGAGCGAGCATGAGGCATAAGTGGGAGGAAGAGGAAGAGGGATAGAGAGAGAGAGGGAGAAGCAAACTCCCTGCTAAGCAGGGAGCCCGACACAGGGCGATCCCAGGTCCCTGAGATCATGACCTGAGCTGAAGGCACACACTCAACCAACTGAGCCACCCAGGCGCCCCTAACTGGTTGTTTCTTGAACTAGGAAAGCTATTTCAGAAGTTTTATATATGTCTTTTAGTGGACAACTGCTGCTCTTTATTAGGTCTACCCATTTTTCAGGACTGATTATCTCTAGATTTCTAGGTAGATACTTAGTTTGCAGCCAAAAACTGTGTCTCCTTTCCAACAGTAAACTCTTTATCCTACTTCATTACGTTGGCTAGATTATTCTTTCAGGACACTGAGATAATAGTGGTTAGAAAGGGTCTGCCTTACCCCTGACATTATTTCTTTGTTAAGAATGATGCATGTTGGGGGCGCTTGGGTGGCTCAGTTGGTTAAGCACCTGCCTTTGGCTCAGGTCGTGATCCTGGGGTCCTGGGATCAGCCTGCATCGGGCTCCCTGCTCAGTGGGGAGTCTGCTTCTTCCTCTCCCTCTGCTCCTCCCCTCCCCTGCTCACTCATACTCTCTCTCAAATAAATAAAATCTTAAAAAAAAAAAAGAATGATGCATGCTGAGTGCGTTGAATCACTATTGTACACAATATTGTACACCTGAAAATAATGTAACACTGTATGTTAACGCCAACAGAATAAAAAAAAAAAAAAGAATGATGCTGGGTGTCCTTTCAGATTTATCATGTTAATTAAGCTTCTTTTTCCCAATTTATTAGGGGAGTTTCAAAAATAAAGAACAAATGTTGAATTTCATCTTCAAATATTTTATTATCCACGAGAGACTCTTAGGTCTGTTTTTTTCCTTTGACCTACTTCTGCGAAATATGATATTAGTGGATTTCTTTTATGGGGCCATTGTTACATTCTCAACAAACTCACCAAATGCATCAGGGCCCTGGAGCTGGGCAGACATGGGTTGCCATCCTAGCCTACCACTTACTACCTGAGCATCATGAGCAAGTACTAATATGTTTTTTTTTTTTTAAAGATTTTATTTATTTATTTGACAGAGAGAGATACAGCGAGAGAGGGAACACAGCAGAGGGAGAGGGAGAGGGAGAAGCAGACTTCCCGCTGAGCAGGGAGCCCAATGCAGGGCTTGATCCCAGGACCCCACGACCATGTCCTGAGCCTAAGGCAGATGCTTAACAACTAAGCCACCCAGGTGCCCCGAAAGTACTAATACGTTCTAAGTTCTAATGCATCATGGGATGGACAACAAATGTTGGTAGTTAATGTTCCTTTACTATATTGATAAATTTGTTAGTGCTTCTTTTAGGATTTATGCATCTCTATTACTGAGCTTGGTGTGAAGCGTATGTGTGTGTCCACATGATTTATTAGGTTGTGTTCATAAAAATGAGTTATGTTGTTTTCTTATTTTCCTACGCTCTACAACAGTTAAAATAGTAAGAGGTATTTATAGACCAAAGTCCACAGCAGCACTACTCACAAGAACTAAGAAAGGAGGCAACCTAAGTGCCGATCAATGGATGAGTAGATAAACAAAATGTGATATATACATACAATGGAATATTATTCAGCCGCAAAAAGGAAGGAAATTCTGACACATGCTACAACATAAATGAACCTTGAGAATGTTACGGTAACTAAAACAAACCGGTTACAAAAAAGACAAATATTGTATGATTCCATCTATATGAGGTATCAAAACAAGTCAAATGCATTAAGACAGAAAATAGAAGGGTGGTGACCCTGGGGTGGGGGGTGGGGGAAAGGAGAGACGTTCAATGGGTACAGAGTTTTAGTTTTGAAGATGTAAAAGTTCTGGAGATCTGTTTCACAAGAATATGAGTATACTTAACACTACTCAACTGTACACTTAAAAAGGGTTAAGATGGCAAATTTTATGTTATGTGATTTTTTTGCCACAATAATAATTACTTTAAATGTAAATGGACAAAATTCTCCAGTCAAAAGACATAGAGTGGCTGAATGGATAAAAAGACAAGATCCTTCTATATGCTGTCTACAACAGACTCACTTCAGATGTAAGGGCATACACAGATTGAAAATGAAGGGATAAAAAGAGATGTGCTATGCAAATGGAAACCAAAAGAAAGCTGGGGTAGCGATACTTATATCTGACAAAATGACTTTAAAACAAAGATTTAAAAAAAAAAAGACTGTAATAAGAGATAAAGAAGGGCATTACATAATGATAAAGGGGTCAATCCAACAAGAGGCTATAACATATGTAAATATTCATGTCGGCAACATGGGAGCATCTAAATATATAAAGCAAATATTAACACACCTACAAGGAGAATAGTAGTAAATACAATAATAGTAGAGGACTTTAATACATACTCACATAAAATCCAGACAGAATATCAATAAGAAAACAACAGCTTTAAACAAAACTTAGACCAGATGAACTTAACAGATATACACAGAGCATTCCATCCCAGAGCAACAGAATACACATTCTTCTCAAGTGTATACGGAATACTCTCCAGGATAGATCATATGTTAGGCCACAAAACAAGTCTTCACAAATTTAAAAAGACTGAAATCATACCAAGCATCTTTTCCAACCACAATGGTATGAAACTAGAAATCAATTACAAGAAGACAACAAGAAAATTCACAAACACATGGAGATTAAACAACATGCTACTGAAAAACCAATGGGTCAATGAAGAAATCAAAAGCAAAATCAAAATACACCTTGAGACAAACGGAAATACACCATACCAAAACTTACGGGATGCAGCAAAAGCAGTTATTAGAGGGAAGTTCACAGTGGTAAAACGCCTATGTTAAGAAACAAGAAAAATCTCACACAACCTAACTTTAGACCTCAAGGAACTAGAAAAAGAAGACAAATGAAGTCCAAAGTCACTAGAAAAAAGAAAATAAAGGTCAGAGCAGAAATAGAAAATAAAAAGATACAGGGGAAAAAAAATCAATGAAACCAAGAGCTTTTTTTAAAAAAAGGTAAACAAAACTGACAAACCCCTAGCTAGAGTCATCAAGAAAAAAAGAGAAAAGGCTCAAATAAATAAAATCAGAATTGAAAGAGGAGATGTTACAACTGATACCACAGAAATACAAATGATCACAAGAGACTACTACAATTACCTATCAACAAATTGGACAAAGTAAAAGAAATGGATAAATTCCTAGAAACATACACTCTTCAAAGACTGAATCATGAATAGAAAATCTCAACAGACTAATTACTAGTAAGGAGATTGAATCAGTAATTTAAACACTACCTACATCAAAATTCCAGGATAAAACAGCTTCACTGGTAAGTTCTACCAAACATTCAAAGAATTAATACCAGTTCTTTTCAAATTCTTCCAAAAAAAACAGAATAGGAGGGAACATTTTCAAACTTATTTTACAAAGGCCAGCATTACCTGATATCAAAACCAGACAAGGACACCACAAGAAAAGAAAATTAGAGGCCAATTTCCTGATAAACATAGATGCAAAAATCCTAAACAAAATATTATCAAAGTGAATTCAACAATACATTAAAAGGATGATACACCATAAATCAAGTAGGATTTATTCCAGGGATGTTAAGAAAATGGAACCCTTATGCACTGTTGGAGGGAATATAAATTGGTGCAGCCACTTCTGAAGAAAATGAAAACACTAGCTCAAAAAGATATATGCACCCACCATGTTCACTGCAGCGTTATTTACAATAGCCAACATATGGAAACAACCTAAATGTCCACTGATGGATGAATAGATTAAAAAATTGTGATAGATACATATCTATCACACATATATTGTGATATATGTATATATATATGCAGGCAATGGGATATTATTCAACCATAAGACAGAATTTTAAAATTGTTTATATATATATATATACAATCACATACATGTTGTGAGGTACGCATGTGCGTGCACATGCACACAATGGATTATTTTTCAGCCATTAAAAAGAATGAAATCTTGCCATTTAACAACATGGATGGACCTTGAGGGCATTATGCTAAGGGGAATAAGTCTGACAGAGAGACAAATACCATATGATCTCACTTATATGTAGAATCTTAATAAACAGAACAAGCTCATAGGTACAGAGAATAGATTGGTGGCTGCCAGAGGAGGACAGGGGTGGGTGAAATGGGTAAAGGGGATCAACATGTATAAACTTCCAAAATAAATAAGTCATGGGGATATAATGTACAATCTGGCAACTATAATTAATCATACTGTATATAGTGCTGGATGTTAACTACACTTATTGTGATCATTCGGCAATATATACAAATATCAAATAATTATGTGGTACACCTGAAATATAATGTTATATGTCAATTATACTCAATATAAATACGTACACACACACTTACATACAATCAGAATGGTGATATGATAAAGAAAATGGCATGAGAATTACCTGTTCCTTGAAAGTTTGAAAGAACTCATTTAGAAAAGCATATGGAGATAACACTCATATGCTTTTTTCCATTTCTTCATTGATTATTGATCTTTCAGGTCTTCCACTTAGCTTAAGATAATTAAGAGAATTTTGGTTTCATTCACACATATAATTTTTTTTCCCAGAAAATCTATTTCACCGAGGAGCAAATTCATTAGCCTACTTACATGTAGTACTTTCTTATACATTTGTTGTATCCCCTTGTTCATTTCTAATTTCGGATATGTTTTTCTTTTTCCTCTTCAACCACTTTATTCCTTTTTCAAAAAATGATATTATGAATTTATCTACCAACTCTATTTTAAAATTCAATAATTTCTACTTTAATACGTTTCTTTCCTCCTGGCTTTCCTACTATATATTTTGTTCTTTTTTTTTCTACTTTGAGTCAAATGCTTAATTTATTTTTTAGTCTTTCTCATTAAATAGTTGAAGCATTTAGAGTTCTAAATTTCCTTCTTTGTACAGCTTGTAGAAATTCCAGATGTTTAGTCTGTGATATTGTACTATCATTCATCTCTGAATAAGTAAATAGGAAGTTTTTAGCTTCTCATACGCTTTCCTTCTTTTACCTTCTAAGAGTAATTGTCTATGACTAACTTGTTAATTTTTAAATTGTACACTCTTTAAAATCATTATTCAAAACGTGTGTGCATTTACTATTCTATTCCCCCCCCTCGCCCAGAACCCCAGAGATTTCCCACTTATTAGCTGGATGACTTTGGACAAGTCTGTGCCTTTATTCCTATCTTTTTGAGTGTCAGGCACTATTCTGGGAGCTGAGAACACAAGAGTGAACAAGACCAAGTTGTTGTTTTCAAGGAGTATACTTTGGATACAGAAGCTGGGACGAAACAGGATGATTTTAGCTAATGACAGTGTTATTTGGAGAGTAAGAAGGAGGTGTGGCAGAGTGATGGGGTGTCAGGGAAGACCACTGTCAGCGGCTACCTCCCATGAACTCATCTTGGTCATTAGCCCAGAATACCTCTCCCGAGCCATTTGGCACCACTCCTCTCCCCTTGTTTTAAACTGTTGCCTTCCTTGGCTTCTGTGATAAGATAGTGGTACCACTGTCCCCTGGTCTCCTCCTGCCTCTCTGACCTTCCTCCTTTCAGCCTCCATCACATCTTCTCTTGACTATCCATTGAATGAGCCTGTTCGGCAGGATAACCATCTGTCCTGGCAGCTGGAAGAGAGCCCAACTGCTGGCTCCCTCTGCTGGGAGCGCTTGCTCACATTCAGACCTTTGGCACAAGGTGACACTGCGGTGGCAGCACGGGCCCAAAGAGCAACATCTGAGGCAAGGCGTTAAGATGGCTTCCCACAAAGTGGAGATAGAGCTTCTCAATCAGGGCACAGGTCCAGCTGGCCTCCTTACACACAATTCAACACCAAGGACTCAATTTCAAGAAGGGCTAAGCCGAAGAAAGTAAGGAAGTGCCATGCTGACTGAAAGGCACTCAACATAGTGTTGGAAAACAGCACAAAACAAGAGTCCTACCCTTACAGAATTTACATGATTGTTCAGATCCGACCCACGTAAGAACACAATGAGAAAACACTGCAAAATGGCAAAAAACAACTCATCGAGCTGTGGGAAACTGCCTAAAAGTGCACTGGAGTTCAAAGAAGAAAGCCCCCAGAGTGAACTTACCAGTGAGAGAAGGCACCAGAGGAGGTGAAACTTGAGCTAAGCCCTAAGGGAAGCAGGTGTGGTCACCAAAGAAGGACACAAGGGCCTGTGGTTGTGCACTGCAACCGGGCTGGATCCGGGATCTAACAGGCACAGTGAATGATACTGGACACACCCCATTAAGCATATGGCCTGCTTCTAACCCCAAGTAGGCTAAGGTTAACAAAAAACTCAACCCTGGGTTAAGGAGTGGCGACTTTGTGAAGAGGGTCAAAGTTCTCTTCCTCTCATCTCAAAAAGTAGTTGGAACAACAAGAGTGGGAGGTTCAAAGAGGAGTGGGATGGAATCAAGAGATAAAAGATATGGTGCAACCTCCTTGGATCCTGGCTCTGCTCTCGGGCTTAGGGGAGGAATAGAAATTTGGACTGTTTCTTCTGGTTCTTGAGATTCTCAGTTTTCCAGCTCAGGATATCAGAACAGACCAGGTAAGATATTTGGAGTTGAGGCCCAGCTAGTGATAAAGAAAGTGGATCTGCCTCAAGAGTCTTGTAGCCAGAAGGTGGGTGCGGTAAAAGTCTAGTAGGTAGGAGCAATGACACCTCATCTCTAGCATTTCCAGAGATACAAATAACAGGTGCCTTCAATCTTTATAGCATTTTACAACTCTCACAGTTGCACATGGATTTCATTTTGTCCTCATTTGAGGTAGGCATATCAGACAGATCCCATTTTATAGATTTTTAAAGAAGTTTGGGAAGTTAAGTGACTTGTGGGTGAATAAACAGCTGGGCCTAAAAGCAAAGTCTTACATGTTCAATCTGGTACTTCCTCTCTAGAGGATAATGTTCCTGTGGTCCTGATCCAAACAGGCTTTCTCAGTGCCCCAGGCAAATCTCCTCACAAAACAAAGTGAGCCTTGACTCAGAAGTTCCACCCGTGGTCACAAACTGGTCTCCAAACCCAGGTGGGGTTAAAACACTGAGATACGGGGGTCAGGGGAGAGGGGTCAGGAGGCACAGTACCAACTGACAAACTGTTTTCTAGGGAACGACAACTGGTCTGTTCCAACGTTGTGGGATTCACTGGGCTTTCACGTCATTCATGCTTTGCTCTTGGGTCTCCGTTCCTCCCAACCCCCACACGAAAAATTTTTCCTTCCCCTGGGGCAACTGAAACCCAGAAGAAGTGATCAGCAGGCAAAGGGGATAGGCACCATGATTTTAAAATCAGGGGTGCCAGAATGAGAGTTGAAACCCTCGCCTCTCAAGCAACAAATATCCACCACACTAGCCCCACTAGGGAATGCTTCTCCCCATGCTGCCTTTTAAAGTGTCTGTTACCTGAGAAAGCAAAATAAAGGCTTATGTGGTTTCTTCTTCCTCTCTGGTGGCATTTAACTGGAGTATGTGAAAGTGATCATCTGAAGAAACCCAGCAGCTGCCCCAGAGTCTCTCTGTACCCGGCCCATGGCACTTTGGAAAGTTTGTGCCCCTGAAGCCAACTGGGATGCAGCCAGACGAGTAAGCCTCTCTCCCCACTCAGCCCAGACCAGTAAGCATGGTGCTCCTGTGGCTTGTGAAGGCAGAAAGGCTTTCAGGAGCCCAGGAATCAGTCTCTTTACTGAGCAGTTGCTACTCTTTCAGTATAAGCTGCTTCATGTTTCATGGTCTGATTCCCTTTTATTCACAATATGGAATGCTTCCCTCCTTTCCCTACAACTCTGGCTCCTTTTCTCTTTCATGGATCTGCCCCATCTCCCTGCTTCCTTGTGGGCTGGCTTGCTACCACAGCTTTCCCCCCAGAGGTAGGCGGGGAAAGAGACACTGAAACTGCCCCGTGCAGAGGGGCCTCTGCAGCAGGTGCAAAGAGAGCATTTGCAGACTGGTTTCCTGCCCTTCCCCACCCCCCCGCCAGCCTCTGGGATTCCTTGCACACAGGTGCAGAGGCAGAAAAGGTGTGGCCATTTGGTAAAAAGTAAATGACCGATATGGTTGTGACACATGGCATATTCAGTTCACTCTGGTTCGACAAACATTTGCAAAATGTCTCTGAAGTGCAGAGATGGATGAGAGAGCTCACAATTCTTAGGCATAGTGGTCCCTGAACTCTGACTCCATGCAGTGCTTTTCAACCCTGGTGGCACCCTAGCAGCTTTGGAAACAAAGACGAAAACAAAACAAAAACACTGTCTGGGGCCCTACTCCAGAGATTCAGAATTCATCAGTGTGGGGTAGAGCACAAGTATCAGTATTTTTTTTTTTTTAAATGCTCCCCAGGCATTTGAATGTGTAGCCAGGGGCAAGAGCGTTATGTGGTCATATGCAGAAAGTTCTGAATAAAGGCTAAATTTAGGTTTTAGGTGATGCAAACGTTTTGGAGCAAGAGAGGAAACATGAGCATGGCTGTAATGTGGGAAGCTTCTCCTCACTGTACAAGGCAGAACAGACTGGAGTCAAGAAATACTGAAAAAAAGAGAGAGAGAGAGAGAGAGAGAGAGAGAGACCTGGTAAAAGCCTATTATTGCACTAGTCCAAGTAAGGGGTATTAAGGCCCTACACTAAGCAGTAGCCCTGAGCATGGGATGAAAGGATGCATTTCCTGGAAAGTCCCAGACTGGGGCAGTTATACGACTATTAAGGCGAGGTGGGACAGTCCCGGCTGCCTCTGGTGCCACAGTAGGGAAAGGAAGGCAGTGAGAGGAGAGGCACTCTTGCCCAGACTCCTCCCCAGACTCCTCCCCAGACTCCCCTGGCCCCACATTCCCTACACCAGAACTGCAGAAGAAAGAATTTCTGATATTTTGGGGGTTAATAACCCAAGAGGAGAAGAATAGAGACTTGGTTCTTCCAGGGGAAAAGTTCAAGGACACTAACCTAAGTGATAAAGAACATAATATGTTCAAGGACACAAAACTTTAAAATGAAGCAAAACTTCATACATTTGCAGACTTTTTCCCATAGAATTTTTATATAAAAACTCATTCTTCTATACAAAGTATTTACTCTCCTGCCCTCACCTGAGGGGTTACTAACAATACCATTATTTCCAGGCCACCTTAGAATGCTAGGCTCAGCTCATAGAAAGAGAAATATAGAACCAACTGCAGCTTCAAACACCTTCCTAGATGTTGCCTGAGTCAGAAAAACATAGTCAACATAATAACATTGGTAGGGTGGGGTGGCAAGGGAATGTAATCACTCATCTGGAGCGTAACCTGGCACTGCAAATAAAGGCTCTATTATCATTAGCTGAAAGCTTTTAGGGCATAAGGAGGAAGTGAATGGGATGACCCACTTGAGACAACACCAAAAGAACAGAGAACTTCACAGCCCTGGAAGATGGCAACAAGCAGACAAATGACACTGAGCAGTTAACAGTGAACTGGGACACACCTTCAATGTCAGCCCAGCTCAAATTCCATTTTCCCTCACCTTTCCCCAAACAACCAGACCTTTTAGTTAGCCTGTTTCCACAATACTTGATCAAACAGATCACTCTAGAGCATACACACACAAAATATGTTAATTGTTATTTTATTGTAGAGGAAAAAAATATTCTGAAATACTTGTTAAATAACAATACTTCCTGACAAAATCATTCTTTAGGGTTTTCGGGCCTCACCATCTGGTCAGACACAGTGAGCTATCCCTCACCCTTGTAATAAGCTTCATTAATATTGTCATAAACCACAGGAAAACCCAAAGATTTTCTAAATGGCTTCCAAATTTCTGCATAGATGCCCTTAATAATTCCAGAGGTAAACAATAAACAAATTGGTGGAGAAATTAGAAGGAGAGTTTAGAGGAAAAAAAATGTTAACAACTGGTGAATCTAGAACAAAGGGTATAGATTAAGTGTTCATTATACCATTCTTTCAAGTTGTAATTGCAGACAGACTGAAAAGTTGTCTAGCATGATCATGCTATTTTCCACACTTGCCTAAAAAATACAGCTAATTATTCCTTTTTAAACCAGAAATATAAAATCAGTTCCCCCCCAGGTGATACTCACTTTCAATTCTGTCTAAAAAAGCTTCCAGAGCTTTCGCAAAGTTTAAATTAAGGGGCTACAGTACACTGATATGGTTTTATAGTTCTTGGGAAGTGTTCGAGTCAAATTCTCATCGAAGGTCTGTGATGGTCACTGCTCTGTCCACAACGGTCACATGGCTGCAGCTCTACAACAGGGAAAAAGAAAGAAAGGGAAAGTCCTGGAAAATTCTAAGAAGTCACTTTTTAAACCTTATTTAGCATGCTTATTCTGGCTAGTGGTTTCTAGTTTGGAAGCCAGACTGCTACTTACATGGCAGTTACGGTGAGGGGCCTGGGAATCAGTGACTCCCCATTCCCTACCTGTAGTCTCAATCAATGTGGGCCCACATAGCTTCATTTACTTTTCAGTTGGATATATATCCTAGAGTCAGTCACGAAATTTACATTTATTTGAAAGAATTGCTGGATTCATTAGTTTTTTGGGAGAGTTCACTGTGTCAACCAGCTAATACAGTGCACCCACTGTCACTTGGGGAATGCTCAGTTTTGGCATGCAAAAGGGGCCTTTATAACTGAAAAACTGAAAACACGGGCACTCTTTTGCAGCCTCTATTTCAACATCCTGGTACCTAGACATTTATTACATTCCAAGGCAGACTGACCTTTTTTTGAACAGATCTGTCAGGAAGTTCTTTCTCAAACTCAGCTGAAAACTGTCATTCCATGAGGACTTAGTTTTAGTTCTGGGAGTCCTATGAAATGCACTCGATACGTTTTCATACAATAATTCCTCTAACACCTAAAGTCGGTTTTCAGATCCTCCCTGAGGTTTCTCCTCTAAACATCCCCAGTTCCTTTCATGTGACAAGGTTCTGAGTCCCTTTTCTATACTGGTCACTTTTTGGTGAACCCAAAATAACACTCCATGGCCAGCATGGAGTGAAAAAATCTACTAGATCTGAGGGGTAAATTGAAACATACTGATTTTATCAGCAACAAACTTTTTATTCATGGAATACAACTTAGGAAAAAAAAACTTCCTAAGACAGTCATAAAAATAAATCCTTATTATTTAAGTAGAATTTCAGAATCAAATATACCTTATCAAACTTAAGTGGCTTTTTTCCTTTGAATTCAAATCTCTTATTGAAGTACAGGCTTAGCAACTGGTGTTGATGAAGGAAAAATACCAACATTTAATAAGCCAGGTACTTTCTGTATATTCCTTCAATTAAGCCTCTCATTAACGCTATAAAGTAGGTATTATCATCATCATCCCCCTTTCCAGATGAGTAGGCTGAGGCCCAGGAAGATTAAGTCTAATCCAAGATAGTCCTTAAATGGCAGAGCTACGACTCAAATCCATTCCTATCCCACACTGCTTCCCACGTATGTCCTTTTTAGGAAGATTTGCAAAGGTAAGTGACAAGGCTGATCCTCTATGTGGGTCAGAAAGGACAATGTACCTCATCAGCTCAGACTGTCTTCCCTGCTTGAAGCAGAGCCCCAGTTTCTTCTATCTAGATACATACACAGAAGAGAGGTGGATCCTTGCTGTGTGGATGAAATCCTTTCTGGCGACAGGAAGAAATCTCCTCTAGTCCGTGGTCAGTTAGTTTAAAGAATCCAGTTCTGCAATAAGAAAAAGCAAGACCAGAACCAAGCAAAGGTGTTTCCCTAGTCCCAAACACACATGCATGCATATGCGCATGCACTTACACACACACACACACACACACACACACACACACACACACACACACACACGGAGTTCATTTTGAGACAGCTTCAAAAGTATGCTGGCACATGGGTCTCTTCTCTGATGAATGAATCAGAGTTAGAGAATGACTCATCACTGCCACCACACTAGCTGTGCTGGGAGAATTCATAGTAAATAACAGGACTTAGAATGAAAAAGAAGTTAGCTGAGATAATCTGACTTTGAAATTCTTTAATCTGACATCAGTCTTAAAATTCCTATTGCTTCAAGTCAAAGACTTCAAATTTCCTATGTCCTTTTCTTAGAAAAGCATTGAAATTGTTGCTCCGATTATCTTTGTTAAACAAGCATAGTAGGTGTATCAGGATATGGTGCTTAAAAGGTAACCTTTTAAAACAGCCAATGAATACCACAATCTACATGTTCTACCGAGAACAAGGTCTTCCAAACAGAGACCTTTTCCTCAGAGGCTTTTCCCCATTAGCCCCGTGTACTGGCCCGAACCGCATCTATGGACTTACTCCTGGAACTTGGGGGAGCAAACAATGGCTATTGACTCCGGCAACATCATCTGGTAGGAGCAATGAGTGTGTAGGTCAACGCTGGAGAGGAACGCAGTCTGTGTGGGATGAGTCTGAGAAGAGGAAAACACGTCTGAGATCCCCCTCAGGGAGACAGCCAAGCCTGGCCCATGAAGGAAACAGAGCCAAAGAGTTCTCAACAGCTGGCCACAATCCTCTTCTCCAGCACAAAGCCATTGGCAGTCACGACGGGGTACGCCTGAAGGTCATTACTTTTGAGCACTGTAAACAAGTATAGCTTAACAGGAGTATTTGAAGAAATGATAATTTCTAATTGACCATCAAGATTTTCTTGGCCCCTCACAAGCTCTCTTTCTGCAATGGAGAGTCATCCATTCTGCAACAGACAGTAGATGCTGTCCAATACTTCAACATGGTGGAAGTCAAGGACTTAAACCACAGTTGGGTGAATGATTCTTCTTCCTGAGAGGTGTTAAAAGGTCAAGCATGAGGGGCACCTGGGTGGCTCAGTCGTTAAGCATCTACCTTCGGCTCAGGTCATGATCCCAGGGTCCTGGGATCCAGCCCCACATCGGGCTCCCTGCTCCGCGGGAAGCCTGCTTCTCCCTCTCCCACTCCCCCTGTTTGTGTTCACTCTCTTGCTGTGTCTCTCTCTGTCAAATAAATACATAAAATCTTAAAAAAAAAAAGTCAAGCATGAGTGTGCAGCTCTATAGGCAAAAATGGCAAACGTTGTCCTATGGCTAAAGCATACCATCCAAGGATGTAAGAAGCAGGGGGGCACAGTGGTAGTTAAATCACACAAAAGACCCTATCTTGTTTGGGGAAAGGACCAAGATAGTGAAATCTGAGGGTAATCCGTTATAGTACCATCGAAATGTGCATTCAATTTATCTCATTTGTTTTCAATCATTTAATGTTTTTGTTTTCAATCATTTAATGTTTTATTGAGCACACCACTGTTTGTACACAAATGAAGAGTCGCATAATGCCTTATGTTCATCTTAGAGGAGTGTTAAGTACCGATAACAAGAATGGAAAAAGCCCCAGTAGGACTCAAAAAGACTACCAGGCTTCACTGACCAAAAGGCCAGAACATAAATAAGTGTACTTGATCAGCGTTCTCAAACCTGCTGTGTACAAAATGAAGCTCCCGGGAAGCCTATCAAAAGCATTGGCTCCTGGGCCCCACCCCTAGAAATATCCATCCTGAGACACTTTTTTTTTTTAAAAGCTCAGACAGGGGCACCTGGGTGGCTCAATCAGTTAAGCATCCGACTCTTGATTTCGGCTCAGGTCATGATCTCAGGGTTGTGAGATCAAGCCCCACACTGGGCTCCATGCTGGGCGTGGAACCTGCTTGGGATTCTTTCTCTCCTTCTGCCCCTCTCTCCACCAATAATAATAATAATATTAGAAATAAAGTTGATTCAATGGTTCTTTTATATGCAGCCTCATCTGAGAAGCACCCCTCCATAGAAAGCTGTGGCCAGCTCACGGTGGAAGAGGTCTGCAGGCCAGGAACATGTTAGCTGAGTGCTGACAGCAAATGCACACACAGGTCCTCACAGGACAAGTACAAATTTGGTGACCACAAGGGAAAAATAGTGTCTACCTAATTATGGGATCCTACAGGACAAACGGCCTGTGCCAACACCTTTCATCCCACAGTTAAAACAAGGAATTTTAACTGGGAACAAACGAGGCCTACACAAGCTGATCTAGGCCTCTGATTTAAAGGTGGCTTAGCTAGAAAGACAACACAGAGACACACAGCAGATGCTCAATAAATAATTGTTAAACGAAATCAAAAAACCTTGTCTTGAGCCTCTATTCCCTTCTATTGTGCTTTCTCTTTCTCCTTCCCTTCACAATTGAATTTCTTGAAAAAACAGTTGTGTCTGTCTTGCTGGAGACAGAGGAAGGCATTTTTATGAAGAGAAAACAATAAACCAAAGGAGCAGAAGTGAACAAGGAGACTGAATGCTGGGGGCAGCCTCGGCGCCTGGATGGGAGCGGACCAGCCACGGGACAGCAATGAGGGCTAAGGCAGGGCTGAGGCAAAGCTCAAGGATGGCCTCGAATACTGGGCTGGAGGGTCACCCGGTAGCTGGTGAGCAATACATGACCATATAAACTTTTGGACCAGGGAACCTGACTTATAGCTGGCAAAGTACAGAAGGAAGAACTGTTCTGCATAATCCTCTTGCCAAGTTTAGGATCTGAGCAAACCTCTGCTTTTTTCTGTTTTTAATCCCCAGTTAGGAAGGAATGGTACAGCAGTATCACAGGGGGAAAAAAGCTGAAATACCATCAACTTCAGCTCTAAATTTGTTCCCAGCTGGACCTCACAGTTTTAGAAATCCTTTTATTCATTTGGGGCTGAGTTCTACCTGCAGTCTAAACAGTAATTCCCCAAACATTACCCCATCCCTTCCAGTTCCTAAAACCACCTGTCTCCCCTCTGGCCAGGCAGTGCATCGAGATGGCAACCCTGTTGAATCAAATGAATTTCAACAACCCCTCCACACAGAACCTCCAAAATCTCTCTGTATCTTTCTGAATTCTTCCTTCGATTCTGTCTCAGAAGGATGAGTGTTTTCTACCACATATGAAGATGAGCCCCCTTTTTGTACTTTTGACTGAATACTTTCCTACCTCAGGGATATACATGTAGGTAGTAAAACTGTAAAGAAAGCAAAGGATTTCCAGAAAAGCCAGGAAAGAGAGAGATTACCTCTATCAGAGGGGAAGTGTGACAGGGCAAGACCATCAGGGTGGGAGCACACCTCTCACAATGTTCTCGTTCTTCACATGGGTCATGCATGCACACAGATGTTTGCTTCATGATTCACTGAAGTGTACATTTACCTTTATGTCCTTTCTTATGTGATATATTTCCAATATAAAGGTTTCAGAAAAGCCAAAATCGAAACAAAACACGTGTTCAAACCTTTCATGCTAAGCCATAAATCAAGCAAATACTCTCTCAACCAGGCTACTCCTTAAATCACCGTCCCATTTTTTTTTTCCCTTTCCCCATGAACTAAACTCTTCCAAAAATAGTGTACATTTCACCATCAGCATAATCTCAATCCCCATTAGTTCTTCAATCCCTACAGTGTTCCTCCTCTGGCTTCTGTGCCGTAACGCTGCCCTCCCCCTGCTCTTCCACCTCTTTGCTTCATGACCAACTATTCCCTATGCTTCCCTGGGCAGCCTGCCCCCAACTACTGGTGAATCTCTTCTTGCTCTCCATTCTCCTCCAGGCCCAAGGCCCCCCAGGTCAGCTCTATCCAGAGGTCTCCCAAATCCCTTTCCCACCCTGACCTTGCTCCCAAGTCCCAGCCACGTTTCCAACTTCCTGATAACTACCTCCACCACCAGAATGCTCATACATACTTTAAATTCAACATGCTCAAAACTGAACCCACAATTTACCCCACTTTTAAAGGAGGTTATCCTCCTGAAGCCCCTGTTTCTGCTTATGGGATGATCACTGCCACCCCCATGAGTCAGGCCTGCTCTCTAAGTCACCAGTGGCTTTTACTCATGTTCCTCTTACTCATTCCCCACATCCTCTGAAATCCTACACTCATCTCCTTCCCAAATGCAATGTCATCACCCTAGCTCTCATCAGTAGATTCTATCACCACCCTAACTTCTTATATGATCTCCCTGCCTCAACCTACTTTAAAACTGCCTTTATTTTAGATATTCTAAGAATGACTTTGATCATATCAATCTCTATTCAAAAACCTTTAAAAGCTCTCCACTTACTAAAAAGCAGAACTATTTTGCCTATCCACCCAAGACCCCCCCAGAACATTGCTCCAATATCTCACGTTAAAGCTTATCGACAACGGTTTCCTGATATGAACCATAAACCCCAACAAACCAGACCTCTCAATGTCTCAGGAACACAGTCTGCTTATTCCAATGCTGCCCCCTGCATATGGAATTCTCCCTTAGCCTATCTTGTCAAAATTCTAGTAAATCAAGCCAGGTGCAATCCTTCCCTCCTCTGAATTCCATAGTGCTGTTCGCACCTCTGGAGGCACTTGGCACATTCTGCCTCATGTGAAGAGTGATTACTTGTCCCTTTGTCTAATCTCCCTTATGAGACTAAAACCATATCTTACTCAAATTTGTATCCTCTAGCAGATCAGAAACAAGTTTTCTACCTCCCACATACTATATAACAGGGGGTACCCAATAGACGGCAAATATTTAGGTCATGGAATGCAGACAGGAGAGGCACATGGGACTGCCTCCTGGGTAAGTATTTCCTGAGTCTAACATACAAGTATGTTTAATCTCCCCAAATCCAGAAATGAGTGGACTCGTCTGTATGTAAGCCTCTCATACAACACGAAAAGTAGCTTTGTCTGTGGAGTGAGGGGTCGAAAAGGAATAGAAAGAAAAAAATGTAGAAATGATCTTTAGAGATGGAATTACATTTTACCTAAATATCACCAGAAGGTTACGCACAATAAGTAAACACTTGAAAATTCGCCAGATTGGTGACCCAACTGGTTTACATAAAGGTGTATGCTGCTTTAACAAAGACCAAATGCAAGCATCTGAATTAACTTCCTTGGCTCATTAAAACATTTTGATTTATATACCTTTCAGGAATATCATTTGTATGAAGTAGGCAGAGCCTGTACAGTCAATATCCACATATACTCTAGGCCAGCATCCTATCACCATTCACACTCACAGGGAAAGTGGGACTTCAGGGAAATAAGTTCATTTTGATTAAAATGTTTTTTAAAATTAAAAAAATTAAAAAGCCCTAAGTAGTTCCCAGAAATCAATACCAGAGTAGAAGCAGTCGAGTATGCTAGGGAAGTCGGGTGTGTATCCGACAGAGGGAAAAACAATCACCTAAATAATCGGGATATAGTTCACTTTGCCCGAAGAAAGAAATAAGCAGTGTGTTTATAACATGGGGAGAGAGGAGGAGCCTGGCCCTCGGGGAGCTCGGGATTGCTTACATGGATCCAGCCCAGTGTGATGAGACCCTGCTGATCCTGTATGAGGAAGAGCTCTTCTTCGTTTTCGGTGTGGCAATAATCAGACCCAGCACTTTGCTTGGGGATGAGAACATGGGTAATGGTAAACTCATTCCTCATCTGTCAAAGGAGAAAACAGAACAGCTTGTCACCACTGCCTGGCACTTGCGCAACCCCACTCCGTCACAGCAGTGGTAAGGTAAACATCTATACAACAAAGGCCCCTCCCTTGCCAGCACGAGGACTTGTGCCCCGAATCCCTCACTCAGTGCTTCACAACCTCGGCTGCTCATGCACACTCAGGGAGCGCTCTGCAAAGCCACTGGCACCCACAGCCCTGTGGGAATTTCATTTCCAGCTGCAGCCAAACCAAGAAGCTCTGGGATAGTACCATTTCTCTTCCTTTGCTCAAGTCTAAGGTAGTTTCCCTCTTACTGCTTCTATTAGCCCTTCTCATTCTCTAAGGCTCAGTTTCAGTCTATTACATTTCACTCATTTCTGCCTTTAGCAGTTAGCAATGGGTTCTTCAAGTACCTCTATTCAATGACCTTTCCTTCCTCTGAATTCCTAGCGCTCGACCGCATATACCATTCAGCGTGTTATTTATCTTTGGGGGTATATTTCGCATCTCTCCAAAATGCTTGGGTATGTTTTGTGGACACATGCTACGTGCCTTACATATTGTACATTCCCAGGCCTACCATAAAGCAGGTACTCAAAAACTGACATACAGGTAATGCTGGCTCTTCCTACCAAGTTTACAATTACTTATTTCTTACTACTAGCATGAAAATAATCCGTTCAATTCAAGGGACTGTGAAAATCAACAAAATGCAAGGTCACCAAACTCAAAGTAACTTTGCATTATGCTATCCCTGGTTCCCTCTGCAGAGGGATCGTCGCCAACAGTAACTGACCCTGGATATCTTCTCTGAGAGTCACAGGAATCCAAGGGAGAAGGAACAGTCTCAGCTAAGGAAAGCGTTTGTTTTTTACCAGTTTTCCACAGAGAATTCCACATGTCTCTACTCCTCGGGCTGTGTTGGCACTGGCTAGCTGGAGAAACTGCGGGCACAGCCTCTCGGGCACCGCCACATGGCGCAGTCCATCGATTGTAGGAGCTGTCGTGGAGAAAGGAGAGAAGTCTGAGACCACGGGGAGAGCCTTCCCAAGCAGACCCCAGAGCTGGCAGCCCTCGGAGAGCAATGCCAAGTCCCTGGGGTTCCCAAACTAGGGACAGTGAGTGGGGAATCTCATCCTAATGGATGAGAAGGAGGAGGGCTGTGGCCAGAGCCACTGCAAGTACATTACTTTAAGAAAAGAGGCTTTAACCATTCAAGTTAAGACAGGGGTAAACTACTACTTAAAACAAGTTCCTGAGCTATTCGGGAATTCTCTATCACAATCTAATACAAAGAATAAAAAAAAAAGTAACCTCCTCATTCAACTGAGTTTTATTTTTATTTTAAATCTCTCTTTTATCTCGGATAAGAATCCGAGATAATTGGAGAGTAGGACTTTCAAAGAAATACACCAGATATATTCTGGGTAACGGAAAATACTTTGGGTAACTCATTCTGAATTTAGTCATTTAGAAGAACATTAAAATGCCAAAACAAAACAAAAACCCCACATTCTGGTCCTCAAAAGAGGCATGAATGCACAGAACAGCTAATAAGCCTGGTTCAGAATGCCAAGAATGGGCCCAGTTGCTGGACACCAGGGAGAAGCCCTGTAAGAGAGACCACAGGCTCAAGTTAGGGGGTGTCTTTCGTGGTCACATTTTCATAAAAAAAAAATGGAAAAGGATGTTCTGTTTCTGCACATTTAACAGCAAGCTCTGTATTGCTGGGGAGGTAACAGACTGGGGAGCAGGCAGTCACATGGCGGTCTAATGGCGGTATCTGAGGATTCTGAAGGAAGGCTCAGCACAGTCTTTCTTTGCAATCCACAACCACTCCCCGAGTGCACACCAGTGTGCACACCGTGCTCAGATAACAGGAAACACAAATATGAGTAAGACTCAAGCCCCAAACAGGAAAAAGTTAAAATCTAGTTATTCGTAAATGACTACACTATCAGGGAAATGATCTCAACTGCATTACAGATACTAAGGGCTCTGGGAGTCTTAGGGAGAACAGCATCAATCTAAATGAAAGGAAAGGGATCTGGCAAAACTTTAAGAAAAGCAGGGGAAGGCAGAGATAGAGAAAAGAGGTTTTAGGTTCAGGGCAAATGTTAACAAACCTCCTGGATAGGATAATCCAGGGGCTGCTCTGGGAACGTGACAGCCCAATCTGACCGGAACACAGAATATGGATGAAGGAAGAGCAGTGGGAGACAAGCCTGCCAAGTCCATGGGGAGATATCCTAAAGGCCAGGCTTCAGAGTCTGGCACCCCCTACCCACTCTTATGTTGTCCTTGTAGGTGGATCTTTTGCAAAGCTGACTTCCTTAAATGCTACCTGAAAGCCAGTTCCTTCCCAAAATGATCTATTCTACTAATCGAGGTATATGCATCACTTTGCTGCTACTGTTACTGTCTCATAGCCTATCAGTGGTGAGAGGAGGAAAGACTGCCAATAGTTTTTATGGCTAGCCTGAATCATCACCGACTGCATATAGTATTTACCTTGACCAAGTTCCTTAAGGATTGGGAACATTTTCAAGGCAAGCGCAACTCAGTAGCCCGTTTTCAGTTAAAAGTCAACTGGTGAATTGTAAAATGGTACTATGAATTTCAGATGGGCCAACAGTGGGCTCTAGTTCACTGAACATTTCGAATCTCTGTATAATCCTTAAAAGTTGACAGTCTGACTTTCAAGGATATTATGAGCTCTTCAGAAAAGCGACCTGTGCCAGGTAAATTATATGGCTAAGCAACGGCCACTTTCACACGATAGCCAGTATGACAGGACCCAGCATAATAATACTGACCAAAGGGGCTTCTGTGACCAGGGTCTAATGAGTGGGACCATGGAGGTGATCTTGGGCTGAAGCCCCCAGAATGACACTCTGCTTGGCTGGCACCGAGACAGAAGAGGACAGGAGCAAGCAGACTCACTACTTTCTGAGTTGCTCAATGCTCCAGGTTTCAAGGACCTGTCCACTACGGGCGGCTTGGCAGGCCTCACGGCCGTATTACAATCCGGAGACTGCGCGGATGCCACGGGGGCTGGGGGGAACGCGTCTGGGGAGGGCTTCTCCAAGTCTGGCACCAGGGGGCCACCGAGGCCAGGGTCCACCTTCCCAAACTTCTGCACGATTTTCCGTCGCTCCTTTTCCAGCTCCTGGTTCCGGATCATCTCCTCAAAGGCATGGAACTGTTCTTGCTCCAGCTGCTGCTGCTTCTGCTGGGCCACCCTCTGCCGCTCCTTCTCCAGCTCCTGCTGGATGGCCACGCTCCGGGCCAGCTCTTCTGCTTCCCTCTTCTACAAAGAAAGAAGAGGAGTCAGGCTTACACATGACACTTGGGCTACTTCCCACCTCCGGAGGACAAGGCTCTGCAGCTGAGTGACTGCTCAGGCCCCATTTCCCGACACGGCCCTCACGCTTCCCTCACCGCCTATGTCTAGCCGGCCACCGCAGCCTGACTCTGCGGGGACAGTGAAGGTCCCAATCCCCTCACCACCCTTCCCTGATGGCTCTTACTAATGCATTTTCGTCTTTACCGAAATCTTGATGCAACTTACCGTCTGCACCTCACAATCTGTACCCTACAGTTTTACTCTCTAACTGCGCTGTGCATACATTCTTTATCCCAGGTAAGGCTGCAAGATAGGACCAAATCCAAATTTGACCCTGCTGTATTGGGCATCTTTACTGAATTTTAACCCAAAAGGAAGCCTCCAAAATTGTCCTGGTCATTAGTTCAAAACACAGTGACATTTTAAACTAACAAGAAATATCAAGCAATCATCTCCTTCAATAAGGTTTTCACTCACTCAGTCCCTTAGAAATGGACACCTCATAGCTGTTTACCTCTCTGCGGATTTTCAGCATCAGAGTTCAGAACGGCACTCAACAGAGCACTACAAAATAATGTGGGAGGGTCCGCAACCTGCAGTGAGTATTCACATCTGACACAGACCACAGACATGCCTTGGGAGTTTCTCCACGTGCTTTAACTAACTCTCCCTGACAAGAACCATTTGAAAACAGATTGAAGAGCAATCAGTTATTATAAACAGGTATAACCAAATGTGAGTCAACACCCCAAAATCAGCTGACCTAAAAACTTATGTTTTAGTGACAATTTTCACTGTTCTTAGGTTCTCACTCTAGAGATAGCAAACAAGATTTTCTGTCCCTCAAGTCACCTTGTAAGACAAGTAGGCTAAATCTGTGTTAGAATCCTCAGCCTAGGGGCACCTGGGTGGCTCAGTCGTTGGGCGTCTGCCTTCGGCTCAGGTCATGATCCCCAGGGTCCTAGGATCGAGCCCCATATCGGGCTCCCTGCTCCACGGGAAACCTGCTTCTCCCTCTCCCACTCCCCCTGCTTGTGTTCCCTCTCTCGCTGTGTCTCTCTCTGTCAAATAAAGAAATAAAATCTTAAAAAAAAAAAAGAATCCTCAGCCTAAACACTTGTGTTCTACTCTTTTGAGTTTCTGGCCTTTGCTGAAAAAAGTAAAATATGACACTAAAATCACAGGATCTGCTAAAATACTGTATTGCAATACCAGGGCGTAGCCTAAGAAACCAAAATAATTTTTCTTTCTTTTCTGCTGTTATATACTTACCTTTTCTTCATTATATTCTATATATTCTTTGGTATATCGTTTTAATAGCTCTTCCTTCAGCTCTTCTGCTTTGGGAAATGCAATCTCCTTTAACTTCTGAGACACAAAAGTAGAAAACCGAGAATTAGAACAATTCCCAGCTAATTAAGTAGAGAAGTAAAAAAGACTTAAGTCAACTTGGCAATGGCAACAATGTTTCTAAAAACAATGTAAAATACCCCCTACTGTACCATACCTGCTACTTCATAACTGATCTGGTGAAATGGCCTTATCTCCCGGTGCAGGATTTGAAGCTCAGATGCGGACACCACTACTTTTACCTTGAAGTTAGTCTGTGCTGCTTTGAAGCTTTTAGATGGGCAACAGTGAAAGTGAAGACCCACCTTTACTGTGTCTTTCTTTTCAGGAATGACAGCCGATTTGTAATCTCGATGCTTTGGGAGTTTCTCAATAAAGAGCCTAAAAGAATGGATCAGAGTCATTATCATGCAAAGACAATGTCCAAATGTCCAACAGACTCTGAAGAAAAGCAACTACCTTGCCCTGCAGCCACCACAAGACAGGTTTCCAGACATGCAGGGGAGGGGTCACACACACCCAGTGACCATGTTCCCCACCCACCTCTAACCGTATGTTTCCCTCCCCGCCCAAATCTGGTGTGCAGGAAGTACTAGACTCCCACAACTAAAAAGATGAGGGGGGGAAAAAAAGCAAACCTACCCTGTGCCCAAAAATATTCCTCCAAAGTGATTCTTTTCTTGTTATGACCATGACAGGCTTCCAAAGGAAAGGGCCTCAGTCACAAATTCTTATTCAAATAACGGTTTGGGAACCAAGGGCAGGAGGCTGAGAAAACCCATGTTCCAGGACTACTCTAGCCCTGTGACCTTAACTTTGGCTTCTCTTTCTTTGGGATTCATGTGCCTTCAAAGCAGATTATTCCTTGCATCATACTAAACACTGAGATGCTTAGACAGTATATGTGTTGTATGTGTGTGTTACATGTGTGATGTGCATTATGGTCCTGATGAAAAGTTCTTAGAGAAACTAAGTGCTAGATTTTCTCTTTCAGTTTCATCTGTGGCTGTAAAGCTCAGTGGGAAAAATAAACTGAATCAATTCACAGATCTCTTAACGTTTATGATGTCTACTTGGGAACAGTGAAAACAAACAGAAGTTCAGTAACTTGTCACAGCCCAAAGTGGCAGATTCAGCACGCCAGTTCCAGAGTCTACTCTTCTCACCACTGTATCATTCTGCCTCTACATGGCTCCTGGAATGCCCCCAGACTGTTGGAAGGGTACCAAACAAAGATGTCTTTCAATAGAATTAAGTTGTAATAAATACAAGCTGAGACCCAAAACAAATCAACTGAGGGGAGCTTACCCACAGCTCTAAAATACCATACCATAACTGGGACTAACTGACTCTTTTCCACTTTCTGCCCATGGGTAGGAGTAAACGGAGGAGGAAGCCTCAGTAAGGGGAAAGAAGCCGACCCCCACCAAAGCAAACTCTTTTTAAATGAGCCTCCTCCCTTGGTTCTATATTAGGCACATGAAATTTTCATTTCAATCCAATTTGACAAGACCCTTCAGGCAGGGATGAATTCTTAAGTCAAAATGATTCTAAACCTCTTCCCTTTGGGTTCACGAAAAAAGAAAACAGTTTCCTTGAAGTCTATATTTAAAATACAGATTCATTTGTCCACCCATCAAGCCCTGGAGAAGATATTAAGATAAGTAAGACTAGTTCTTAATGTTCAAGAGACCCATAATTCAGTAACTCTCTCTTGGCTCTATAAGACCAAGGTACCTGTTCGTAACTTTAGCAGGCTGAGTGTGCTTTGTATGGAAGCCTGAA
The DNA here is from genome assembly GCF_037043125.1 of Eumetopias jubatus. Lineage (NCBI taxonomy): Eukaryota > Metazoa > Chordata > Mammalia > Carnivora > Otariidae > Eumetopias > Eumetopias jubatus. The sequence goes on from NW_028274815.1 coordinate 49,856,437, forward strand.
TCAGCCAAGAGAGTACCATGTCACATGACCACCACACTTTATATTCACTTGTGCTCTCAACCTGAAGAACTGTGAAGTCCCTGAGGCCAGAGATTCCTGTGTCTTGTGCTTCTTTGCAAGTCCCTCTAAAGCCAGCATAGTGCCTGTATGAAGAGGCACTCAATAAATATTTGAGGAATAAAATGGTCTTAAAACCTTCAGATGAGCTGAGTAAAAAAAACCCCCAAAGTATACAAAAGTGCGTATAGTATGCCACCTGATATGTAAGAAAGGGGGACAATTCGATGTGTACATACACTTTTACCTTTCTTTTTATTTATTTATTTATTTATTTATTTTTAAAGATTTTATTTATTTGACAGAGGGACACAGCGAGAGCAGGAACACAAGCAGGGGAGGTGGGAGAGGGAGAAGCAGGCTTCCCGCGGAGTAGGGAGCCCGATGTGGGGCTCGATCCCAGGACCCTGGGAGCATGACCCGAGCCGAAGGCAGATGCTTAACGACTGAGCCACCCAGGCACCCCATACACTTTTACTTTTAAGTACACAGTAATACAGGAAACCAAGGAAAGTAGAGGGCAGGGGAAATAACAGTAGATGGGACAAGTGTGGGAGGGAAACCTCTCATCATACACTTCTTTCTATTATTTTGATTTTGAGCCATGGAATGGAATCTAGTTTTAAGTACAGGGAAAACTTCTAGATGTGTACATGAATACCTTTCTCTTGTTTCAGCAGCTGTAGTCAATATTCTGAATGGGGAACATATGGGCAGAAGGGTCTCTTGAAACCAGAACAGGCAACATAACCCACTGTCCGTACTGGAGGCAAGTACTCAGCAGTGAGGAGGCAGGCTCTGGAGCCACCCTGCCTGGACTCAAATCCTAGCTTGGCCATGACTAGCTGTGTGAACTCCAGCAAGTTACTCAGTCTCATTACCCTTCAATTTCCATATATATATTATATATATGGAGACAAACTAGTACTACCTGATAAGGTTGCTGGGACACTTAAAGAGATTTTTTTAAAAAGTGCTTAATGAGCACTGGGTGTTATGTAAGACTGATGAATCACTGACCTCTACCTCTGAAACTAATAATACATTATAGGTTAACAAATAAATAAATAAATAAATAAGAAAAAGAAAAAAAAAGTGCTGAGCACAGTGCCTAGCACATAACCATCTGCTACGACTGCTATGTATGCTATATGACTGTTTTTACTAATAAATAAAAAAGTGTGAGCAAGAACAGATGAAGATGTTAACACCAGGGCTAGAAGCGTTGTAGGCACAGAATACCCATGGCCCAGAGGTATACTGTTCTCTGGGGTTAGATCTCGTTGCAACTTAGGGTAAATGTATCAGAGCAAAGATGTATTGGGAAAAACACAAGCAAAACAATCTTTTAGGACAATGGGGATAAAAAGGGATACACAGAAAAGGAAATACAAAAGGTAAATATACGAAATGGTATTCAACTTTACTTACAATAAAAGAAATTCAAATTAAGATGAGGTACCATTTCCATATTATCAGACTGGCAAAGGCTTAAAGGTTAATTATAACCAATGTACACAGGGGTGTAGGAAATGGGTGTCCTTATACACTTTTAACAGGACTGTAATTTGGTAATACATTGTACTATCACAGGACTGTAGTTTTGCTGGGGGTGGGGAGGAGAGACAACTATTCAAATTTTAAAATCTGTATGTCCTTTAAACTCACAAGTCCACCTCTAGGAATTTATCCTACACAGTAATACAAAGACATGTGTATAAGACTATTCAATACAGCATTAGTCATAAAAATAGAGAAAACTAAATAGTTAAATGTCCATCAACAGGGGATTATTTAAAAAATTATGTTGCACCCAAATGCGAAAAACAACATAATCATTCCCTCATTCATTCAACAGATATTTACTGAGCATCTACTATGGAATCAGGTATTCTTGTAAAGGCTGGGGATTGGGCAGTGAACAACAGTCATAAATCCTACCCCATAGGATATGCGTTATAGTGGCGGGGGGAAAGAAAATAAAAGAAAAAATATAATCAGTACTAGAAGAAAGACATTCATAGGGAAGGGGAACAGGAAGTGACAGTGGAGGGAATGAGATTTTAGATCGGGCAGCTAAGGAAAGCATCGCCGAGAAGATAGCATTTAACTGAGGACGGGAAGAGAGGAAACCATGAAGAGATCTGGAACAACACTGTTCCAGGCAAAAGAAATGGCCCTGAGGAGAAGGAGATGGATCACTATGTCCTGATATGGAAGGATATGACTGTTAAGGAAGCAAGTTGTAGAACAGAATATATTGTATGATCTCATTCAGGCTTTAAGAAAAAAAAGAATAAACACATGAGCCTATGTGCTTGCACGGACATAAACATTTTCCTGTACACACAAGAAATTAACAGTGGTTATCTCTGGTGGATGTGATTCTTCTTTTCACTTTAGTATTTCCCTTGCTGGATGGTTTGAAAAAAAATTGTTTTAACCATGAATATTAATTTTCTATACAAATAACTAATTCAAAGAGTCAAGCAGAAATTCTCTAACATGGATGGATGAAGGACTCTCCTCTCATTTCTTCCAACCTTGGAAATTAATCATCAAAGTGAGCATGATCACAGATCCTAGTCTATAAGCCCCAATCCCAGAGGAAAACATTTTTTTTTTTAAGATTTTATTTATTTATTTGACAGAGAGACACAGCGAGAGAGGGAACACAAGCAGAGGGAGAAGCAGGCTTCCAGCGGAGCAGGGAGCCCGATGCAGGGCTCGATCCCAGGACCCTGGGATTCTGACCTGAGCCAAAGGCAGACGCTTAAAGACTGAGCCACCCAGGCGCCCCAAGGAAAACATTTTTGATACAGGTGACAGACCATTTTCAGAAAGCAGGTCTGTGTTATAGGAGGCTCACACAGCAGACAAGAATTGCCTAAGTCCTCTGTAACTCCCTTCTATGTAGCCTAGTCAATGACCATAAAAAGCTGTGAAAGAATTCACCGCCTGGATTATTGTCTGTGCTCATCATGAAAATATGTACTGATTTAATATGCTGAAGATCCTGCTATACTGGGGTCTGCAAAAGGCAAAGCATTCCTACAGGAGGGAAAACCTCTGAGAGGGAAATGTGCTTCAGATCATTAAGATGCCTGAACTGCCTCAGGAAAAGAACAAACATGCCTTTTAAAATCCGGAATTAAAGTATCCACAAAAGGTCTAGAACAATGACTTGCAATAGTGGGGGAGGCAGAGGAGTGGTGAGGTAGATGCCTGCTCCCCTCCCTCCTCTCTCCTCAGTTGTAATAATTGCCTAAGTGAGCCACTGTTACTGACAAGAATATACCAAGGAAAATGCGGTGGAAAAACAGACTGAGAATATTAAGCCAGAACTTTTTTGCAACTCCTACGGCTTGTCAGTTCACAAAATCAGAATTAGGGTCTTAAAGATACCTGCGAGAAAAAATGGAAGTAACTACATTTATTGCTTCAGGTCAAGCCAATCCAACAAAGTCCCAAATTAAATTCCAAATCTAACAAAGTAAATAAATGAGCTGCTACATCCCACCCCCTTCTCACTGAGCTCTTCTCCAGGCCCACTTCATCGTATTAAAAGGTCCCATCAGTGGGCCCCCATATGGGGACAGATTACCATACTGATCTCCCTGTGAACATGGATATTCGTGTCACTCAAAGTAACCCCAAATCACAGAACAAAATCGATTTAAGTATCTGTGTACTCTTAATCCTACCCCCTCTTGCCTATTCAAGAGTTTATTGCTACAGTTAAGCTCTCTCTTTTTGTGCTGTACCATCAGCTTCTCCTTCTCCACAGCTTCCTTTCCATCAGCAAAAAATATGCTCTAGAATCTCCCATCTCAAAATACACACCACACATTCATGCACTCCTTGTCCCCTTTCAATTACTCCCTCATTTTTCTACTTTATTTCTCTGCCCAAATTCCTCCAAAGAGTTATCTATGCCAGAGCTTGGCAAAGTACAACTAGTAGGTCAAGTCTGGCTTGCCATCTGTATCTATAAATGAAGTTTCGTTGGAACACAGCCACACTCATTTGTGTGTTATCACACTACAGAGGTTGTAACAGAGATCAAATGGCCTGCAATGCCAGAAATGTTTACTATCTGGCCCTTTATAGAAAAAATTTGCCAACCCCCAGACGATACTTATGGGTCTCTGCTTTCTTATTGTCCATTCACCTTTCAGCCCGCTCCAATCTAATGTCTTCTTAGTCCTTCTAGTGAAACTGTTTACCAAGATCACCAGTGACATCACACCACCAACCTCAAAACCTCACCCCCGGCCCCCATCTGACCCATTCTGACGCATCTGGCCACTCTCCTGCAAATACTGGCCTCCTTTGGCTCCCACGACAACATTCTCGCATGGATTTCCTCCTGACTCTCAAATCTCCCTTCAAGTCTCGTCTGCTGGCCCTCCCTACCTAACCAACCGGGAGGCTCTTTTCATTCTACAGTCTTATTATCAAGGTTTCTTGATCTTTGAATGTGTCATGAATCCTCCCAGCACCTGATGAAGCCTATGGACTCCTCAGAATAATTTTTTAAAGATATAATATAAAATATGAAGGATTACCAAAGAAACCAATACTCCTGAAATACAGTTTTCAAAATATAAAAACTGTACTATGTGCTTCTTTACTGATATATTGTTAATACACTACACAACAGGATCTAATTGTGGCTTTAATAACTGTACTGTAATTCAGAAGTAGAGGTAAGTGTAAATGCTATTTTGGGATATCAGCATCAATCATAATGCGATATAAAAATATCGATTTCTGTTGGTGACGACATTACAAATATTATTACTACTACTGTGCAAAATGGAAGAAAATGCTAAATTTCAGTTAGAGGTTAGTAAACAAGAAAAGTTTTTCCCAACCGAGTTCATGGAGCCTACATTCCATCAGTGAATCCCTGTGGGGTTCCTGGACCCCCACTTAAGACCTATCTGCCAGAAGATCTCAGCAGCTCTCGTGGCTTCAGAACCACCCATATGCCAAGGACTTCTGGGTTTGTATCTCCAACCCAGACCTCTCCTCAATTCAGACTGGTACGTCCAACTTCCTACTGGATATCTCACAGGCATCTTAAACTTAACACCTTAACATGTCAAAGAAACCAGGCCTGAATTCTTGAATCTCCTCCCTACTCAACCCCTTTTCTATACCATTCTCCCCATCTCAGTAAATGGGCCAGCACATCTTAAAGTTACTCAGGGCAGAAACCTGAGGTCAACCTTGACACCATCATCCTTCCCAAACTATCAGTCAGTCCCATGGACTCTACCTCCAGAATGCCCAATCCACCTACCTGCTTCTTTCCATGCTGCCACACTCCTTCATGCCATTGCCATCAGTCTCTCCCTTGAATTGCCATAAGAGTTTCCTAACTAATCTCCCTGCCTTCTCTTAACAGACCCTCCACCATTTAACACATAGTAGCCCAAATTTATATTTTTTGAATATAAGTAAAATTAAGTCATTACCTCACCTAAAACTCTGCAATGGCTTTCTAATGCTGTCAAGATAAAATGCAAACTCCTAATTGTGACCTGCATGATTCGGCCCCACTTGCCTCTCCAACCTCATTTCCTTCCCCCTCCTCACTTGCTACACTCTAAACACAATGATGTTCTTTTAATCCTCAGAACACACTAAGGTATTTCCTACTTGAGAGCTTCTGAACACACAATAACACCTGTTTTGTTTTGTTTTTTATTTTTTTTTGTAACACCTGTTTTAAACACTTTGCTCCAGGCTCTTGGAATGACCAACTTGGTGGCATCCTTCAAGTTTCAGTTTAAATTTTACCTGCTCAGACAGACCTTACTCTATTTGATACCCTTGGTTATTCTCTGTCACAGCACTCTCTTTATTGCTTGCTTTCCTAGCATTTGCCTTACTCTGTGACATTTATTTGCTTACCTGTTTATTGTCTTCTCTCATAACTAGAAAGGTACACCAAGAAGGGCAGGGGCCAGTTTACTTCCTATACATCCAGGACCTAGAGCAGTGCCAAATAGACAGCAGATGTACGCAATATATATTTGTTGAATGAATATGGTCCTTGCCCTCAAAGCACTTTCTATGAGGGGCAACAGAACCCAGAAGGTCCTCCAGAAAATACTTGATAGAGTGATTCCATGATTCTATTTAATACTCTCAACCATGATTCTTTGAAGAACTGTGCCCTGCGGGCTCATTCTGGAACTCTCCACAAGATTACTGGAAATATACCAGAATATTATTTCTACCAGCAGCAGAAGAAAGGGACAGTAGTCAAAGAAACCTCTCAGGAAAGTAAGTTTTGTGCCCACTGTGCCGAGGAATGAAAAACTCATAACAGCAAAGAGAAGCAAAAATGTAACTATAATTCTATGGAACTTTATCAACACTGAGGTCACATAACAAGGCATGATGGCATGGATGGACTGGATGATCTGAGGAAACAGGCACTACTTTTAAACTTAAAGAGACAACAGCAGTCCCTTTTCTACTGAAGGGACTCTAAAATCACAGTACGAATCCCAGGAAGTCCACTTCTAGGCTACTTTTCTCTAGAACACTGGTTTTCAACTGGGGCAATTTTGCCCCTCAGAGGCCATCGGGTAATGTCTGGAGACATTTCTGGTTGTCACAACTCAGGGAGGGGGTAAGGGGTGCTACTAGCATCTAGTGGATAGAGACCAGGGATGCTACTAAACACTCTACAAGGCACAGGACAGTACCCACAACAAAGAACTATTCTGCCCCAAATGTAAGGTTGACAAACTCTGCTGCAGAGCAGTATGTGATCAAAAACTGAATGTGATACAACTGAAATGCATTTATCATTTCTGGGAGAACATGTAGGAAACTAATAAGAGGACTGCCTCTGGGGAAGGGCACTGAGAGTTTGGGGAAAAGGGAGGGATAAGGAGACTTAGTTTTTTAAATATATATACCTTTTCATACCTTCTGAATTCTCTACCATATGTACACATTACCTATTCAAAAAATAATAAAAAATAACCAAAAAATAGTCAGTGTGGCTCAAAACTATGGTCTCAACTCTAGCTTCAATGTACAGAACATTACCAAAAAGAAAACAAACAAAAAACAAGACCTATGTTGTAGATGAACCCTGAATTAAGAGTCAGAAAATCTAGGGGTGCCTGGGTGACTCAGTTGGTTGAGCATCCGACTCTTGATCTCAGCTCAGGTCTTGATCTCAAGGTCTGGAGTTCAAGCCCCGTGTGGAGCCTACTTAAAAAAAAAAAGTTAGATCTGAGTTTTCTCACTCTAAAGTGTGGAACAAAGCATATCACTAAACCCAAAGCCTGCTTCCTCACATGTAGAATGGAAAGACAATATGACCTACTTCATGTACTTAGAACTATGAAGATCAAATGAAACAATGTCGGTGAAATACTCTGAACTATTAAGAGTCATACAAACACATTATAGTCATTATTTTTCTAAAGGTCCTGGTATTATGAAAGAACAAGGCTAGAGATTATAAATGAGACCCTTTAACATTATTCCCTTCCTAAATTACACATCATTTCATTATCATTGGGGCTTTAGAAGTTGTTCCCTGTATGATGCACTGCCATCTTCTATTTATGCTGCCTACCCTAAGATGCTAAATAACTCAAGGGAAAGGTCTTATGGTGAGCCACACAAACTGTAGGTGGTCAATACTTATTTGATGATTTGCATGATTATGATAAAGGTTAAGAAGAAAAACCTTTTTCCTGAATCACTCAATTTGTGACAAAAGAAGTAGAGGTGAGGAATTTTGGCTCTGCTAAACCTCAACAATAATCCTATGATTAGCTTCCTTAATAAAGAGATGACAGGAAAAACATTCATCAATACAAAACGTGTAGTTTAACCATCCTCTCTCTTGCTTAACAGCTGGGCCACGTGGGCACAGGCCAAAAAGCTAGGTCTCTTACTCATGAAATCACTGAGTCATGAAAATAACACTTTCAGTACTCATGACTTTGAATGTCAAGGACAGTCAGTATGTAGGAACTGCCTACAAAAATGATTAATGCTAATGATGTTGTAAAGTTCTCTAGTTTTAGCAATTCTGAGCAGCATAAATGAGCACAAGAGCAGAATGAGTGAGCCATCAGTCACCGGAAAAGAAAAAGGAAACTGGAGGTGTCTTACGTGATATACTTGTTATAGAGGATGAAGGCATGTTCAATGTTGCCTTCCTCAGAGTAAATGGATGCCATTCGGATAATCTCGACTCCAGAGCGGAAGTACCGTCGGGGTGGAATGTCTTCATTTATCTCCACTGCGCTACCCATCTGGGAGAGGGCCCTCACCCGGTCTTCGGGTGGAAGGCTCACATCTCCGTGGTCAGACATCAGGACCAAGAAATTCTGAGATAGAAAAAACAGGTGGCATCAGCACTATGGTCCCCATCACCCTAGCACAGCCTAGCACACAGTATGGTTTATCCCTGAACTTTTACCTTATGAAGAAATTAAGAGAGAAATACCATAGGCTGTGGCTTGTAACAAATAAGGTCTCTTTCCCACAATAAGGCTGAGACCCTCGAGTAAGCCCATTTCACAAAGATAAAAGCATTGGCTGACTCAAAAGCCCACAATACCTGTGCCATAATTAGGTGGTACAGGGAGGAAAACTATAATGGGGGTTCAGTTCTACCTTTCATATTAATCATTCCCTATCATTAGGTGGCCCTGCCCTCAGCACCATAAAAGGATGGATGGTATCTTATATTTTTTGCATTATTTCTCCTACCAGCTACCCACTTCCATTTATCCCAGTACGTGGCATAGTATACTCAATGAACTTTCTTGATGATTGTAAACCGATTTCAAGTTTGGTCATTTTTATTTAATAGTGAGAGTAAATGACATTTTTCTGTGGTATACTTTTTCACCTCTGATCACAAGGTGAGGGGAACTGGTCTGGGAATAAATGTTCACAGTCCCAGTTCTGCTCACTAAACCACTCTTCCAGTCAATCCACAACATCATTCATCACGTCAGGGTAAAGAATTTAGATCTTAAAAAAACTTACTCAAATCTACCTTCAAAGATTAGGCACTCTTCAAATAACAAAAGGGCACAAAGGTAAGCTGAAACGCAAAAAAACAGACCAACAAAAAGCCTAAGAGTTTTCCCTCCCTGTGTTTCAAACTGCAGTAATTCTACAATCTTCCTAGATACTGTCGCTGCTAGAATCAGATTCCAACTCCCAATCGGATATCACTCTACATCATTTTTAAAAACAATCTGGGTATCTGTTACACATCGAATTACAGCACACCCTGGCCAGCATGCTCTAAAATATACAAACTAGAGTAGAATCCATTTTGGAATTCAAGCCCCATGTCAACTGGTCCCATTTTGTCTTTTTAGTCTTAAACCTTACTCCTTCCCAATAGAGATCTTTTGCTTCAGTCAGGATTCTGATCTGCTCAGAAATCCTCACATGTGTTTCATTTGTCTATCCACTGTTTTTCTGTTTTTCACTCCAAGCCCTCCCTCAGAGAGGCTTCTCTTGGCCAATTCTATCTCTAGGTCACCCTTCTCCCAAGCTTCCTCTCTAAACACCCTCACGAATAGTACAAAAGCTGTGCGGACTACAAGGGATGCAGAAGCATTCCATCTCCCCCAAAGCCGTTTTAGAGGCTCAGAAAGCCGCTCAGCAAATCTAAAACTTCCCCAGGTTGCCTAATTAGTAAACTCGATCTAGCGCCCATTAAAGCTAACAGAAGCTTGTTGCGCCTCAGTACCTCTGGGGAGAGGATCTGTAGGGTCGAGAACGGAACCCCCTCCCAAGGCCAGCGAGCGGTGCCTGCTACTAGAGGGCTGAGCAAGACTCCCGAGGAGATGTGGCATCCGCAAAAAAGGGAGAAGGTGGCCTAAAGGACTGAGGAGGAACGATGAGGAGGAGGTCAAAGGAAGTTGCAGGAATGAGCGGAGGGGGTGTATTCAGTTGGAGAGGGACCTCCTGACACCTGCTTCAGGCCCCCTTCTTGAAGGCCCTCAAGCCCAAGTTGCCAACCCAGAGCAAAATTATCCAAGGTTTTCGGGTCTTTAGAGAGCAGGAGGCGGGGACGCGCTGGGCCTGGCTGGGACCGGAGCCGTCAATGGCCTCGCGCGCGGCGGGCCGGGCAAGGGGCGCGGGGGAGGACAAGACCGCAGGCCCCACACTCACGGCGGCCGATCGCCTTCAGAGTCCGACCACGCTCAGGGCCCCAGGCCCACCACATTCCCAGGACCCTTCCCCACCTGTCCCCGCGGACGACCCTCGTAGCTTCCGGAAACGTCACATCCGGTGGGCGCCCCGCCCACTCCAGCTGGTCTACCCCTTTCACTCTCAAGAACACAGGACCCGGGCTGGCAAGCTGGTGGGCGGGGTTAGAACCTCGACCTGCGAAAAAACCGACCAATGAGGAGAGAGCTCCACGGCGGCCATCTTGGTAAAGGAAAAGCAACAAGGAGAAGGGGAAGCAAGGAGTTAAAGGAACCAATGATCAAGCTAACTTACATTTTTAGAATTAATTTGATTTGGGGTCGAGTTTCCTGCCAGAGAGCCCCTATACCACACTCACACAAATCCACAAATCAACATTCAAGAAGGGATTGGTGATGCAAGTACCTGACTGAACTAACCAGGGTTTCTAAATCCGTGAAAAAAAACCTCCTGAAAATTTCAGCTTGTTTATGTCACTTCCACACAAAATTGATAGCCTGAGGTATTCGGCAATCGCTTCTATTGCCTAGAAAAGAACTTAAGACTAACTTTTAATGTTAGAACACCAATACAATTTGTTAAAAATGAGTGTTTAATTTCTAAGGGCCGTTGTGCAAAGCTATGGAGACATAAAAATCTGTATGATGCGGTTCCTGTCCCTGCAGCCAGGACAGGCGGTTATTTACACCAAGTACAAACAGTGGCATATTCTGTGTATGGGTGTGTGTATGAATATATGCACAGCCTCTTTCCAAAAAGGTCTTTCAAGCCTGCTATTAATTCTATCTCAGGAGATTTTGTGTATCACCACTCTGAAACTTTCTGCGCTCCGGGGATACTTTACCCACCAAACTTGGGGACTCTCCCTGTAAGTTCCTTAGCGTGATGACATGACCTATCCTTCAAGGTCTTGCTTAAAGCCCCTGCACTGGTGTTACCCCTTCCACCAGATCTCTAATTTTTCTGACTCTCTGTTGTGTATCTGTCTTTGGGATTTTCCCAAAGTGAGTCTATGTGGTCATTGGCTTTTCAGACTTGCGGCTGAAAGCACTTACCAGATTCTTTCTCCCCTACAAGCATAAATATGTATGTCAGTACAAGGATCCACTATCAATTATCCTGGATCCCATGCAGAGAACCCTGGCAAGACAGTTGTAAAGGGCACCCTACTGAGTCTTCACAATATTTCTCTACTGACTCTCTCCCTTCAGAATGTAAAAATAGTGGGTAGCGCCTGAAGAATTGAGGCACTGGGATGCTGGTCATAGGGAAGTCATACAATGCAGTCGAAGTCCTGGCAGAAGTCAACACAGGACAAAATCCAACCCATCCAACCTCTCAGTAAATATTTGTTGAGCATCTATTATGTGCCAGTTTCTGTTCTAGGTGTTAGGGATAGAGCCGTGAACAAATCCAGCAGGTAGATACTGTTATTCTGCAAGTACAGGCAGAAACAGAGCTGGTGGGGGGAACAGAGTCACCTGCTCCCATTAAGCACAGTTTCCAAAAAGTAGCTCTTCTTTGTAATGTTTAATATAACAAGTTAACAGAATTTACAAACATGCTAGAAGTTAAGACCATGATGAGAAGCCTTTAAGAAGCTATGAATGGGAAACACATAAAAGAGGGGTGTGAATAATCACAAACACAGCAACCATCACACACAGGCTGTCCTCGATATTAGAAAGGAGATATGCCCAGGTGATGGCAGTTCTTAAGATAATGGCTAAGAGGATATAGTAAGCAGGATCTGGTTCATTCAGGGAGGGAATTTGTAAATATTGGAGAGTTTTTGGCCTTTGGGGCAAGTGATCAGCACTCTTGGCTTTATAGGGACTAGAAACAACAAGCAAGAAAACACTGGCCAAGGTGAACATCTGACACTCTTCATTTCCTAATTAATTGGGAAAGTTGAAAACTGGACACTTTTGTATGTGCAACCAGGAAATTAAGAATTCTGTTGGCTCTTAGCATAACTGAAGAGAATATTCTACTTACTCCCACCTCAAAGGTTGGAAACTAAGCATCAAGGTATTCTGTCAGCAGACAGGCTTCAGCAGCTCACCTGGTGGGTCGAAGCTAAGCTAAGCTAGGAATTGAGGTGCTCTTTCTTTCTGGTGCCCACACCTAGTCAGTACATTTTCCCTGAATATAACAGTCTCCAAATGACCTCTTGCAAAGTTCAGTGTCACAGACTACTGCACTCCTGTAGGCTTATTTCTACCTGCTCATTCCTGGGCAGCAGCAAAGGACTCCTAAAAGGCAAAATTCTTACCTCCATATATAGCATCAGGGTAGAGAGAAAATGCCCAGATGGGCTTTGTGGGGAAGCTAAAAACAAGGAAGACTCCAGGCCCATATCACTTGCCTCCTTGTTACTCCTGTGGTGAGAGACATACCTACAGGGACAAGGCAATCTCATTAGTACAGGGATGACATCCATTCTTACCTACTTCAGTGCGATCTTACAACAGCAGCTAATATTCTTTTTATTTTTTTAAGATTGTACTTATTTATTTGAGAGAGCAAGTGTACAAATGAGGAGGAAGGGCAGAAGAAAAGGAAGAAGCAGACTCCCCGATGAGCAGGGAGCCCAACGCAGGGCTCGAACCCAGGACCCTGGGATCATGACCTGAGCCGAAGGCAGACGCTTAACCGACTGACCTACCCAGGCGCCCCTAATATTCTTTTTAAAACAAAAATCAGGTCCTATTGCTCCTGGGTTTAAAACCCTCCAATTACTTCCCATGGCGCTTGGAATTAAAAAATCCAAATTCCTCACTGTGGCTTATAAGAGTGACTTGGTCCCTGCTGTCTCTCTGACTTCATCTCCTACTCTCCCTGTTGCTTACTAGTCTCCACCACACTGTCTGAACATCTACTATTTCATTCTAGACCTTTGCACAGATGTTTCCTCTTCCTGAGATGCTCTTACCCTGGTCTTCACTTGGCTGGCTCCCTGTTGTCATTCACATATCAGTTTACATGTCACCTGCTCTGACCACACACTCTAAGTAGCCACCCAGTCACCCTCTATCACTCAGCCTTACTTGAATTCTTTTCATAGTCCTTACCACTGTCTGCTTTGGTCTTTTAAGGTCTGGATTGATTATTGTCTTTCATTCCCCCATAAGATAGGAAGATAGGAACTTTGTTTGACTTGTTCACAGGTGTATCCGCAGTACCTAGGATAGCTTGGGACCCCAGAAAACACTCAATATTGTTGAATGTTCAAATGTTGTTAAAATAAATGTTGTCTCACTGTCCCCAAAATTAATTACAAGGATGGCTAGCCAATTATGGTGATAACTGAAATGAACAATGAAAAACAGTGTTCATTATACTCTTGGGACCAGGTCTTCTCTACAAGGCAGTTAGAGTTAGGAGCAGGAAACCTCCAAGGCTAGACACCTTCATTAATTGAGCAAATATTTATTGTGTATGTATCATGTTCAGGACTCTATGTCAGGCAATGGGTCTACAATGATAACAAAGGAAAACTTAGTTTCTGTTGTTATAAGGCCCTCACGGATGAGAGCTTGGGACCATTAGAAGGGAAAAAGTTCTTTAAAAGATGATTAAGTTTCTCAAGTAGAGGCTAGGTGAGCTCCATGCCCCAAACACTGAAACAGCCTATTTTGAACATTGCTATGGAATGGGAATGCTCTGAAAGCAGAAATGGAATGTGTACTAAAGACAAATTGTTCACATTGTTAAAATTCTTGCTGTGAATCCATTGGGAATATAAAATGACAAATAGAATTTTGAAAATAAATACTTTAAAAAAGATGTGGGGGCGCCTGGGTGGCTCAGTTGGTTGGGCGACTGCCTTCGGCTCAGGTCATGATCCTGGAGTCCCGGGATCGAGTCCCGCATCGGGCTCCCTGCTCAGCAGGGAGTCTGCTTCTCCCTCTGACCCTCTCCCCTCTCGTGCTCTCTATCTCTCATTCTCTCTCTCTCAAATAAATAAAATCTTAAAAAAAAAAAGATGTGGAATGAGCTGTTCAAAAAAACGGGGAGGGGATGCAGCAAGTGTACTGGGATCTTTAATGCTGACATATTGCAACATATGCAACATTGCACATGCATGCAAATTATGTTCCTTTTCAGTTGAAGTTGGAGTTACCTGATGAAGTTGTTCCTTGAGACAGTAAAATTGGTAACATCAAGATGAATCTGAGGTTTGGAGCTCCACCTACAGTTTGTTTGAAGACTAGTAACTCCAATGCCAAGAAAAATTTCTAGTTGGGAAAATTAGTTCTTACGTATGCTTGGAAAGGTTTTTAATGTGTGTGTAATGTTACAATTAATGCTTAAATGTATACACAAGGGGTCAATTTAATTTTAGACATATTTTATTCCTTTGTTACTTGCTAGTTAGCCGTGAGTCAAAGCCTTTTGTTTTAGCTAAGATTGACATTCTGAAGATTGTAAATTTCAACAAGGGTTAAATGAGATAAGAAACTTTAGGGTTATTTGAATTGGACACTTTAGGTTGAGGGATTTTATAATTTTACATTCAGTTTCCAGATTTCTTTGCGAAAATACTGCCATATGACTAGGCACCATACATTTGAATGGGAGATAAAAAAAATTGCATGCCACTATAATTATACTTTGAAAAATATTCGTTCATTCAGTCAATCAGCTAATATTTATTGTGTACTTACCATGTGTCAAACATTGCTCAAGGCCTTGGGCATGTATCAGTGAGCAAAGCAGACAAAAACCAAAAAACTGTGGGTGCCTGCGTGGCTCAGTTGGTTAAGCGACTGCCTTCAGCTCAGGTCATGATCCTGGAGTCCCGGGATTGAGTCCCACATTGGGCTCCCTGCTCAGCGGGGAGTCTGCTTCTCCCTCTGACCCTCTTCCCTCTCATGCTGTCTCTCACTCTCTCTCTCTCAAATAAATAAATAAAATCTTTAAAAAAAAAAAAACTGTGCCCTCAAAGATCTTACATGTTAGTGATGGGTGAAGGAGTGATGGATTATAAACAATTATCACATTAAACAAGTAAATTACATAGCATATTAGAAGATTCTAAGTGCTATGGAGAAAAGGGAACAGATTGAAGGAAAGGAGAAGTATAAGAGGCAGTTGCAATTCCAAATAGTGTGATCAGGTAAACCCTCACTGAAAAAAATTTGAGTGAAGACTTGGTGGTAAGAAGAGCATTCCAGGCAAGAAACAGCAAGTGCAAAGGCCCTGAGCCAGGAGCTTGCTCGTGTACTTAAGGAACAATGAGGACTCAGAGTGACTGGAAAAGAGATGAGCAAAAGGGACTATAGCAGTAGGTTATGTAGGGTGCGGGTCAGCAAACTACAGTGTGACCTGTCTTTGTTAATAAAGTTTTATTGAGACACAGACATGCCCATTTGCTCACGTAATTTCTGTGGCTGCTTTCATGCCACAACTGCAGAGTTGAGTAGTTGAGACAGAGACCATCTGGCTCACAAAGACAAACATATTTACTGTCTGGCTCTTTACAGAAAATGTTCCTGACCCTTGATGTAGGTAAGACCGTAGAAGCCATTGTAGGGATATTGGGTTTGACTTGGAGAAAAATGAGGAGCCATGAGAGGGTTTTAACAGAAGGAAGAGAGGATCTGACTTGTGTTTTGAAAGGATCATTATAGTGATCATGTTGACAAATTTTAGAGAGGCAAGGGTGGGAGCTGAGAAGTCAGTTTGGATTGTGTTACACCGGGGTGCCCCCAGCATACCATGGCAAATTCATCAGGGTGTAGCAGGATATTTTAAACTTTTAAAGGATCCACAGCAATATTGACATCTGTCAGATACCGTGTGAGCTTCCATCTAGTAGGTGGTTCACAGTTTCAACATTAGGTCATGCTACTTTCCTTCCAGTGCTGCCATATCTTTGTGAAGCTGGGTTCTTGGCAGCCCCTGTGCTAAAAAGTCAGTACTCTTTGAAAATCAATGTGGGGCAGGAAATGAGGCTGGCAGTGTCCAATTTCACTCCAAGGTTTGAGATGTTGTACAGTGCCCAACTCACACACTCTCCATTAGCAAGTAATTGTGGTTATTTAAGAGTGAAATAAAAATATTTTTTCTTTTCATTTATAGGTATTATTTTTCAAATGTCTACTTAGTCGTTGGAGCATTGTATTATTGTACAATGTATTCTGTGACTGGAGCATTTTTCTCCTGCAGCTGCTCTAATGAAATGCCAAAATCTGGTGGCTGTAAAAGAAGCAGAAATTCCTTTTTTCACAGTTCTGGAGGCCAGAGTCTGAAATCAGTGTCACTGGGACAAAATTAAGGTGTAAGGAAGGCTATACTCCCTCCAGAGGCTCTGGGGGAAGATTTTGTTCCTTTCCTCTTACAGATCTGGTGGTTTCTGCCTGCCACACTCCAATCTTTGCTTCCATGATCACCTTGCTTTCTCCTCTGCTGTCTGTATCAAATCTCCTTCTGCCTCAGTCTTATAAGGACGCCTGTGAGGGGCCCCTGGCTGGCTCAGTCGGTGCACCATGGGACTCTTGATCTGGGGGTTGTTTGAGCCCCACGCTGGGCATAGAGAGTACTTAATAAACAAGTAAAAGGACATATGTGATTGCTAAGCTGGGATAACTTCTCCATATCAAGATCCTTAATTAATCACATACCCAAGGATCTTTTTTTCTAAATAAGGTAGTAAGATATACAGGTTTCAGGGATTAGGACCTGATCTCTTCGGATGGCCATTATCCAGCCTACTACAGGCATAAATACTTACTACATTTTTGGCACCTAACTACTTAATAAACGGGATTGTGAGGCATTTCTTTGAGCCTATAGGTGAGACACCAAGGGTTCGATGAATAGAGAAAGTTTGGGAACCACTGAGTTAGGAGGCTCTGCCAATACCCAGGCAGGAAATGACAGGAGCTTGGACTTGAGTAGAAGGGGAGAAAAGTGGTCAGAAGTGACAAGCTCTAGGTACAATTTGAAGGTAAGGCAGATGGAATTTGCTGATGTTCCAGATGTGTGGTTGAGATATGTGGTTGGTTGGGAAAGAGAAGAGTCAAATGACTGCAAAGCCTCCTTACACTTTTTCTGGAAAAAGTATTGCTATGACCTGAGATGAAGAAAGCGCTGCATGGACCAGATATTTTGCGAAGAGGAGGGCAGATTGGCGGTTCCATGTTGCCCGTGTTTAGAGACGTAGATACAAAGAGAAGAAAAAAAAGGAAAGAAAAGATGTACATTCCTGACCAGGGCCTGCCTCTGGACCCTCCACCTCTCATGGTGGTCAAATGTCCCTCCACCCAGGAGCCTCTTAGAAGTTATTGTTTTGACTTCTTATTCCAAACATGGACTGAGCAAATACAGACAGGAGAGACTCAAAAAACTTCATCTAAGCCAGAGTTCCAAAGAAGATAGGGCAAATGGGGCTCTGCTTTCAGGCACTGAAAATTACAGAACCCCCAAATTTAAAATAATTATGTCAAATGGTGGAGTGGAATTTCATTTTTTTAATGAAAAAAATTTTTAATATTTTATTTATTTGTCAGAGAGAGAGAGAAAGCACAAGCAGGGGGGAGTGGCAGGCAGAGGGAAAAGTAGGCTCCTCTCTGAGGAAGGAGCCCCATGCAGGACTCGATCCCAGGACGCTGGGATCATGACCTGAGCTGAAGGCAGACACTTAACAAGTGAGCCACCCAGGCGTCCTTGGAGTGGAATTTCAGACGGATGGAGGCAGCAGCATCGTTTTTGATTCTCCCCAAAACCTCTCACAGAAATAGACCAACCAAAACCAAATGCCCAAGGGTAGCATTTACCAGCCCCCCCACCCCACCCCAACAAGGGGCTGGGTGTAATGTAAGCCCTAACAGTTGTTTTGTGTGTTTTTTGGTTTTTGGGTTTTTTTGTAACGCAAGTGCCTGACATGAGCTTTGATTGCTGAGTTATCCATTTCAGCAACCCCTTCAAAGATGGCTATCTCCAATAAACACAGTGCTAGCTACATGAGGGGGAAATAGCCACCTGAGGCTTCCCCCAACTGAGGCTCCTTTGATTTAGAAATCTTGGTCGATTTCAATAACTGACCTTTTGGGCCACTTGTCTTTTCTTTTCCCTTAAATTCCCACTATGTTTTAAATTCACCACTAAGGAGTAAGCCCTTGAAACCCTAGGCCCCCACCCTTGACCACAATAAAAGCAGAACCCCTGGTCCCAGCGCTCTGTCTCTACCTGCCACCTTGCTGTGGGGCCCCAGGTATGCCGTGTAATTTCCAAGTCTTGTAAGTAATAAACCTCTATTTTTTCAAACTTCCCTGATGGTTGTTGCTAAAGGACTTGAAATTATAGTAAGAACCAGAGGGCTGCTCCAACCACCTTGGTTATTGATGGGCTGAGCCCTGCACAAAACAGTGGGGCAGAGCACCAGCCACAGGCCCAGACCTGCCTGGTTCCCCTGTCTGCACGAGAGGCAGGGGTAGTCAGAAGACCCATCTGATGGCCTGGAGGGCAGGAGGACTTCAAACTGCCCACAGGTATTCACTCAGCAGGTGGGTCAAGGTGAGAACAGCAGCTGAGACCCGGAGGGGTGTTGCCCACCCACCTAGTGGCTACATACAAGGTGCCCCAGAGAGTGTCTAAAGGACTGGGGTGCTCTTGCCCCCTCTGTTCTGACACTGAGCAGCCAGAGCGCTGTTCCAGGATGTGGCCCAGAGGAGAAGCTTCTCACAGAACATCAGACACAAAGGGAAATGTCTTGATAAAAGTCTGGGGAAGGCAACGGAGCCAGGAAACCTCAGAGAGCAAGCTGCCGCGTTTTTGAATACTACATTTGACCAACAACAACGACGACCGAAAAAAACAAATTCTGTGCAGTTAGAAACGTGGTCCTCAACCACAACTCCTTTTCCAAAGTGTACGAACGCTGATTTCACTTAAAACGTGGACAACAAACAAAGGATTGAGATCTAGTCCCACACAAAGGTAGTGTGGGGTCTGTCTCCATGGGATCGGATGGTGGGCCCCCAAATGTGGGGCGACGATCCGGTGGAAGCTGGTGGCGCGGGAGGACGAACAAAGGAGAGAGTTTATTGAATCCACCGCAAGGGAGCGGGGAGCAGGACGGAAGACGGAAGCTGTCGGCGAGGAGACAGCGGGTGGCGCTGTACTTAACGCGGGAAGGGGAGGGGGGAGGGGACGCACGGAATTCTCCCTTTTATGCTAACTGTGCCTGGGTTGTAAGTAGCCCGTTGGCTAGTAAGGGCCTATGGATATTTTGAGGTGGGCGCCCGCAGGGCCGGCTGTGTCCAGCCACGTGGCCGCTGTGGCCCTTTCCGCCTTCCCCCGCTCCAACCTGTCTGCCTAAAAGCAGCCTCGACAGGTAGCATCAGGAAATGAGAATAAGGAGCCGAATGGCATCCCTTCAGGCAAGGAAAGCAAGTCCGAAAAGACAGGCCCACAAAGCAGATCAAAATCGAACACGCTATTTCAAAACAAGCTAAAAGACATTTGAAGACGCAGTGCAAGAGATGAAAGAATAGGGGGTGAGGGAGGGAAGGGGAGGTTAATATCTAACGGCTCCAGAGTTTCTCTTTGCGGTGATGAAAAAGCTCTGGAAATGGGAAATGGCATTTTGGGTTTTGTTGATCTATTTCCGTGAGAAGGTTGGGGAGATTCAAAAACTAGACTGCTGGCTCCGCCTTTCTGGAGTCCTGCTCAGTTTTTGGACATAATTATTTTAAATGTGGACGGTGCTGATGGTTGCACCACATTAGGGATGTACTTAATGCCGCTGAATTCTAGACTTAAAATGGTTAAACGGTTGGGCGCCTGGGTGGCTCAGTCATTAAGCGTCTGCTCAGGTCATGGTCCCAGGGTCCTGGGATCGAGCCCCGCATCGGGCTCCCTGCTCCGCGGGAAGCCTGCTTCTCCCTCTCCCACTCCCCCTGTTTGTGTTCCTTCTCCCACTCTCTCTGTCAAATAAATAAATAAAATCTTAAAAAAAAGATGGTTAAACAGTCAATTTTGTGTTATGTATATTTTACCATAACAAAACAAAACAAAAAACCATGAAAGAACAACATAAATCAGAATTTGGCGAGAAGAAAGAGCTCTGGACAGAATTAAAACTAAAATTAAAAATTTCAGAAATGAAGACTTAAATTAAAAATAACATAAGAGTTAATGAACATAATGGGGGCACCTGGGTGGCTCAGTCGTTAAGCGTCTGCCTTCGGCTCAGGTCATGGTCCCAGGGTCCTGGGATTGAGCCTCGCATCGGGCTCCCTGCTCGGCGGGAAGCCTGCTTCTCCCTCTCCTACACTGCTGTGTTCCCTCTCTCGCTGTGTCTCTGTCAAATAAATAAATCTTTAAAAAAAAAAAGAGTTAACGAACACAATGGATAAGGCTTTAAGAGAAACAAACAAGAAAAGTAGGAAATTTTTAAAAATCAAAAAGAAGATAAAAAGAATTCTAGAGAAATGGCAAATAGAAAAGATTGGCAAAAAAGCCAGGACAACTCTGAAAAGAGTAATACAAATACATATAAGAATTTAGTATGCTATAAAAGTGACATTACAAATCAGTGGGACAAATTAGTCAAAACACTGTGATATATACATGTTGAGACATAAATAATTTCTCTGGAAGGAGTCACAGCGTGGCAAGAGTAGATGTCTCTCAGGGGGCAGGGAAGTGGGCAGCTGGGTATTTCTGTTGAATACCTTTTGTACCTTGTCCCATCATGTGAATTTATTACCTCTGAAGTCTGACTGCCTGAGTTCAAACCCCAGCTCCCCCAACTGCTAGCTCTTAATCTTGGGTAAATTCTTGACAGTCTCCAAGCCTATCTCATTATCTGTGAAATGGAGTGAATAAACTCTTGAAAAATGTAAAATATTATCGGAAACAACCCAAATGTCCACCAACCGATGAATGATTAAACAAATGTGGTAGAGTCATGCAATAGAATATCACACTCCTAAAAAGCAATGATGTAGACACACTACAACATGGAGGAACTTTGAAAACATTATGCTAAGAGGTCAGACACAAAGGTCATGTATTGTATTATTTCATACATATGAAATGTCCAGAGAAGGTAAATCCAGACAGATAGAAAGCAGATCCCCGGTTGCCAGGGACTGGAGGGAAGAGGGAATGAGAAGTGACTGCTAATGCTTAAGAGCGTTTCTTTTTGGGGTGATGAAAATGTTAGGGGTTAGATAATCGCGATGGTTGCACAAGCTTGTGAATGTACTAAATGACACCGAATTTACCATCTCAAAAGGTGACTTTTATGGATTGATAATTATATCGCAAACAAAATAATTTTTAAAATGCAAATTACCAGTTTTCCCGTGGTGACTTTCGCTGTCCCCATCTCTCCCCTCCCCCCACTCCATTCCCTTTCGGGCCCCGCCCCTCCTCTCCCCCCCTCCCTTCCTCCCTCCCTCCCTCCCTCCCTCCAGCCGCCCCACGAGGTCCGGAGGAGCACAGTTAGACCCGTGGCGCCCGCGTGCTGCCGCGGTGGGTGCGCTACCCGGTGCGCTCCGGCGCCGGGCGCCCGCAGCTCTTACCCTGCGGAGAGGGACTGGCGGATTTTTCTTGTGCGCTTCGGTTGGTCACGTTTAGAGAAGCCGGCATGTGCCAGGGTCGATGGAGGACGACCTGACAGGCCCCTCAAGTTAATATTTAGGTTCCTACAGAAGTTTGATCTCGACCACCAGTAAACTCCGGACGCTGTGCTCTGAAAGCCAGGTTGGCCGCCTACCGGCGCTTGCAAATACTGAATATGGAGCCATATAAGCCTCAAATGGAAGCCTTGTGCTCCGCCTGCAGCGTGACCTAAACCCATTGCCGAATCTCGCTAGTCAAGTGGCACAGCGGGACTAGCCTTGCACGTTATTGTGCACGTTCACCGGAGTAGTGCATTCGCAGGCCTGGGGCATAGGTGTTTAGGAAGCGGTGATTTGTATCCCAGGCCCGGTTCTGCGTGGCCCTCCTGCTGCCGCAGTTGGCTAGGCTCCTGTTATCAGCTGCCCCCAGGATAAATGTGAGCCCTTGCAATCCTTCTGGTAGATTCCCCTATGATTTATACTTTCCTTACCCAACCATAGTCCTACATGGATAAGGCAACCCAAACCTTCTGGAGGTGTGTCCTGAGTCTCTTGTTTTCAAAAATCCCTATCTGGTGGACATGGGACATAGGGCCGGTGTCCATGAAAGGTTTTAATTTTTCCTAGTCAACCAAGACTCATCTGCTGTCAGCTTCAAGTCTATACAAAATGTATTCTTTTAAGCCTAACCTCAGACCCTGATTCTGCCATTTCCCCCACTCCTGCTTTTCATAAACCCATAAAATCTCTCCTCTTTTGGCCTTTCTAGGCTTGGACCAAGTTCCTTTTTCTTTTCTTATCTCTTTCTCTCATTCTCTCATCCAACTTCCAGTTCTTTCTTTCTCATGCAGCCTTTGATTCCCACCCGCACCAAAGAAAAACCACAGTTAACAGCACCTCAGAACTCAAAAAGACTTCTTTATTTCTAATCGACTAATTATATTTATTACGTTTTATTAAGTCTTAAAATATATGCAAATAAATAAATTTATATCTATCTATCTATATATGAATAAACAGCTGGTACCCAGATTGGTACCAACAATCCTAGCACCTCTTATATTGCATAGCCATGATATCGAGCAATTTCCATATCCTTTTCCCTCTCAATGAAAAACTGCACTTTCCCCAAAGAGGTGTATTTGGCAGCATTCTCACGCTCTTGCTGAGCCTGCCTCTTCATGGCCTCCCGCTCTGGTCTCTGCTCTTTTGTGATGGGCTTTGACATTACTGGCTCAGGGACATTGGGTTTCCTCCATGGAATTGGTTGAAGGCAGAAGTCTTGGAGTAGAAATTGACTTGGAGGTTTGGATGGGGGCTGGAGCTTGGTCACAGCCGTGGGAGCAGGCTCCCACTGGAGAGAAGTACAAGATGATGTTTTGTAGGGTGCAGGCCTAGAGGCAGCAGACTGTGGGACACTAGGCCGGGTAGGGTTGGTCAAACCTGGTCGGGTCGGATTGGTTGAAGTTGGCCAAGCTGGTCTGGCAGGACCTGTCAAGGAGGCAGGAGTCGGCCGGGATGAATTGACTGCAACAGGCTGAGCTGAGCTAGTAGAACCAGGCCGGGCAGGGTAAGACCGACGTGAGGCCAGAGACTGTGGCCTCCTAGGAACAGGTCGAGCCTGAGGCTTCTCCAAGGTTGGAAAAGGCAAAGGCACCAACTTGACCTTCCCAGGAGGTGGCAGCTCATACTGGGATGGAGAGGGACACTCTTTGTCCTCACCTCTGTCTCGTTTCTGGGCTTTGACTTGATTTTTCTCAGGACCTTTACCCTCACGTGGGGTATCAAGCCATCGTTTGATGGCTGAGGATGGCTGGGCATCTTTCAGGTTCCTGGAGCTTACCAGGGCCCGGGAGGAAGACAGTCCAGTTTTCTTATCACTCTTCTTCCCCAGTGCATGAAAAACCTGCACAGACTCCAACATGTGCATGCCTAGGCAGCTTCGAGGCTTCTTAAAGGTCTCTTGGCTAAGCTCGGGTTGATTTTTCTTCTGCTTCATCTTGGGAATGGTTGGCTTCTCCTCTGCCTTGACTTTGTTCCCTGGCTGCTTACTCTCTTCAGCTTTCTTGGGGTTGTTTTCTCTGGTCCTTTTGGTCTTTTCCTGCCCATGGCTCTTTGTTTTGCTGGTCCTGCTGGATGCAGCTTTCTGAGATTTGCTGCTGGAATGCTTGGCCATGTTCACAGGAGCACTGTTACTGTCTACAGCATTGCAAATAACCACTTCTCCCCCTAAGAGGCACTCTGGGTTCTTCACCTGGATTTTGGTCTTGGGAGTGCCATTGATAGGCTCAGTGGCTTTATGCTTGTTCTTCCTGACCTGATTAGAGGGAGCCTTTATGACACTTGACTTTTCTTGCACCTGATTCAACTTGATGACTCTGGTATCTTTGGCTTTGATCACCTTGGGACCTTTGGCTTGATCAAGGTCTTTCAAGGAATTAAAGAGCTGGGGAAGATGAATGTCCTCTACCAGTGTAGCGATGTCTGCAAAATCACCACTAGATTCAATCCCATTTCCAAGGGTCACTTGGTCTTCAAGACTCAGGGTATTTTTTCCCAGATTGGTGTTTTCAGAACGAGGCTGCTCCTCCTGGCCCAGGGGATCAATGCACGCCAGGAGCTGGTGAATATCAGGAATGTCTAAAGGAAGTAGTGGAGGATCTTGGTTTTCTATTGGGATCTGGTAGGCGTCCAGAGGCTTTGAAAGCTTGGTTTTAATATCATCCAAATTCTTGTTCTCTGTTTGTTCCTGGCTTGGAGCTGGAGGCAGTGCCAGCACATTACTAGAACTCTGGACTGGAGCTATCATTGAGATGTCTCCAAGCTCAGGTGGTGGGTTACTTTCAAGCATCTGGATATTTCTGCTACTGTAGGACTTGGGGAATTCTGGAGTTTGCGGCAGACAAAATGTCTGACTTGAAGGTTGCAATCCCAGGGAAGTCTCCATCCCCAGGGAAGTCTCCATCACTACAAAGGAATCAAGGAAAAAGTCATTATCTGGTAAGTGAGATGCTCCCCCTAGACACTAATACAGAAATCATGCACCTCCCAGCAATGGGCAGGGCAGTTCTACCAGCTTTTCTTAAGGATCAAGGACAGCACCATGCGCTAGGAGGTATAGGAGGTGACTTCTAGTTCTTACAGGTGATCATTTGATGTCATTGGTTCTTGGTTTTCTTTGTATTTTGTAGGGTTGTTTTAAGTCAAATAAGAAGTAGAAGTGGTTTGTATTATGAAATGTTTAACAAAGCCTAGCATTCTCATATAGAGTCACTTCAAGTCTCTCCCCCTTTCCTTAAAGAATAAAACTACTTCACACCGTGGACTGGGAGAGGGAATGGAGCTCTTCCTGATAAAATATGTAAACGAGGGTAAATTCTTAGCCTGCTTGCTTTGGACAGGATCTCGGAATGCAAGGTCTTAAATCCTGGTGTAAATTAAGGAAGTGAGGCAGAGTTAAACTGTCTCCATCACAACAAGAGTTCCGAAATGCTTTCCAAAGAGACTGAAGCAATAGCTCGGGGAAGGGAGTTCATTACCATGTGGTAGTACAGGGAGGGTGATCGGCTAGGGCAGTGAAAAGTGTGGGAGCCCTTGCTATGCTCTTGGGGTTCCTGCACTTGTAGCATAGCTGGCCATTACAGTGTACCACCTTCCCACCTCTGCGCAGTGTTCTTGAACAGAGTCTGAAAGTGGAGAGCACCGAGCAAGATCGTGGTTATTAACCTCTCAGGACTTACATTCTGCCCATCTGGGGACTCACTACCTCTCAGCTGCAGATTTGACCCTCTTTTTGAATGCTGACCTTATTTCTCTCCCTCTTGCTATCTCTACTCACCTTGAAAACTTGTTTCTGTGAGGGGTTGGGCAGACACAGAGTAGTAGATTCCAGAGGTGGAGGCTGGTGGTAGGACGTTTGCGGGCTGAACCTCCTTTAGTACCATCACCATTTCTGGCTGAGGGGCAGAGGCCCTACTTCCGGTGTATGACACTGAGCCATAGGATTGCAGGCAGGGGCCAAGTTCTCCAGACAGTAGAGGACCCAGTGTGCCTTGATTATAGTAATATACCTGGCTTCCTTCCTGGTAGGGAAGTGCTAGGCTATGTCCTTGATTTGGCATCTGAGATGGTGTTCCCTGAACAAGGCTGGCAGAAAGCGATGGATACAGAGGGACCATGTTATTGGCCTCTGAAGTTTTATCATACGGGGTTGCCATAGACATGGAAGACACAGCTGTGTCCTGGTCAATGACAGTCACAGTGAAGTCTCTGAGCAAAGAGGACTTCTTTTCAGTACTTCCTGTGACATCCCACTCAAAAATCCCGGGATAGGAAGCAGCTGATGTGGAGATCTGGCTCTGGCGAGTAACTCCAGACAACATGGTTGTACTGCAATGTTGGTAAAGGTAGGCACTCCCCACAAGTGGCTGGAAGGAGGTGCCAGCAACTGATGGCACTAGCCATGCTGAACTGACTGCTGGAGCGGAGACTCGGGAGAAGTTGCAGACACTTCCTGTCAGGGAAGCCGCATTGCTCACCATGGGGAGAGAGAACTGCAGAGAGTTTGGAGTTCCAAGTAAAGATGGATTTTGGAAATTTTCTGTAGGGAAAAAGAGGGTGATGAAAAATCAGGGGGATGGATCAATTCTCACTATGTTTGAGGAACAGCATTATCTTAAAGTTGTTGCTACCAGGAAGCCTCTGAACCAACGCTTGCTGAGATACCAAAGCCCAAACCATGTAGGATGGTGGTCGTTACTCGTCTATAGTCACCGCCCGAGCTCCCAGCTTGGGCCCGGGTGTGCAGAAGACCTAGGTGGTGTGCAAAAGACCTAGGTGGTGTGCTTCATGCATCGTTCTTTAGGCGAGAAGCAGCCTTCTTCCTGCCCTAGCTTTGCCTGGAGCCTGCCCCAGCAGCCACTCGCATACCACTTTGTTCTAGATTGAAGCATTTCAGTACTCGGAGGGCCTCAGAGAGCCTCTGTTCTCACGTTCTCATTCTCCAAGGGACAAAACTGAGGCTCAGGGAGGTCACATGGACTTGTTCAAGTTCTCCCCTGATGTTAGGTCTCATTACCATGTTACAGAGCCTAAGTATCATGACTTCTTGCCAGGACCCTGCTCTGAGCATAACACTGTCAGAAACCAGGAGAAATGCAACTAGTATAGACCTTTTCTCCCCCCATTAGAGAACAGTACAGCTATGACCATATTGTAACTTCAGGGTCTCGTTTTGCTTGTGCAGTTCACGCGCTATTTCCTAGAGTTCATGTACAGCTCAGTCCATTGGTAAATGTAAAGGGTCCCTCTTGGGGCGCCTGTCTGGCTCAGTCAGAGGGGCGTGTGACTCTTGATCTCGGGGTTGTGAGTTCGAACCCCACGGTGGGTATAGAGACTACTTGAAAATAAAATCTTTTTTAAAAGAAAAAAGGGTCATTCTTATTCTTTTAAATCTGGTTTCTGATCCTACCTCAAAATGACTACCTCAGAGTAAGTTTCTCAGGAAGTGCTTTTTGAAAGAAAAAAGTTATTTAAACTCTCTCTGAGCTTCAGATTACTCATCTATAAAGTGGTTATAATAACAATGCTAATAATGGAATAATCATTCTTACATGAATGAAAGTGGTACATTACACTTTTTATATTTATATGAAGGAAGATATGTTATGTTCTGGAAAGACAGAAAAATCATGAAAAACATATATTACAGAACTAAGAAGAAATATATAGATACTAGCGAAAACTGGGATATGTAGCAAGCATCAGAGCATAATAAGTTCACTAATAAATGAAATTCTGTATCATATATGCAATATGATGGAAGTGAATATTGCATACCCTATTTTGATGAATACTACTAACCAAAACACAGCCCCACAATAGAATGAGTTCCTAGCCAGTGCATGTAGACAGAGAAGATATATCAGTAAAAATTGCCTAACAAGCAGCAAATGCCATAAATGTGAATGTAGAGGTAGCCACAAGTTTTGTAGACAAATATTTCAATAAAATCTGGTACAAAGCAGAGAGGGAAATAGTAAGTTTAAAGGAAT
This sequence comes from Eumetopias jubatus, assembly GCF_037043125.1. Taxonomy (NCBI): domain Eukaryota; kingdom Metazoa; phylum Chordata; class Mammalia; order Carnivora; family Otariidae; genus Eumetopias; species Eumetopias jubatus. Next base: position 49,884,350 of record NW_028274815.1, read on the forward strand.
TCCATTATGGGTTCGTTCACATTTTTTCTGAATATTACCCAGCAAGTAACAGGTACTAGGTCTAGTAGAAATATATGTTTCAACTGAACTCTACCTCTGAAACTAATATTATACTATGTTAGTTAACTGAATTTAAGTTAAAAAATAAATAAAATCAGAAGAAAACAATAAAAAAGACATATATATTTCAATATAATCGTATAACAAAAGCGAACACTTAAAAAACATCATGGAGGTTTTTATATTCATCCAAAAATTTATTTTAGTCATCTTCAACATCCAGGAAAATGTCACCTTCAAAGCCTAAAAAAGCCATCATCACTAAAATCAAATTAAAAAATTTTTAATGTGGAAAAACCCAAAGGACTCCACAAAATTGTTTTAGATGAATGTGGAATTAGAGATGTGGGACTTGACTTTTTCTTTTCTTGTTAAGTTGCTAACTAAGATCTAAAAACAGATGTGTGCCCTCTGTTGGGAAGAAAATAACTGTAGAGATGAGAAGCAGCCTTATGATTCAATCTAGGAGATGCCAATTTTAAAACAAACTTAGTCTGATCTTTAATAGGCAAAACATCTACATAGCTTAAAAGTCAAAATGAAATAAAACTGAGGGGTGCCTGGGTGGCTCAGTCGTTAAGCATTTGCCTTCGGCTCAGGTATGATCCCAGGGTCCTGGGATCGAGCCCCACATCGGCCTCCCTGCTCCGCGGGAAGCCTGCTTCTCCCTCTCCCACTCCCCCTGCTCGTGCTCCCCCTCTCTCATTGTGTCTCTCTCTGTCAAATAAATAAACAAAATCTTAAAGAAAAAAGAAATAAAACTGAAAATTCTGTTTCTTCCATCCCCCCTTCGATAGCTACTTTTATTAGTTGCTTGTTGATAAGAAGCATCTTTTCTAAATTGTATTTCTAAAATGTTTACATTTTAAACTGTTAAGTGCCATCTGTGTTCAGGGGGCCAATAACAAAACCTAAACAGCTGAGTATGACTTTTCTGTAAGCTGCTTTTCCTGGTGAGGCCCTATTCTGCCCTTCCTTTCCTGCCTTGTCTATTAATGGAAGTGTTTGCTAAAATCAACTTTGTTTTGCCCTGCTCTAAGCAAATTTCACTTTATGCTCTTTCTGCTTTAATTTAAAATCTTTGGTTCCCTTCAACATTCCATCCTAAACTACCTCTTTTTTTCTTGAAAGCTCCTCTACACTTCCCCTTCACTCTTTTTTTTTTTTTTTTTAAGATTTATGTATTTATTTTGGAAAAAGAGAGGGAGAGAGAGAGAGAGAAACAGACTTCCCTCTGAACACGCAGGGAGCCTGACGCAGGGCTCCATCTCAGGAGATCATGACCTGAGCTGAAGGCAGATACTTAGGCTGCTCAACCGACGGAGCCATCCAGGCGCCCTGCATCCCCTTCGTTCTTAGTATTTTCTCCTCCCCCTTGGTTCCCGTTGGCCTGTGTTGAGGGAAACAATCCTGAACTTCCTCACCTTTTGAGACTTGCCTCCCCAGAGCCCACTCTTCTCCATCCTCCTTCCCTGATTTCCCTTTTCACCCACACCAGGTAGAAAACTTCAAATCATGTGACTCTGACTTTCTGAACAGCACGAAATTTAAAATACTACATTTGAAATATTAGTGGAGGGACCATTTCACATGAAACATCTTGGCAAATATTGCTAGTTTTCTACGTAACCAAGGTTTTCTCTCTTTCTGTTGAAACACTCTCAAGAAGTCTCTGATTTCATTTTCTCCCTGGGTGCCCTTTAAGACTCAATATTAGAAAATAAAGGGACCAGAGAGAACAACCAATCTAACATCCTAACATAACAGACGAGGAAAAAACAGATTCTGTGAGTCAATGACTCATCCAAAGTCACACAGCTAGTAAATGCCAACGTCAAAACTGAAATGAGGTCTCAGATTTTTAGTTCAATACTTCCCCCCATTAGTCCGTGCTATTTTGAATCTACAACTACATTTAGGGTAAAAAAAAAAAAAATCCAATGAGAAACTTTTAAAAGTTTCTTTCCCTACCAGACATGGTCAGAGAAGAAGAGGAAACATCCGCTGCAGAAACAAGGGATGCGGAGCCGATACTAGAGGGTGTCGGAGCAGCTGAAGCCAAGGAGTGCATGTGTCCAGTATGAAGGTCACCGGTCACTGGTCACTTGCGATGATCCAAATTTATTTACAGACAACTCCATGGAAACCCCAAGATTCTACCAGGTGGTGGTAGGTTTGGTGGGAGAATGATGTCACAAAGCAGGCAGTTTAAAGGTATGAGGGAACCAATGGGGAGGTCAGATTCCCAAAAAGAAGACGGGATTGGGTGGAAGGAGTGGTAGGAGAGCTAAGGCAACACCTAAGTGGTACCTAATCCGACAAGACAGATGTGATAATCTCACTTTCCCCAGGATCTTATGTTAGGGGAGTCATCTCAACGTTTCTTAGAGATGTTCATTGATATAATTACCTAATAGTTATTTATATTCTATATATCATATTTTATCTTGTGTATTCTACATTTATAATTATATATACAATTAATTAACACCCTTAGAGGCAAAGGAAAGGCACATCTAGGTTGAACAATTACAGGTGTTCTGAAATAATAGTCAATCTGATTAGTGAACTTACTGCAGCTTTTAAGGAGCAAAGGAAGGGATTAAAGAGGTCCTTTGGTAATTTGGTTAAAGAATAGCGTGAAGTTCGTTGAATGCACCTTGCGGGGAATGATGCGGTGCAGGCTCTTCTCTTTCATTCTTCTCCTTGAATCCTAACTTTCTTGGACTGTGCTGGGCTGGGCCAGGTTGGACTTAGATCTCTCTTCTCTCTTTCATCATGGGCACTGTTTCTGGGACAAGCCTTGATCTTGCATTCTTAACACTCCTGGATGTTACTTCTGGTCAACTTCCAGCAGCAGGAGTCTTCTTTTCAGTGTCTGATGCTTCCCAAAATGAATTCTGCCCATTAGAAGCAAATACCAGAGAGCTGGAGAACGCAGCTGATTGCAGACCTTTCTTTTTCCAGCATTTGGTTGCAATTCTTTTGCCCATAATTCGCTACCTCTGACTCTTTGGGCCACATGGGCATCCTGCCATCCCGTTCTTTTATAGGTAAAAGGCATTGATGGCATTCGGGATACTTTCCCTTTTTCCTTCTCACTTAAGTGTATCCAGTGTGGCAGTTACTGTAGCCTCCACCCCCCTTGCAAACAGCCACTGTAGAATCTTGGGCCTTTAGGATTCTTTGCCTGCCATGCTTGGGCGCAAGATCAGGCAACATGAAGAGGAGAATAGTTAGAGAAAGAAGAGGACATTCTTTGAGGCTAGGGAACATGTGTGTGGAGAGTACAGGAAAAAAGAGATTCCTGTGGATTTTTGCTTTCTGTGAGAAATAAATTGACACTGGGACGCCTGGGTGGCTCAGTCAATCAGTGTCTGCCTTTGGCTCAGGTCATGATCCCAGGGTCCTGGGATCGAGCCCCGCATCGGGCTCCCTGCTCCGCGGGGAGCCTGCTTCTCCCTCTGCCTGCCACTGCCACTGCCACTGCTTGTGCGCTCTCTCACTCTCTCTCTCTGACAAGTAAATAAACTCTTAAAAAAAAAGTAAGTTGACACATTTTGGCCTCATTTTGTATTAACAGAACATACAATTATATACATGTTCATATACATATAAATGTAAATTTACATATACATATGAGCATAACACTTACATAACAATTATAATATTAATTCATATATAACATTGATTATAATGTAACTTATATAACATATTTTAGTATTTAATATCTTATAGTCATTAAGTTATTTATGCAACTAGATAGTGCAGCAACTGCCATGAACTCTCTACACTAAAGAGAATAATCTTAAATATATTTTTTCACTTTTTTTGTCATATTACCTCATTTATATCGTTGATTGGTATGTTTGTAGAATATAGTTTTTTTTTAAAGATCTTACTTATTTGTCAGAGAGAGAGAGAGAGAGAGAGAGCACAAGCAGGGGGAGCTGCAGGCAGAGGGAGAAGCCGGCTCCCTGCCTAGGTCTGGATTTTCTTGTGTCAATTATAACTGAGTTTGTTGTGTTTTTTAGCACATTGGAAGTGCAAGACCAATATACCTTTTGTAGTTTCTGATAGATTTAAGTCACCTTTTATATATTATCATATTCGTAGATGTATGTACCATTCATACTTTTTGGCCATTCTATGCCTATTGAATATTTTTTCATAAATTCCAAAAAAATATTTTATGATTGAGCACCAAATTTGAATGTACCTAATTGTAAGTTTACAAATGTGCTGTGCTATCTTAAATCTTTTCTTTTTCCAAATAGCAATGTGATAATACTGACCTGTTTTACATTATGTGTAAGTTTTCAGAATTGTAAATGCTTATGGACTTAAACTTGGTTAGAATATGACTGTCCCAGAAATGTTAAAGCTGGTGATCTTTTTACCCATTCATTTAATCATTTATTCAATAACTCTGATCTTCCTGACCCTCAGTTTGTCCAGATCTCAAGCGGTTGTGAAGACGAACCGTGTATATAAAATACTTTCAGATATTAGAAACTAAAAAATACAAATGACAAAAAACCCCAGCTATTATAGCTGGAATTCAGTACTCTATTCTGCCTTCAGACCTACTACAGGACATGCTATCCTTTGCTGTTCCACGTATAGCAGAAATTCAGAGTTTTTCTAACAGGTATAGATCCCTATGCCTGATACTGTGTGGCAACCTTAGACTTGAGCTTTTACTCTTATCTCTCTCAGTTATTTTTTTGTTTTGTCTATAACCTAAATACCTACTGTCAACCTCTAATGTGAAACCTGGTGCATGATAACAATCCAATAATAGTTTCACCGTGAGTGGGAGTGCAGGCTGGTACAGTATTTTTGGAGGGTAGTGAGGCAGTATCTTTCAAAATTTTAAGTCTACATATCCTTCACTCCAACAGTTGTATCTCTAGGGATTTAGATATAGACGTATACATATTTCAGGGCGTTTACATTGCAGCCCGTCTGTAACAGAGAACAAAAACCTGAAAATAACTAAAAGTCCATCAATATTCGACTGGATATATAGATTATGTTTCTTATAATCAATGAAATACTATGCATACCAGGCATTAAAAAGAATAGAACGGATGTATGCATAAATTGACTGGGAAAATCAGTACCCAAGATAGATTGTAGGATACATATACTAACTGCTTTTGTATAAAATAGGAGATATCCATGTATGTACAAGTGTATAAACACCCACACACACAATAAGTATGAATGTGAGCAGTTGGAAAATATCTGGAAGAACCACGCAAGGCACTGGAGAAGTGGGACTTAACTTTCATTCCATACCCTGTACTATTTGAATTCTTAAGTGTACCTACACGCTCATCGAACCTGCGCTACCGGCCCCCAGCTTAGGAGGGCACTGTGGTTCCCTGACTCTTGTTTAGTAATCAAACTACAGTCGGCCAGCCAGCGTGGTGACGTCATCACGACTGTCGGTGGCGCGTGCGCAGTAGTAAAGGGCCTGGGAACTGCGTGGGTTGCTGCCTATTCGCTTCCGGTCCGGGATCTTGTTTTGGCACCGAGGGCCCCGGCCTGGCGGCTCTGTCGCTCTTGCCGTTGGGTGGGCGGCATCTTGGGGCCCAGATGAGCCAGTGGCATCATGCCCGCGGCGCCTGGGGCCAGGGACGGGCGTTCTCTGGACGTAGCTCAGCCAAGAAGAAGCGCGGAAACCACGTCCCGGAAAGGTAATCCGCCTTGGCCCCTGGGCGTGGCCCTCCAGCTCGGAGCTCCCGGGCCTGGGCTCCATCTCCTGTGGTGTCTATCTGCCCCAGTCCCCGCCGAGCGCTTGGCCGGTCCGCCCTAGCTGGGAGGCACTGATGCTCTCGCTGCTCCGCCCACAGTATCTGATCATCTTTGAGGTTCTGATTTCTCCCCATTCTGTTAAAAGCGAGGCTCTGGCCATTGCTTTTCCGGTAAAATGCAGAGGGACGGCTTTTTAAGATGGGGCTGCCAGTGTTGGGGACACCCCTTAATTAGCAAATTGGAGTCTCCCACAATTCCTCGAGCCGTGTTATTTTGGCATAGCAAACGTGACTAATAAAAACCAAGTTCAAGTGAAAAAAACCCGCCAGGACGTCCGAACTTTCCACCGAAAAAGTTGATTTTATATTGTTTCCAGGAATCACAGGGATCACATACTGTTGCTTCCTAACACGTCTCATTTGAGACTGCTGCTTCTGTACAAAGGATTAATTTTGAGACCTTGCTCGTGTGTGCATTGAACTCTTGTATTCCTTGAGACTTTCCTTTCCTCCTATTTCCTACATCAAGTCCCCTTCATTTTATCTTCTGAGTATGTTTATTCTGTCAGCTTCTCTCTGTCAGCATCCTAAGACAGAATTTGCCTGATCTGTTGGCGGTTAGGTCCTAACTAGTGTACGCGTGTCTACTCTTGTTGCCTTCCAATCCATTCTTCCCACCAGAAGTCCTTTTAATAGACTAGTCCGAATATTGCTCATAAACATATACCAAAAACATTGTTTTAAGAATAAAAAGAAACTCTTTACACATGGTCTTTAAGACTCTGCATATTCTAGACTCCTCTCTTGCTTCTCCAGCCCCATCTTGTGCCACTTTTGTCATCACTTTCTGTGCTTCAGCTATACTGAATCAACAACCTTAGTTAACTAACTCATCCTAAGACATCATCTCAAATATCACTTTTCACTGTGACTCCTAACATTACAAAGTGAAGTTCACGGTCCCTTTTCTATCAGGTTGTCTTTTAAAATATGAACTTGAAGTTCCCTATTGACTGATTTTGATGGCATCACTTGTATAAGGACTAAAAATAAACTGTGAAGTGAAAGAATTGAATTTAAATTATTTCACTCAACAGGTTATGTATTAATGACGTCTTAGTAATCAGGATTAGTTTAGGTTTTATCAGGGATACAAAAGTACTGGCCAACTCTGGTTTTAGATCTGCCCTATTTGTTGAGACCTTTTCACTTAACTTTCATTCCATATCCTGTATGGAACTTTCATTCCATATCCTGTATGAAAATGACATGTCAGTGTTGGTTCATTGATTCTAACAAATGGACCACAGTGGTTTGGAATGTTGATGGGGGAAAGCTGTGTGGGGTAAAGGAGAGAGGGTATGAGAGGGAACTCTGCTTTCTGTTGCCTTGTATCTAGGACAGTAGAAGTTGTTACTAGGTGGGGTTGAATAAGTGGAACAACAGAATTCAAAGCAAAGAGAAGAGGGCACCTATTGTGTGGGCTGTGGTTTCCATTTACAAGGAGCCTTCATTCTATGCAGGGAGATGGGCTAACATAAAGTTTGGCTAACAAAAAATGTATTAATAGGTGGAAAGACTACCTCCCAGTTGGACAACGGATGCCTGGGACTCGTTTCATTGCTTTCAAAGTTCCTTTGAAAAAGGTGAGCAAAAGTTGATTCAGTATTTCACAAATCCGAATTCATGATGTAGAACACTGGTGCTCGACCATGTCACACTCCATCCCCCCCCCTTTTTCCTTAAGTTTTTATTTTTTATAGTAATCTCTGTACACAATGTGGGGCTTGAACTCACGACCCAACGGTCAAGAGTCCCATGCTCAGGGGCGCCTGGGTAGCTCAGTTGGTTAAGTGTCTGACTCTTGATCTCAGCTCACATCTTGATCTCGGGGTCAAAAAAAAAGTGGGGGCGCCTGGGTGGTTCAATTGGTTAAGCATCTGCCTTTGGCTCAGGTCATGACCTCGGGGTCCTGGGATCGAGTCCATGTCGGGCTCTCTGCTCATCGGGAGCCTGCTTCTCCTTCTGCCTGCTGTTCTTCCTGCTTGTGCGTTCTCTCTCTGTGTCAGATAAATAAATAAAAAAGAGTCACATGCTCTACCAACTGAGCCAGCCAGGCAGCCCTCCATTTTCCCTTTTTAATAGCAAATACTTTGTTATATCCCCTTTACTCTTCTGAAATAAAATTCATCGATAAATACTACTTCCATACTTAATTTTAAAGAAAAAAAATCAATGTAATGCTGAAACCAATAATATAAACAATAAATAAAGTAACTTACAATAAAGTAATATGTATTAATTTCAATATGTAAATATTTGGGCATGACTATATTAGAAATAAAAACATAGTCATTTAACTTGCACCATGAATACAAAAACTGCAAATGCAGATTGAACTAGGTGGATTTTCTTGCCTTACTGGCAGGAATTTCCATGATAGTGAACAGCTCTTAGTAGATTTTCAAATAAAACAAAGTATATGACCTTTACTTGGCTGATACTGTGATTACTATCTTGGAAAATTCAAAGCACTTTAAAACCAGGCAAAAAAACTCTTGTATTTGTGATATGAAGTTAGATTTTAAGGCTTAGATAATTATGAAACAGTTTTTCACCTGTATGAGCATTGAATAGGATATTCAAAAGTCATTCTCTGCGTGGCCGCCGAGGCACGATGTGGGGGGCAACAGCACCTACAGGCCGGTCACTGGGCTCTGGGAGGTGCAACAGAGCCTGTGAGGTGAAGATGAATGAAGATCGTCCTGACGTTTTCTGAAAACTCTCCGAGGATGGCTGCGATAAAACCACTAGGAGCACAACTGCATGAAATGAGCATTTAGGTAGCTGCAGGTGAATGTTCCAGTCCATAACTAAGGTGGTAGAAAATTCTTCATTATCTCAAACGCATGCAATTGGAATGAAAAATGAAGAATTGGTTAAGAAGACATGAAGTGAAGCAGATGATGAAAATTGATATTTTTATTTAACACTGATCATTCACAGTAAGTTATGTAGAAAAATAAGTGTTGGAATACTTTTATTTTATTATCATTTTTTTTTTAACAATTTTACTTATTTATTTGAGAGAGAGAGCAAGAGAGCACAAGCAGGGGGAGGAGCAGAGGGAGAGGGAGAAGCAGACTCCCCGCTGAGTAGGGAGCCCGATGTGGGGCTCGATCCCAGGACCCTGGAATCATGACCTGAGCCGAAGGCAGATGCTTAACCGATTGAGCCACCCAGTTGCCCCTGTTTGAATACTTTTAATTGTAGGGCAATAAAGTCTCTTATCTTAAAAAGAAGAAAAAAAGGTGTGAGACACATTTGTAGGATTGTATGAATTCGGCAAGATTTCTAGCATCCATGATCCGCATTGACTAAATGCTAATAAGACCTCTTCACTCCCATCATAACCAAACCGTCCGCCCCCAAAAAAGAACCCCAGTGCCCTGGATTAGTAAGTCAGGATTTCAGCATGGAAATTCTGAAAATTGTGTTTTTGTTTGAACTAAGGAAGGAATAGGTGGGAAAAGCATTTGGCCAGTATAAAAAAGGTGAGAAGAGACTCATGTCTCATTGAACTGCCCAGCATAGAATGGATTGGTATCTGAAAAAGCCCACTTTGAGTGTATTGGGAATTTATTTAATTTGTGACTCATAGGTCAGAGTTCCATTCTTACCTATTATGTCAGTTCTTCTGCATCTGGACTTAAAAACTAATCTTTTCATATAGCTAAACATATGGTTCTGATTCACATCCATCAACACCAAGTGTGGTGCTGTTGAATAAGTTGAATAGTGTTTGGCATATAATAAATATGAGCAAATATGTGTGGAATGACACCCTCCCCCATTTGTGGTTACTGTGAATTATCTCCTGTATTTCTTCTTTTCTCTGTGAGACTGTCCTAATTCCCTAACTCCCTACTCCATGGCCTCTAAAAGTGGATTCCTGAGTTCTACCAGGGTCCCTGCTTAGCCCCTTGCCTAAAAGTGCATCAGCAAGATAGAAGATAGGAAGACTCTGCGGTTTCCCTTCCTCCACACAGCCACAAATCTTTCCTGTATGAGAGAGTGATAAAAAGCCTCCTCCTCACTCTGTAGACTCAGGTTATCTGTATTCAGCCTTGGGATTATTTAGGCACTGTAAAGGGAATTACAGAGCTGCATAATCACCCCAGTGCAGGTCTTATTCATGCTTAGAGTCAGGGAGTAAAATGTCACATTGGTTTCCTGTGTGTTTTATGGAAGTCAGCCAAAGAAAAGCAGCCCCAATACTTGACTGTCACTTCTCATGCACATTGGAATTTAAAATAGAGTATGTTAGGTGTCACATAAATGCCATGGCAAGAAATACCAAGGAATTCAAAGGAGGGGGAAATGATAACAGACAGGAAGGCTTCCTACAGGGTTTGTGACTTAAATTAGTTACCTAAAGTTAGTTGTTCACGTGGCTAGAGATGATATATGATCCATCAGCTCCAAGTCTGCAAGCAGCTTATGGAGAGATTGTATGTATGCCTTGTTGTAATTTACTCTTCAAAACTTTCACAGTATTATGTGGAAGACTCAACATCATCAATCTGTCAAATTTTCCTAAGTTTGTTATAAATTTAACATCATCTCAAATAGGCCGATTCTACAACTCATAAAGAAAAGTAAACCTAAATAGCCAGGAAAATTCTGAAAAAGAAGAATAATGGTGGAAGTAGATCATGTAGCCCTGTCAGGTATTAAGGCTGTATTAAAAGTGTTGGTAGAGCATAGGGGATTTTTAGGGCAGTGAAACTATTCTGTGTGATACTATAAGGGTAAATACGTGTCATACATTGATCAAAACCCATGGAATGTACAATAGGTAGTGATTTGTAACATAAACTGTGGACTTTACTAGTGATTTGTAACATGAACTGTGGACTTTGAAAATGACATGTCAGTGTTGGTTCATTGATTCTAACAAATGGACCACAGTGGTTTGGAATGTTGATGGGGGAAAGCTGTGTGGGGTAAAGGAGAGAGGGTATAAGAGGGAACTCTGCTTTCTGCTCAGTTTTGCTTTGAACCTAGAACTGCTCTAAAAACTAGTTTATTAATTCCCCCCCCAAAGCATGTTGCTCGCATTTGAATAACCAAACAGATCCATGAGTAGAGTACATAAATAAGCCAAATACATAAAAGAATATTTAGCAATAAAAGCCACCCTTCGTATATATGAGTATTCAAGAAGTATTTAGGAGTACCTATTTAGGGGCACCTGGGTGGCTCAGTCGTTAAGCGTCTGCCTTTGGCTCGGATCATGATCCCAGGGTCCTGGGATTGAGCCCCACATTGGGCTCCTTGCTCAGCAGAGAGCCTGCTTCTCCCTCTCCCACTCCCCCTGCTTGTGTTCCCTCTCTCGCTGTGTCTTTCTCTGTCAAAATAAATAAATAAAATCTTAAAAAAAAAAGGAAGTACCTATTTATAGGTGTTCCCCATGGAGCTGGAGATACAGTGGTGGGCAAAATTGATGCAGTCCCAGCCTTCTGGGAGTTAAAGTCTGGTTAGGAGATCAACATAAAACAAACACAGAAATAAATAGGTTAGAAGTGAGCTTATTTTCTTCCCTCTCCTCTCTAGAAGAAAGGATTGTAACATAGCTTGTAAATTTCAGCGGAATGGAAACTTTGCCTTGAATCTCATTGTGTGTTGGCATCACAAGGCTTGAATAAATGGAAAAGGATTTTAAGCACATGTTTGCTCTTTCTTATTTCATTCTCTCTAACAGAGTTTTGAAAAGAACCTTGCTCCAGAAGAACGTTTTTCACCCTTGGATCTTTTTAACAAAATCCAAAAACAGAATGAAGAACTTGGACTAATTATTGATTTAACTTATACTCACCGCTATTATAAACCAGAGGTAAATGGAACCCTTCATTGAAAAGAACCTACTTTCTGATACTGTAATAATGCATAGTAATTCAGGAATTATCATCTTATGCTAAGGTGAATCCTGGCTTTATTCCATGGGTAATAATTCAAAAAGGGAACTTGGTGGTTTCCTTAAGTACGTATTTCTAATTGGTGTCTCAAAATGAGATTAAAGACATGAATTAAACTGCAATATAGGACAGTAGGCTATGTGCTGAAGAAATTTTATAAGCTTCCATGTTCCATATTTTGAAAATGAAATAAACTTTCAGTAAGAATAGTAGCAGCCCTAAAAGGAAAGAAATGAATAACCATTATGTCTTTAGCACTTATTTTAAGCAGTTGCCTGAGCATGTGAGTATCATGGTAAAAGACAACTGCTCTCTAAATTTCATGCTTTTCTTTTCCTAATATCTCTTGATAAAAGACAGAAGCCCATATGATCTGTTGGCCTATGTGGCATATCAATGGGATGGAATTATCCTTCTGACCGATTTCAATTTCATGGCCTTGGACAACAGTAACACCCAATGTTTATTAATATTTGTAAATCAGTTTGCTATTTAAAAGGTACTTTTACATGCATTAACCTAGTTAATCCTCACAACAGTCCTTTGCTGATGAAGTAGTAGGAGTACTGGTATCTCCTGAGTGCTTACTCTGCGCTAAGCTCAGGGGATAGAGGATTATTACAGTTGCTAATTTTATAGATGATAAAACTTGAGTCTCAAAACAGGAAGATTTGACACTTGAATTCAGTTATTCCTCTTTTTTTTTATTGTGGTCAAATATACGTAAATAATTATCATCTTAACCAGTCATAAACATACAATTCAGTGGCATTAAATACATTCACAATGTTGTGTAACCATCATCACTGTCTATAACCAAAAGTTTTTCATCATTCTAAACAAAAACTACACCCATTAAACAAATAATTCCACTTCCTCTCCCTACAGCAGTAACCTCTATGCTAGTTTCTGTCTCTGTGAATTTGACTATTCTAGGTACTTCATATGAGCGGAATCCTACAGTATTTGTCCTTCTGTGTCTGACTGACTTCATTAAACATAATGTTTTCAAGGTTCATCCATGTAACAAAATGTCATTGCTTTTTATGGCTAATAAATACTCCATTATGTATACATTCCATATTTTGTTTATCCGTTAACCTTTGATGGACACTTCAGTTTTTTCCACTTTTTGGCTATTGTGAATAATGCTGCTGTGAATGATGGTATACCAGTATTGAGTCAGATCCCTGCTTTCAGCTCTTCTAAATGTATACATAGGAGTGGAAGTTCCTGGATCATATGGTGGTTCAATGTTTAGAAACCTTTGAGAAACCATCAAGCTGTTTTCCAGTGTCATTTTGTTTTTAAACAATTATCACAAATTTTAAACATACACAGAAGTAGACATAATACTGTGGGTAAACATTGTATACCCATGAACTCATCCAGCTTTAATCTTTATTAATTGATGGCTATCATGTTTCGCCCTATCTACTGGTTTCACCCCATTCCATATTATTTTGAAGCAGATACCATATATCATATAATTTCACCTGTACATTTTTGGTATATATATTTAAAATATAGGACTTTTATTTTTTACTGTCATTATTTAACATTATCCAGTCAGTACTCAAATTTTTTATTGTCTTCTAAATGTCATAAAAAAGGTTTTTTAAGAGTTTGAATTAAATCCAAATAAGGTCCACACTTTGCCTTTGATAATTAGGTCCCCGAAGTTCTATTTAGTCTGTAGATTCTCCTTCCATGTCTCTCTTACTTTCTTTTTTTTCCCCTGGTGAATTTTATTTTTTGAAGAAACCAGGTAGTTCATTCTGATTTGATGATTCCCTCTGCATGTGTTGTTAACATATTCTTCAATCCTTTTATTTCCTGTAAATTGGTAGTTGGACGTAGAGGCTTGATCAGATTCAGGCTTGAATTTTTTTTTTTTTTTGCAAGACAGTTTCAGAGGTGATGATGTCTTCTGTGGAGACATAAAGTGATTATCTCTTTTTGTGATACTAGTAGTCACTGATGATTGATATCTACACCCGTTAATTCATTTGGGACTTCAGAAAATAGTGAATTCTATTCCTTTTTCATTTATTAGCTGGGTATTTCTATCAAGAGAAGCTTCCCCTCATCATCTATTTGGTTGACCAGTTACAGAGGCATGGTTCTTTCCTTTTATTTAACAGGTATCAAAATAATGAGTTGATTCACTAATATCCTCCAGTGGTGACCAATAAATTTTATTTATTTACTTTTTGTATCACTGTGTACTTCATTGCAGTTATTATTCTCATTAAGGCACAAATGGAGGCCCTGTCTTTGCCCAGTTGCTTCTCAGTGTTTCTCATTAGAAACTCAGTGCTCCTGAGTCTTTTAGACATGACCTTAGTTGTTTCTAGGCTTTTTCTGTCGTCAGGGCTAGGAAATGTATATGTTTATTTTTAATATAAAATAAATATAGGTTCATACTGGTACTTTCCATTTAAATTCAGAACTATAGGATTTTCACTTAACCACTTTTATTGGTGTCTAATTTCTCCCACCCCAAGAATACCGGTTCTCAACAGTGCCTGCAATTTGCTTTATCTTACAATTCAAATCCAAGTTTTTCTGATGCTCTTCTACTGTTCTGCTTAAATCACAGCTGCTTTATGACCCTTAAAATATAAAACAATAAGTAGAACTACCTATATAATTCATCATTTTATATGCATTCATTCACATGGACTTGGCTTTCAGGCTTGTATGCCTATTGCCTATCCATTCTGTAGGGGCTTTTTTGTTTTTTGTTTTTTTCCATTCTGTAGTTTTAATGAAAGTCAGATGATACTTCCTGGTTGGAACAGCCTGGGGAAAAAATGGCTCTTTTATCAGAATTACTGACAGACTATATTAATAATCTCTTGGTTTATAGTCTGGCTTCTCTGATTATTTTTTACTTCTTTCCTTACAAATGAAATAATACACATTTTCATGGTTTTGCCTTACAGGACTTACCAGAAACTATTCCTTACATAAAAATTTATACAATTGGGCATCAGGTGCCTGATGATGACACTATTTTTAAATTCAAATGTGCTGTTAATGAGTTTTTAAAAGAAAATACAGATAACGGTGAGTTTGGTTTTTTTTCTCTTACCTGAACTTTGGTATGCATTTTGAATAGGTTTGGGATTTTTACTATTTTTAATAGTTTTACCATTAGGCCTGTTGTATATGATAATGTTAAGGTAGAAGTGTCAGATGGTGCAGGTAGAGTGAGGTGTTTTTCCTTTTATAGTCACAAATTAGTTTGAGAAGTGGTTTTAATGAGAAATGTGAATGAACTAGCTTCCTCCTCTCTCTCTAAAATATGTGACTGGGAAATATATACTAAAATAAAAACATTCTTTTGTCTTATTTATTGGTTCAGAGGTGAGAGGCGGGGGGGAAAAGGTCAAGGGTGTCAGGGTATTGGGTCAGAGGTATGGGGAGCATGGCTTGTGTGACCCTCTGCTGAAAACAAGGAGAAACGATGTCAGTGTCTTAGGGTATATAAGAAAGACAACAAAAGGAAAAGTTTGGAGACGGAGCCCTGGAAGCAGAGCAAAGCAAGGCGCGCCAGTGGGGCAGCGTCCCCATCGTGCACATTTCAGATATTCCTGCCGGTTTTCCCTTTTGGGCACAGACGCAGGGGTACACGACCACCTCTCATTCAGACAGAAGGGCTTTAAAAAGCTGGTGTTTCTTGTTCCTGCCTTAAGATCTACCTTACTGTGTGGGAAATAGATCTTAGTAAGCTATTAGCTTCTGAATTTTAAGGATCCACCTACCTGTTTCTGGCATCTGGCTATCAGAAAGAATGTGGTATTTGCCATATTTTAAGACTGAGGAATCCTTTGTCTTTGGAAAGCCACTGACTTACAGGACCAAGTGCTCATTTTGTTCTTTTTCTAACTTTAGCTTGAGGAGTGTATGTTTTGTTAAATAAGTATGACAGAGTAAATATTCCATATATACACATACACACATAAACGGAGTAGGGGAGAAAAAATAGAGATGGAGGTGGGAAAATAGGGGGTGGGAGGTGAGAGAGAAAGAGATGGGAATTTTAAGGTAATTTTTCAAACTATAACCTTGTTGCCTAACGCAGGCACTAGGTCTTAAGTATCTTAGGGCCTGTTTCCAGATCTTGCCCATACTTTAAAACTTGAGAGGCTCGGCCCTGCCTCTGACAACCACGTCGTCTAAGGAGGAGGTCGATTCTGTGATTGGTGTTACCGTGTCTCAGAAACATTACCTCGTGAGACGGGAGGCGTTAGGGAGCAACTGCCGTCCTGCCTGCGGCATCCCGGCTCCCTCGCGTGCAGCTGCCCTCCGGTACCCCTTCTGTTCTGCGAGGGCTAGAGGCCCGTCCGAGGCCGCGTGAACGGCTCTGCAGATCCTGTTTGTTGCCGTGCTGCCCCGTGCTGGTCGTCTGCCTGTGTTGTGCTGACTTCGCTGTGCTCTCTGCCCTGGCGGTCTCGGGAGCTTGCTTAGGATCCGTGTTGGCTACCTCTGCTCTAGGCCCCTCCCACAGATACCAGGGTCCCCGATGAAGAGGAGGACACTAGACTGTCCACTCCCTAGAACTGGTAGAGACTCAGAAAATATGTTGATTCGGTACATGCCGAGAGCCTTTTAGATTTGTGGGTAGGGCACGGGGATACAGAGGTGATAGTGGTCTCTGTTCATTAGAAACTAACAGTTACCTGGGAAGTTAAATGGGTGGCACCTATAAGACAGTGGGTTAATTATAGGGCGCCTGGGTGGCTCAGTTGGTTAAGCGACTGCCTTCGGCTCAGGTCATGATCCCGGAGTCCCGGGATCGAGTCCCACATCGGGCTCCCTGCTCAGTAAGGGAGCCTGCTTCTCCCTCTGACCCTCCCCCCTCTCATGTACTCTCTCTCTCTCTCATTCTCTCTCTCTCAAATAAATAAATAAATCTTTTAAAAAAAACAAAAAAAACAAAAAAACAGTGGGTTAATTATAATAAAAGAATTAAGTGCAACAGGAATATTGCACTTGAGGGAGGCCTGACTGAGGAGACAGCATTTGAGCTGGGCTGTGGGGAAGAGGATTTTGCCAGCATGAGAAAAGGAATGTCCTGGTTTGGGGAACAGGTGCAAAAGGCATAGGCCTTGACCTTGTGCCCGGGAGTAGCAGCCTCTGGAATGACCAGAGGATAGTGTGAAAGGGTGTAGAATTCACATGTTCATTTTCAACAAACATTTACAGGACACTTTTTAAGCTAAAGGCACTGTTCTAGGAAGCAGGAACAGAAGAAAGTTCTTGCCCTTTTATACTCTGCATTCTAGTGGGGGAGGGGGATAAGTAACTATATGAAATGTCAGATGGTGATAAGGTGCTTTGGAGAATTAGCAAACAGGATTCAGAAGTGACGGTGTGTGTTGGGTGATCAGGGAAGGCCTCTCTATTAAGATGTCATTTGAGTAGAGCCTTAAAAGAAGTGAGGAACCATTGGCTATCTGGGGAGTTTGGGGGGACACTGTTCTAAAGCAGAGGTAATAGTAGGTGCAGAGCCCCTGAGGCATGACTATGCTGGCATGTTTGAGTAAGGAGGCCAGTGTAGCTGGAGTGGGGAACGTGTGTGTGGTCAGGGTGTAGAAAATGGGATCTGAGAGGCTGGCAGAGGGCAGGAGGAGGTCCCTCTAAGTCCTAGTTTGAATCATTGTAGTCTTATAGTTCAGTTGGAGAGATTGATGATACCGTTTATAAAGAGTTCTAAATGCTGTGCTAAGTGGAGATTTTTAAGCAAGGGAGCAACCCTACGAGTTTATATTTTAGGAAGATCACATCTTCTATATGAAGGGTCACTTGAAATAGACAAAATTTAGAGGTAGGGAGATAGTAACCTGGGCAGGAGATGGTGAGTGCTTTCCTACCAGACACCTCCTAGTCACAGATACACATTTTGCAGAGATCAACTACACCTGATCGTTTTTTATTTAATTTCTCACATAATTTTTTAATTTATTTTATTTTTTAAGATTTTGTTTATTCATTTAAGACAGAGAGATGGCAGAGAGAGAACATGAGCAAGGGGAGAGGCAGAGAGAGAGGGAGAAGTAGGCTCCCTGCTGAGCCAGGAGCCCAACATGGAGCTCAATCCCAGGACCCGGAGATCATGACCTGAGCCCCTGAGCCGAAGGCAGACACTTCCCCATCTGAGCCACCCAGGCGCCCCTTGCGTAATTTTTTTTTAATGATGGACTAAGAAATACTATGGCACAGGTTGGAAAAATCTTAGACTTGATTCTAGTCTTTGTTCTGTCTGCCTGCTGTGCAGCTTGGGCTTACATCTCCAATTCTCACTTTTTCATCATAAAATATGAACAGTGCTGCTTCCCCGGGTGCTTCACCAGCACACAGACTGTGGTGTGTGAGAAGCAGCAAATGAGAGAAGGGACGGAAGCGCTTTGGGGATTCGTGAGTCCCGCAGAAACTGTTCTTTTTCATATTCAGTATCCAAAGAAAAGGCATTTGATTTGTCTCACTCAAAAACAAGTTTCATTCTTCTAGCCTGTTTTTTTTTTCTTTTTGCTCTCATTTTCTATAATTAAATCAGTTGCTGATGGACATTCTATATTAAGAAGCTGGGTTCCTCTCAATGCCCTTTTAGCTGTTAGTACCTGACCAGGCCTTCTCCAGTTTACACGATTGCAGCCAAGAGGGGCTATGCAGAATTTCTCAGAGGCAGTGAATTTCTGCTTTATGTTAGATAATTCTTTATAGTGTATTCCTAAAATAACACACTCTTTATCAGTTATTCCTCTTCAGGGGAGTGGTAGTGTTGTGGCAACTAATAAATGGTACTCTAAAGAAAATTGTAGAATTTGTTTTAAGTGTATCTACTTCACTTACTTAAACTCTCTATTCCTTGTTTTGTAGACAAACTCATTGGTGTTCATTGTACCCATGGTTTAAACAGGACTGGCTATCTCATCTGCAGGTGAGTTGCCAACCCCAAAAGACAGACCACGTATAAGTTGTTTTGTTTACAATAGTAGCATAAGCTAGTTGCAAAAAATGCAGTCGGTATTGAAAGGTATGAAGTAGAAAGCAGTCTTGCTCCTCACCCAAAGATTACCACCAGTAATAATTTAGTACGTATTTTTTCAGACTTAAAAATGCAGAGAGGTACAAGTATATACGTGTAATTTAATGGTGTAATATTTTAGATACCCTGTTTTATAATTTAATATATCGTGGGCATCTTCCTGTGAAAGTATTTGGAAACCTTATTATTTTTTAGAAGCTGCATTGTTCCTTTGCTTCCTGATGAACGTAAAAGTCAGAAGTTTTTAATATTTTAAAACACTGAATCGGTGAACATTCTTGTATGAACAGATTTGAATATATATGCTATTTTCTCAGATAATTTCACTCAGAATGGAATCTCTGAATCAAAGAATTTATACATTTGTTCATTCAGGAAAGACTGAGCATCTGTTCTCTGTAAGCACCATGCTGGGTGCTAGCAGAAAGACTTCAGAGACTTGACTTGCTTTTTGAGAACTCTTTAACAGTCTAGAGAGAGTAGACGTTCAGGAATCACATGAATGCATGTGGAATTAGAGCTCTGACAAATGCCAAGGAGAGGGACATAGTACATAAGAGCATGTTAATAGGAGGGATTTGACCTTGGCATGGAGAATACAGAATGTTTCTTTGGGGATGTTTGGGCTGATATCTGAAGGATGTTAAGGTATTAACCTGTTAGACACTGGGGAGAGAATTCTGGGCATAAGGAACAGCAAAGACTAATAATAGGAAAGCATATGCTGTGTTGGAACGAGCCAGGGAGGCTGGGCCATGGGAAAGACGGTGTTAAAATGGAGCTGAAAAGTTAAAAAAAAAAAAAAAAGGTTGGAGGTGGGAGTGCCTGGGTGGCTCAGTCGGGAAAGCATGTGACTCTTGATCTCAGGGTCATGAGTTTGAGACCCGTGTTGGGTGTGTAGATTACTTTTTTTTTTTTGAGATCAGTTTAAAAAAAAAGTTTAAAATGAGCTGGAGGGGCACCAGGCTGACTCAGTCAGAAGGGCATGTGACTCTTGATCTTGGGGTCTTGAGTTCAAGCCCCATATGGGGCATAAAGATTACTTTAAAAAAAGTTTAAAATGGAGCTGGAAGTATGGGGAAGAGCTAGATCATGCGGGTCTGTGTTTAGACTTTATCTTAAGAGTAACTGAAAACCACTGAACTTTTTGTGTTAAGGGTGAGTATATAGAACATAATCAAATTTGCATTTTCAAGCCATTGTTTTGCTGCTAACTGGGGAATATGCTGCAGGGGCTGGGGGAAGAATGGAAGCAAGGAGAAAAGTTAGGCTTTTGTAGAAATCAAGGCATGATGGTGGCTTGGACCAGGGTGTGGTGGTCATTTGGGTAGAAGGATGTGGACATATTCTAGAGATGCACATTGTTAGGACTTGGTAGTATGTTGCAGATGAGGGTGAGGGAGAAAATGGCTGGCAGTGAGAGTGACTCCTAAGCTGCTTCTGGCCCATACAGTTGGTTAGATGGTACTTAGATTTGATGTTAATATTTTTCCCAATTTGTTTTTTGCTATTGTTGGTTCCTGATAAATACTCTGTCATATTGTCTCCTGTTTCTAGTATACAAAACACTTTGATAAAAATGACTGTTGTGGGGCACCTGGGTGGCTCAGTGGGTTAAGCGTCTGCCTTCAGCTCAGGTCATGATCCCGGGGCCCCAGGATTGAGCCCCATGTTGGGCTCCCTGCTCACCGAGGAGTCTGCTGCTCTCTCTTCCTCTGCCCCTCCCCCCTGCTCTGCTCGCTCTCTCTCAAATGAATAAATTAAAAACAAAACCAAAAAAACAAAAATGACTTGTATTTTTTATCAGATACCTTTTTAACGTCTGCCAGTTTGGTCCTGTATTTTCTTTTTCATTTATTAATTAAATTGTGTTAATGTAAATAATTATATTAATAGATTTGCTAAAGTTGGGTCATCCTTGGAATAAAGTCTTTTTGTGGTCATGATATATCATTCTTTAATAATTATTGGATTAGATGTGCTAATATTTTCTTAGGATTTTTAGATCTATATTTGTAAGTGAAATTGGACCTTTTTTGAAAACACTTGATTTTTTTCTTTTCGTGTATATAAATGACTTGAATTATGTTGTTTTATTAGATATTTGATTGATGTACAAGGCATGAGGCCAGATGATGCAATTGAATGTAAGTATGAGGGTTGTCACTATTTTTTCCTCTTTATAAAAGTTGAAGGTGGAAATGTAGATGAATTTCTCAAATTTTAGAAAAAAGAAATGTTTGTAATTCATTTGCTCTGACACAATGCATTCTTTTGCCAAAAGTTTATAAAGGGATGTATCTGGAAATGGTGAGGTATAACTGCCTGAATAATTAGTCAGTGGATTTCAGCTTTGATCTGCTTTCTCTGGGAAAGATTTGCTATTTGTACAGTGATTTCTAACAGTTCATCCACTCTTCAGTATTCAATAGGTGCCGCGGACATTGCTTGGAAAGACAAAACTACATTGAAGACCTTCAGAAAGGTCCCATCAGAAAGTAAGTTGCATTTTTTATGTGAGATCTCTGGTTAGGGAGATCTTTTTTTATATCATTTAAGCTGCACATATCCATTCTTCTTGTAGCTTATTTACTTGCTCGGGGAACCCTAAAGAAACAGGGAGGGGAGGATGGATTGTTATTTTCATGGGCCGAAATATCCTTAACTAAATTGGCTACAGAATTTGGAAACCAGTAATACTGTGTGGGAATGTTCTCTTTGAGGAATTGGGATTCCAGTGTATCCAGATCAAGTGGTTTTGAAGATGCAACACATATGATGGAACCAGTCCACACCACTATTAAGTCTGTTAACCAAGGACATTGGTATAACCTACATCAGACCCAAGGTTACCCAGTACCTTCTCGGCATTTCCACACCCAGACCCAGGATTTGCAGCAGTCAGTAAGGTATCTCTGCTGTTCCCTTTTCTAGAATTGAAATAGAAATTTATATTGTAAATTATTGCAAACACTTGAGAATGGTGAGAATTGATGTTTTCTAGCTGATCACTGTCAGCTGATTAGAGGTATCATTTGCTCCATATTTTGCATTCAGGGCTGGAAAATAAAGTATAGGATGGGGAGGAATATGTGACTTTTCAGAGGCAGTTGGGAAAAGGACCTAGAAAATTGCATTGATTCTAAACTTAGTTTAAGCCAACAATTTGATGTGATTACCAAAAAGGATCTTGCATTCTTAGGCTCTATTAATAGTATAGTTTGCAGAATAAAGAAGGTTCTTATTTAAAGAGTAAATAAAAATTATAGGAAAAAGTAGTAAAATTCCAGTATGATGTAATAAATTTACCGATCTTGCTTTTGAAGCAGTTAAATTTCAGTCTTAATTTTCCAAATTTGTTGCATGTGTAGTTAATAATTAGAATTTCTACACTTTATAGTTAATTTATATATGTATTTATAAAGTGAAAGCAGCTTTCTGTTTTTTAAAAATAAATACCTTAATACTGTCTCACATCTCCCCAACTGTAAGACTTGGGGAGAAAGTATTTGATTAGAAAAGTGTGGGCATTTATCTCTGTAGGGAAAGGTTGGAATAGCTCCTGGGAACCTACTGTGTGCCAAGGTGTTGTGGTAGGTAATTTAAATATGTTGTCTTAATTTACCTTGAAAACAAGCCATGAAAATGGAAGGTATTACCTCCATTTTATAAAGAAGTAAGTAATCCAGAGATGAAGCAATTTATCTAAGGTTGTACAAGCAGAAGACAGTAGAACCAGAGTGTCTGTATTATTTTATGAAGCTTTTTAATATATTTTACTAAAACTAATAATAATTCATTACTTTTTCTTTTAAGAAAATTTTCACAGAACCAGAACGTTTACCAGAGAGGCCATGTCCCTCCTCCTGGTCCCCCTGGAGAGGACTACTCACAAAGGCGGTACTCTTGGAATAGAAAGCCGAACGCCAGTCAAGCAGCTCAGAATACAGTGTGGTACCCTGGCACTTACTTCAGACTGCCGTGTCCGACCTATTGTGGATGGACCGAATGACACAAACCTGTCCTGGAAATCGCTCTGCAGATAGAGCAGGACTGAAGACCAGCTGGAGTGACTTTTTATAAGATCAGGTCAAATGAGGTTTATGATCTGTTTTATTGCTCCCTCATGTGTTCAAACTTAAAGGAAAATTACATTGATACTTACCTCTTGGCTGATAAACTTGCGGTATTTGCAACAGTAAAGGAAATAATCTGTCACTCAGTCTTAAATTTTTTAAAAGGAAGATGGTATTTTAGAACTGAGAAAGTAATAAAGAATTTCCCTTGTAAATTATTTTCTTAAAAATTCTGTCTTCCTTATCGATGTATTTCTTTCTGACTAGACTTGTGATAGTGTATGTGCGGAAATTTCTGGTGTTTTTGTCGTGTTCTATTACCCAATCATTAAGGCTATCGTTTTTTCCCCCTAACTGTTCAAGATTTCTATTAAAAACCTACCTAAGAGACAATCTCTTTAAAATCTATATGAAATTAGTGATGGTATTTTTGTGATTAGACGTTTCTTTCTTTGGCAGTCTGTTGTGGGACTTGACCAACTTCTTTCACTGAATTGTCAGATATGCCATCTAACACAAGAATGGATAAACTTTTAGGTAAATTGACGGTCATATGGGCAAGAGGAACTGATAAACCAGAATGCTGGTTAATTTACCTGACAGGGTAATTGTTGTCAACTGGGTAGAACTATTCAGAAAACTTGAAAACTTCTATAGACTACAAAAGTTCTTTAATGAACAGAATAGGCTACAACACGTAAAGCCTGGGATATCTGGAAGACTTGTGGACAAGGATGGCTCCTTGTTTTATTGCTTCTCTGTTGAACCTGCTGGGATCTTTTTCCACGTGCCTCATGGTGGAGTGGTGCCTCGACCTTGACTTTCTCTAAGTTATCTTTTCTGCTGGTATACCTCTGGAACATATAGATGGATCACTTGGGAGGTGTTAAATATTTTTAGCTGCAGAGGAAGCCAGAGACCTTAAGTTTGCTCCAGAAAGTGTCTCACCAGCATGACATCATAAGCCTCAGTAGATATTCAATGAATACTGGGGCAGCGTGGCTTCATTTTTTTAAGGCCTCTGACTTTGCAGATTTGTATCCTAGACTGTCTCCTACTGCACGCGACCGGCATTTTCTTTATCCTCTTTTCCATATGAACATACGAACAACATGTGGACCGTAGGGAAGTGCTCTAGCTCAACCAGGCCCCTGGCCTGTGAGTCATTAGCCCAGTCACACCGCTCCTCCTCATCTGAGCGATAGCTCAGGCATGAAGTGTTCCTCTGCCTGCCACATGTGACAGAGGTACAGAAGTCCTTGCTGAAAGGCTGCTCTTGTGCAAGTGTTGCCCAGGATATACCGTGAAGGCTCACGTGGACTGAAACTGGAGCCGGACAGCTAACTGGTGGGCCATAAAAGAACAAGCAGGGGCAGGCATGGGATTCCAGCTACTCTGATAGTTTTCCTTGGCAAGCAGTTTCTGAGGAGGACATTGCCAGCAGAAGTGCCATCATCAGAGGTACTGCTACCTTCAGAAGATGTGACCCTATCGTCCCCTCTGTCCCCTTCCCATTTCAGTCGTCAACATGGTTTGTTAAAAAACTAGACTCCTTAAAAACAAAACAAACTAGGCTCCTCTTGCTCTCTCAGGTCTCATTTATTCTTCACCACCCTAGAGCTCTGGCTTCTGCTAGTACCGTACCCACTGAGTCCTCTGGCTAAAGGGACCAGTGACTTCCGTTTTTTTAAAGGTCTTCAGTAGCCTTTTAAGCTTTTAAAGTTTTCACTTTTATTTAAAAAACACATATGAGTAGTTTAAAATTCAAATAGTTCGGGGCACCTGGGTGGCTCAGATGCTGTCTTTGGCTCGGGTCATGGTCCCAAGGTCCTGGGATCGAGCCCCACATCGGGCTCCCTGCTCAGCAGGAAGCCTGCTTCTCCCTCTCCCACTCCGCCTGCTTGTGTTCCCTCTCTCGCTGTGTCTCTGTCAAATAAAATCTTAAAAAAAAAAATTCAAATAGTTCTACTGAGATTATAGTGGAAAAGAATAGCCCCTCCCCCTGCCCCACCCTATCCCTATCACTCCTTAAAGGCAAACACTAAATAGTTTATGGGGGGAGAGGGGCAGAGGGAGAGGGAAAGAGACAATGAATATTAAGCAGACTCCACGCTGAACTCAGAGCCTGATGCAAAGCTCCATCTCACAACCCTGAGATAATGACCTAAACCCAAATCAAGAGTTGGACACTTAACCGACTGAGCCACCCAGGTGCCCCAACACTAAATATTTTTGGGTTATCGTCTAGTATTTGCCTCCATGTTTAAATACTATGTTTATTTTGCTTACTGATTTTTTATTTGCGATATTACCAGTTGACCTGCTGTGGAGGATGCAGATTTAGCTCGTGCACATCATTTACCCACATGCACACTTCTGTTCTCACCCCTCAGTATAGTTATTTCCCAACTTCTGGTTCAGTCAGTATTCTCAGTTCATGTTGTTGCCTAGGTATACTGAGCCATAGTATGCCGAGATTATGCTCCTTATACTGCCTTTGTCCTCATTTTGCCTCGTTTGTTGGCTGCTTTTCCCTGCACCTATCACCGGTTCATCCCCCAGATCCCGACACCACTGTAACATTTCTCTTCGTATGGATAGGATAGACACAGATCCTTTTTCGTTTGAAATCTTCCTTGGAGCCCTCTTGGCCTTTTCCCGGTTGGGCGCTGTGTCAGTGTGCTAGAAGCACCAGACCGGGTGGCTTAAACAACAGAAACTTAGGTTCTCACAGTTCTGGAGGCTAGGTGTCTGAGCTGAAGGTGTCGGCAGGCTGGTCTCTTCCGTGTTTAGAGATGGCTGTCTTCTCCCTTTTGTCCTTACATGGTCTTCCAGTTGTGACTGTGTTCAGATTCCCTCTTAGGAGGACACCAGTCATATTGGATTAGTGCCAACCCTTATGACCTTGTTTAAATGTATTATCTCTTTAAAGACCATATCTCCAGGGGTGCCTGGGTGGCTCAGTCGTTAAGCGTCTGCTTTCGGCTCAGGTCAGGATCCCAGGGTCCTGGGATTGAGCACTGCATCGGGCTCCCTGCTTGGCGGGAAGCCTGCTTCTCCCTCTCCCACTCCCCCTGCTTGTGTTCCTGCTCTCACTCTCTCTGTCAAATAAATAAAAATCTTAAAAAAAATTAAAAAAAAATAAATAAAGACCCTATCTCCAAATATAATCACATTCTGAGGTTCTGGGGGTTAAGGTGACTTCAACATATGAATTTGTCAGGGGTGGAGGGTAGCATAACTTGGCCCATGACAGGGACCTTGATCGTTCTCTATGCCTGGAGCATAGCTGTTACCCTGGGATTTCTCTTCCCTGTCACCCTGGTCATTTCTTATACCCCTCTTCTGTTTCCTGGATCCCATAGCTGCTGCTTTCATGGTGTACTTCCCTGTTTGGTGGAGTATATGCTTCCTTAGCTTCCCAGGGAGGGTTAACAGGATGTAAATTTTTCGAGACTTTTGCATGTGTGAAATGGGTAGTTTATTGTTTCACTCCACTGATAATTTGCTAAGCTGTAGACTTGTAGGTAGGCACTTTTTAAATGCATTTACTCATTGTTTTCCACATTTTGTTGTTGCTCTTGAAATCCTGTGCTATTTTGATTCTTGAGCTTTTATTTGGGACCTGCAGTTTTTCTCTCTGAAAGCTTTAGGATCTTTATCTCAAATGTCCTGAAATTTCATGTTATGTTTAAAAGTGTTGAGTATTTTATTTGCAGTGCTGTATACTTAGCCCTTTCAGCCTGGCAAGTTGTGTCTATCAGTCCTGGGAAATTTTCTTTCTTTTTTAACCTAGTTCAGGAACCTCTATTAGTTGAATATTGGATTTTTTGAAATGTATCTCTAAGTTAATTATGTATTTTTCTCTTATTTTCCATTTTTAACCTTTTTGCCCTTTCTTTTTTTAAAATCAGGAGAATTTCCTCAGCTTTATTTTCTACCTTCCATATATTATTTTCTGAATTGCATTTTTTTCAAGTACTTTTTTTTTTTTTAATGAATGTATTCTCTTCTCTCCAAAGTTACCAATTATTTTTAGGTTTCTTCTGTTCCCTACATCAACTGTTTTCCTTCTTCTTTTTTGTTTGTTTGTTTGATGCCTGTCTCTCCTGTTAGTGGTATTCTTGAGATATCTGGTGACCTTTGTCCATCTTTTCATACTTAAGATTGAGGCCCTCAAAACTGATGGAAGCTCTGGTTGTCTCCTGGTAGATTTGTAATAATAATGTTGTAAGTTTGCTTTTTGTTTACTTCCCCTTGTTGCACGCATTTAGGTTTTATTTTTCTCTATTCTGATGGTTGCTGTCTTTGATAATTTTATTGTGCTCTCTCTCATCTACCATTTGGTATCTCTCCCCATTATCTTGTGAATTTTTAATCTGTAAAAATTCCTTTATTGGCGTTTTGGGTAGAAGTATAGATACAAGTATTGGTTCAGTTCAGCCAGTGTGATGAGCCTCTCCTGCCAACAAAATTGAGTTGGGGATTTATCCTCAGTCTGGCAAGCTTGATTTTTATACATTGTGTCCCAGAAGTGTAGGCCTTTGAGTGTCCTCCGTCATGATTTGGTCTTGCAATGTCAGTCACAAACTCTCCTGCTGTGGCGGGAGGCCCCATGTAGGAACTGTGTGAACCACCTTTCTAATGTAATTCCAACAACCGCCCCAGAATTATGTCCTGAAAACAAGCTCATTTGTGGCATTCCCCTCTTGGAAATTTTGGATGGCTTATGGCCTTCGGAGTCCACTTCCAACTCCTTGTCTAGGCCTTCCCGTGATCTGACTCCCAGCTGACTTTTCAAAGTGTCTACTATACTCCATTCTTCAGTGTGCAGGCCATTCCCTGAGTACACTGTGTTGTACATATTTATGCCACACGTCTTTGTCTTCCAGGTTGTTCCCTTGGCTATAATGGCACTGTGGTCTCTGTGAGCAAATCATTCCCATTCTTGAAGCCCATCTCAGTAAAGCCTTCTCTCCCAACTCTACCCCCTATTGAATCATTCCTTTTCCTACAAGGTACCTTGTGTCACTAGCATTTCTTTCATTTATATCTCCTATTACATGAAAAGTTCCAAGCACAGTCTCAGATTCCCTCAACCTCCTCTTCCTTCACAAAGGCGCCATCTGTCACCCGGCCCACAGTCCCGTTTTCTGCCTTGCCAGCAAACCTTACTTAGCATTCCCCGAGCTTACTAGAGTCCAGGTTAAACAAGGCCCTTAAAGCCTCCACACCAAGTCCTCTCTCTTCTGTCATTTCTCCACTTTGGAGTTGGAGGAGATGCTCTACTGACAGCCACAGGATCAGACTTCCTGAGCTGCCAATGAAGGGATGATCAGAAATGTGGAGGAGTAAGCTCCCACTTTGGGGAGGCTTAATTAATGAAACACAGGACAGGAGGGAGCCTGGCAGGCAAATTCTCCCCCCTCCTTGCTCCCTTCTGTGGAAGACTGTCAGGAAAGGTTTTTCCTTTCAAGCCTTCCAGAGAAAGTTTAGCCCACTGAGCAAACACGTGCCAAACGACCCCTTTGTCTTCCTGGCTCATTGTGGAGCCTGCCTATGAGGTAATCCATTACCTCACATTGCTTTGCAGCTTTTCTTGCTTCACTTCCCTTTTTTCCTCACCCTCACCAGTCTGTTTGCACATTTCCCAAATAAAACACCAGTACTTTAATCCTTGCCTCAGGCTCTGCTTTCCAGAGGACCTAGGTAAGACACTTAAGCACTTGTTAATAAATTTGGCAGTCATAGGTTTTTAATTGTTCAACCATGTATAGGAGAGTGGGAAGTACCAGAGCTCTTCCTGATCTGACATTGAGATCCTACAAATGTTTATACCTTTAGGAATACAGAAACGTCAATTATATTCAAGGTAACAATTTACCAAGAAGTATAGGCCGTAGACTTGTAGGTAGGCATTTATTCTGGGGGTTATTTCACATGGCTTGGGAATAGTTTTTGGAGTCTTGGTATCTTCCATGACCCATTTGTTCAGGTAACACTTCCAGGTTAAACTCACTTTATCAGATGGTAACAGTTATGCATATTTATGCAAGTTAATATATTGCAGAGAACAAGGTTGATACTCTTGTGAAAATTCTCATTTAACTCTTAAACTAATTTTATGATGCATAGTGATCTCTTCCTCTGCAACTGTAGTAAAGGGATCATCTTTACCTCTGAGATGACTTTTTTAAAAAATTTTTTAAAGACTGTATTTATTTATTTGACAGAGAGCGAGAGAGCACACAATCAGGCAGAGTGGCAGGCAGAGGGAGAGAGAGAAGCAGGCTCCCTGCTGAGCAGAGACATGGGGCTCGATCCCAGAACCCTGGGCTCATGACCTGAAGTGCAGACAGATGCTTAACGACTTAGCCACCCAGGCATCCCTGAGATAGCTTTTTTTTTTAAATTTTATTATGTTATGTTAATCACCATACATTACATCATTAGTTTTTGGTGTAGTGTTCCATGATTCATTGTTTCTTCTTGGTTTTTGGTCTCTATTTTTGTTTTTAGAATGTCATGTGAGTTTAATCATACAGTATATAGCCTTTTGGATGTGATTTCTCTAGCATAATGCTTTTGAGATGCATCCATGAGGGGGATCAATAGTTGATTCCCTTTTTGTTGCTGAGTTAGTATTCTATTGTATGGATATATCACAGTTTGTTTATCCATCTACCAGTTGACAGACTTCCAGTTTTTGACTTTTGAACAAAGTTGCTATAAACATTTGTATACAGGTTTTTGTGTGAATATATGTGTTCATTTCCCTTGGAGTGAGATTGCTGCTATGAGGTAATTGTTAGATAATTTTATAAGAAACTGCCAAATGTTTCCAAAATGGCTGTACTAGTTTACATCCCCATCAACAGGGTATAGGAGTTCCAATCGCTCACATCCTTACTAGCACTTAGTGTTGTCAATTTTTTTTATTGTACCTTATTCTAATACGGATGTATTATTTTCTCATTGTGATTTTTAAAAGTTTGAGGGGGCGCCCTCATAGCTCAGTCAGTTAAGCATCTGACTCTTGATTTTGGCTCAGGTCATGGTCTCAGGGTCGTGAAATCAAGCCCTGTGTCAGGCTCCATGCTGGGTGTGCAGCCTGCTTAAGATCCTCTCTCCTTCTCCTGCCCCTCCCCACCTTCCTCTCCAAAAAATAAATAAAGTTTGAGATATAACTGACATGATATACTGTATGCTTTTAAATGTACAATTTGATACTTTTGACATGTATACAATCATGAAACCATTGCCACAATTAAGACAGAACGTATCTATTACCCCCAAGGTTTCCTTGTGTTGTTTTGTAATTCCCTTTTTCTACCCAAGGCCCTTTACCTAAGCAACCACTGATCTGCTTTGTGTGACTGCAGTCTTAATGTTAGTGGAATCATACAGTATGTACTATTTTTACATCTGGCTTTTTTTTTTCAGTGTGATTATTTTGAGATTCATCCATGTTATTCTGTGTCACAATAGTTGGTTCCTTTTTATTGCCAAGTTGTAGTCCATTGTATGGATATATGATGTGCTTATCCATTCACTTGATGAACATTGTGGTTGTTTCCAGCTCTGGGTGGTTACAAATAAGCTGCTAAAAACTAAGCCGCTTTTTATTAATGTCTATTTTTAATCAACTTTGAGGCATAATTTATAGTCTATAAGATATACTTTTATAGTGCATAGTATGATGAATTTTGACAAAGTCCTACTCCCTATGTAACTAACACCACATCAAGATCTAGAACATTGGCTTCACAGCAA
This sequence comes from Eumetopias jubatus, assembly GCF_037043125.1. Classification (NCBI taxonomy): domain Eukaryota; kingdom Metazoa; phylum Chordata; class Mammalia; order Carnivora; family Otariidae; genus Eumetopias; species Eumetopias jubatus. The sequence goes on from NW_028274815.1 coordinate 49,915,056, forward strand.
AGATTCCCTTGGGGTCCTTTCCAGTCCTTGTCTCCCACCCCTCCATTCCCAGCGATCACTCTTTTGCTTTCCAGTCACTCTAAAATAAATTTGTAATTCCTAGAGTTTTGTAGAAACGGGATCATATGGTAATATATTAAATTCTAGTTTCTTACTTTTTTTGCTGAGCATGTTTTTTAGATTCATCCATGTTGCAAGTATTGTCAAGTATCCTTTTTGTTTCTGAGTAGTACTTCGTTGTATGAATTTACCACAATTTGTTTATCCATTGACATGTTGTTGGGCATTGGGTTGTTTCCAGTCTTTTGTATTAAGAGTAAACTTGCTGTGAACATTCATGTACAGGCCTTTGTATGTACATGTTTTCATTTCTCCTGGTAAATGCCAAGGAATGAAATTGCTGAGTAAATACACATTTGATTTATTAAGAAACTGCCACTCTTTTCTAAAGTGGTTATACTATTTTATAAAACTCAAACCAGCAATACCAATTGTGTTTGACAACACTTATACTATCAGTTTTTAAAATTTTAGTTATGTGGGTGTGTAGTAGTAGCTCATTATGTTTTAAATTTGCATTACTCTGCTATGATGTTGAGCATCTTATGTGTTTATTGGCCTGATTCCTATATCTTTTGTAAAGTGTTCAAATATGTCACCCATTCATAATTACGTTGTTTTCTCTTATCGAGTTATAGGCGTTCTTTATATAGTCTGGATACCAATCTTTGGTCAGAATATCTTTTTCACATATATATTCCCACTGTGTTCAAGCCCACGGTACTCTTTGCTATCCCTTAAATAGGGGAAGGCCTAGGGAAGGCCTTATGTGACTCAGAGCCTTTGAATTCTTTGTTGCCTGGAATGCTGTTCTCCCAGATCACACAGCTTGCTTTCAGACCTCCTCCAGTCACAGTTATAAGGGCCCTCTCTGGTGAGATCTTAACCATCTTATTTGAAATAGTAATACCCACGGCCAGGCATTCCTCCCTTTTCCTTGCTTTTTTCTCTATAGCACATATCCACCCGACAGCTATATCTGTTATTTACCTGTGTAAATTTACCTGTTTAAAGAAAAGTACTGTCCAAGATGAGCTCCAACCATATAGAACATGGAAAATAATTCTCTGCAACCCGTTTAGGGGATTACTTCCTCTCTTGGAGGCTGATACACTTAGGGATGAGAAATTTCTGAGCCTGCTAGATGCAGGAAGAGGCTGATTTCATCAGTGTCGTGTCACTTTAGGTACCGGAGACAAGCCGCAGTCCACTCCAGGAGATCCTCCCTAAATGACCGACCGCATCGAGAGCAAGAGGGGAACAAGTCCCGCCTGGCCCGCAAAGAACTGTAGCGGAAACGAAGGTGGAGCTCATCCTGGCCAACATTGTTCTTTGAACTGGAAGAAACCGACGTCTCGCCCAACATGCGTCGGAGACAAGGCTGAGACCCAGCACTGAGAACTCGGCGTCCAGTCCCCATGTCCTTACCGTCCCGGTAGCCGGAAGTGACGGACGGGGCCCCAGCTCTCCTTCGCGTCCGCTGACGGCTCAGGCTAGGGAAGAAGCGTGTAGGGAGGGGCGGACGCGACTACGGCCCGGCTTCCGGAAAGTGAGGGCTTTGTTTCCGAGGGGAAGGTCTTCCGGGCGGACCAGGAGCGCGCGCGTGTGGGTCCTCCCGGGGCCGGACGGAGAGGGCTGGGGGCGGGGCCCGGAGTGCCAGCCCTGGGCACGCCTCACGGCGGGGCCGGGCGCCGGCTCCCTGACGTCGTGAGAGGTCCGAGGAGCGCGTCTCAGAGGGACCTGGACCCCGGGCGCCCTGGTAAATGGACTCTTAACGGTGAGTTGAAGGGAGGGAGGAAGGAGTCGGGGTTCTGCCTGTCGGAGGTCAGAGCGGGGGCGAGAGCCCGGGGACCAGAAGCCGGGGAGGCCGCTGCGGCGGTGGCGGAAAGAGCGCGGGTCCGACGCGCCTGCGAGCGGAGGAGGGAGAGACGGCCCGGATTGGAGGGGCTGGGGGCTTTGTCACACGAGCAGCGGAAGGACCAGCTGTGGCTTACTTTTGGAGAGGATCGCTCATCTTGCCGGGTGGAGGTTGGATGATGGGAGGGCAGGAACTGCGAGGCGACCGCCCCTGGGAGGCCACAGCTGTAGATGAGCGAGCGAGGTTGCTTGGGGGCGGTGGGTATGGGCGAGAAGTGTAAGGGTCACAGTGATACCTAAGAGGTAAAATCGTCAAGACTGTTGAGCGAGAGGCAGGTGTCCAGCGATGATTCTGTTTCTGGCTTAAGTGAGGGAATTATATTTTGACTTTTGCCAGGGGTCCTTTTTCCCCTAGTGTGAAAACATAAACAGCGAAGAGTTATTTTCCTTGCTGATTATATGTATTCCTATTTTGTGTGCTCACTGTAGAAAATTCAGAAATACATTTTTTAAATAGAAGACAATAAAAATTACCAATAATCCTACCACCCGAGATGGCCGTATTTTGGTATGTTTCATGTTTTTGTTTTCTGTGTGTATCTTTATTGTGTAGTTGGGAATATATTCGTTAGGTTTTCCTGTATCTTCCCCCCCCCCCCATTGGACATTACCGTGACAATAAAGATTGAACTGCGGTGTGCCCAGGACATTATTCACACATACTGTTTTTTCCTAACAAAAAGTCAGATGTAATTCCACCGAGTCAGAACTTTTTGGTGTATTTTCCTTTCAGTATTTTTTATGCATTTTTTGAGAAGCCCACTATTTATGCTACGTTTTATGTTTTGTTTTTCAATCAGATGTTTTTACTCATTGTTATTGCTGTTTTCACACATCCTTAACTGCTCTTAAAGACTACAGTTTTTAATGGTTTAGTCACAAATCCCGTTATTAGCTAGATAGTTTGTTTTCAACTTTTTGCTATTAGAATGATGAGAAGGACATCTAATTTCCATCAGTTTATAGGTTTTTAATTTATTCCTTGTAAAGAGTCCTACAAATGGAACCTACCATGTAAAAGAATAAAATGAATTTATCAAATTGCCACACCCAAATATCTCACTAAGACTTTGATTGAAATTGTTTTAAATATCAAATTTTTGCAATACTTTTTCAATTCAAGGATATGGTTGTCTTTCTAGTTACTCAAGTTCTTGTCTTTCATTTTTCTTTTATGTCTTTGTGCTTTCCTTATTAAACTTATGTCTAAGAAGGGGCCAGTATTGATTTTTTAGTCATTGAACCCTTTCTGCTTAAATGTCATGTGTGAAATGAGTATCTTTGAGTCAGGTGTCATACTTTCTTCAATAAAATTATTTTCTTAATATTTGTGTCTAGGTTCTGCTAAAATATACATAAAATGGTAAGCCCAGAAAGCTAAAAAGGCTAAGTTGGAGTGAGGTTTCACTAATACCATAAGTAACCTCTGGTCTAACAAATTCCTGACATTCTACTCCTACTTGTTAGTTAGAGAAGCTTCCCCTCAGCCATGCATCAGATCCTGGAACCAGGGAGCAACCTTGATCCTTTCCGAGGAATGATAAAGGAAGCTAGAAACAACTCAGCGGGGGTGGGAAGACATCTCATGAGGATGCCAAATGTGCTTTTGGGATGGATTCTTCTAGTTTAACAGTTCTGTCATCTTATTATTAAAATTAATTTATTTGTTAAGGATATTTTTTAGTGAATTATAACGTTAACTTTTAAATAAATGAAGTCTTTTGGTCTTTTTGGTTTTATGCAAATAGAATCCTGCTTGTCTGAAATGCAGTTAACACATCAGCTGGACCTATTTCCCGAATGCAGGGTGACCCTTCTGTTATTTAAAGATGTAAAAAATGCTGGAGACTTGAGAAAAAAGGCCATGGAAGGTGCTATTGAGGGTTCATTAATAAACCCTAAGGTGGTAAGTATAAGTGAGAATAGATAAGCTATAACAGGGCATTGAAGCGATTGTTTATTTTTCATGATGTTATAGGTTAGCCTAAAATTGTCATCTTTGGGTAAAGAGTTTTTGTCCAAGCTGTGGAGTCAGACTGGGCCAACCTTGAATTTAACAGTGAATAGAAGCCAAAGTGCTGGGAACTTCCCCAGGAGATAAGGGTTGTGGTCTGGTTCTGACATAATGGCAAATGCCTGGATCTTCATCTCATCTGAACTAGAAAAATCTCCGCACAGGATTCAAAGAGGCACATGCACCCCAATGTTTATAGCAGCAATGTCCACAATAGCCCAAATATGGAAAGAGCCCAGATGTCCTTCAACAGATACAGAAGATGTGTATATATATATATATATATACAATGGAATACTACTCAGCCATCAAAAAAGAATGAAATCTTGCCATTTGCAGTGACGTGGGTGGAACCAGAGGGTATTATGCTAAGCGAAAGAATTCTGTCAGAGAAAGACATACCATATGATTTTACTCATGTAGAATTTAAGAAACAAAACAGATGAACATAGGGGAATGGAAGGAAAAATAAAAAATATGAAAATAGGGAGGCAAACCATAAGAGAGGCTGACCTCTAGGAAACAAACAGGGTTGCAGGAGGGGAGGTGGGTGGGGGAAATGGGGTAACTGAGTAATGGGCATTAAGGAGGGCATTTGATGAAATGAGCACTGGGTGTTATATGCAAGTGATGAATCACTAAATTCTACCCCTGAAACTAATAATACACTATATGTAAACTGAATTTAAAGAAAGAATTTTAAAAATAAGTAAGAAATTTTAGAAAGCTGTTAGTTGGAAAAAAAAAAATCTCTGCACAGGGGGCGTGCATAGTGGTTAAGAGCACACACCATGGAACCATGGCAGTAGGATTTAATCCCAGCTCTGCCATTAGGACTTCGAGCAAGTGGTGGACAACCTTTAGAGAGTGCTTACTCTGTTCCTTTCCATATACCAACTCAATCTTCACAACAACCCTATGAAGTAACTACTATGATTATCTGCATCTAACAGGTAAACCTAAGGAATTGCCCAAGTCCCCTCAGTGGTAAGTGACAGAGCTGGGATTCAAATCCAGACATTCTTTGCTTTGGTTTCCTCATCCACTGCATATGAATAACACCGATTTCACAGGGTAGTTTTAAGGATTAAAATAATACACGTAAAATGTTTAGAATATAGCTTTTCCTGTAACATTCTTTTTAAAAATGTTTACTATTTAAGTTTCTTGCAGCTTTAAAATTCTGTGATTTTCTGAGCACCCAGCAATTTTGAAAATATAGTCCATAGAAGTTGTGATGAAGTAAAAACAGCCTGACATTGGAGTTACCAAGAGATAAGGCATGCATCTCTAGATGCTCCACGTGTAATTCTTTCTGTTCTTTTTGGTAGATTGTTGATCCATTTCAGATACTTGTGGCAGCAAACAAAGCAGTTCATCTCTACAAACTGGGAAAAATGAAGACAAGAACTCTATCAACTGAAATTATTTTCAACCTTTCCCCAAATAACAGTGTAATTAATAGGGATTTCACTTACTTTATTTCTGTTGACCTTGTCATGATACACCTTGTATTCCCTAGTGTTGGGTTGGAGGCTAAATTCCTGTATGCCTGTTATTTTTAACAAAGCAAAATAATAGTTAAGAGAGTTCTGGACAGAGTTGAGGTTTAGCACTGCCTCTTACTAGACAAATAAGCTTAGCAGTCATTTCACATATGAGTAAACAAAAGTTTAGCTACATGAAATGAGGATAGTTTTATCTGTCCTTCTTACCATATAATAGGAAGATCCCTCTACATGATATATACATTTAAATGGTAAAACACTAAGCATGGATATTTGTGTGTTATCATGCACATCTACTCTCCCGATAAACTCCTTGAGGATAGAATCCATGTCTTTTCCATATCTAGAAGCCTGCCGGTTACCTGGAACAGCCCTTAACACTGACTCACTCACACCCCCAGGTGTGAGGAAGTTTGGGTTTGAGATACTGGTAGTAATCAAAGTTACTGAGCCAAAGACATTCCATCTGTGGCACATAAAAAACAAAAAAACCTGAAATTTTGCTGATGAAGTTTGAGTATCACCACTACTGTTAATAACACAGCCAGGTACTAGTATCATCCAGAGGATAACTGGGAAACCTGTAGCATGATTTAAAATAACGTTTGAAATTTTATAAAGTTTATAAAATGCAGGATAATAGAATTTCTTGGTACCTAGAGAAAAAGTTACCAGATAATTATTTCTTTGAGATCATTTGAAATAACTTGAGAAACTATTCCATTCAGTAAGCATCTGTTGGGCTGGTTCCTCTTTTGGCTACAGTTCCAGGGCAGGAGAAACAAATACACTCCTGAGGAAGGCAGGGAAATGACAGAAATCTAACTGCTCTAAGATAAATGATATAGTGGGAATAATAATTCAAACCTACGGGAACAGCAAGGAAGCAACTCCTGTAAGGAGGAGGGTGCAGTGGGGAATGCCATGTGTACTGGGCAGTGAAGGATGAGGGCACTCCAGGCAGAGGATGAGGAAAAAAAGTGTGAAATGATGGGACCCCCACACAGTCCAGGCTGGCTAGAAGGTAGGTGCGCATGGCTGGAGGATCAGTGGGGATCAGAAGGAGGGGGTGTTTGTGTGCCATGCCAAGAATGGGCTTGACTGCAGTAAGGAGGTGCAGCTGTGAGCAGACTGCTCCAGAGGCAGAGCTGGAGGGTGTTAGGAAGGGCTGTTGAAGAGAAACACTAGGTGGAGAGAACCATTAGGAAATGTAAAATAACCCAGCCAGAGAAGGAGGCTGATGGGGATAGACATAAAAACTACTGGTTTATTGTCTTTACTTTTTTTTTCTTAGATTTCAGAAGCTTTGAAAAAATTTGGTATCTCAGCAAATGACACTTCAATTCTTATTGTTTACATTGAAGAGGGAGAAAAACAAATAAATCAAGAAGACCTAATATCTCAGGTTGAAGGTCATCAAGTTTCTCTAAAAAACCTTCCTGACATAACAAATATTACAGAAGTCAAAAAGGTTTGTAAATCTGTATTTTTAGAAAAAGTGTGATGAAGAATAATACTGATGCTGTTTGCCTATTGATCACCAATGCTTCTGGGTTGGTTTTTTTTTTTTTAACTTTTAAGAAAGTGTAATGTAATTAAAATTATTTGAAAATAATTACAGTAGCTAAGAATTAGAAGGTGGTTTATATAAAATATAGTTAGAAATTTGGTGGTAAAAGCATTCTTTAAGAATAAATACATTCTATATTTTACATTTGAAATGCACTGTGTAAATTTGATCTTTTTTTGAAGATTTTACTTATTTGAGAGAGCGCGCAGAGCAAGAGAGAGAGCATGGGGGGGTGCCAGAGGGAGAAGCAGACTCCCCGCTGAGCAGGGAGCCTGATGCCAATGCAAATGTAGGGCTTGATCCCAGGAGCCTGGGATCATGACCTGAGCTGAAGGCAAATGCTTAACTGACTGAGCCACACAGGTGGCCCTGTGTCAGCTTGATCTTTAATGTCTAGATGTATGCTTTTAAAATTGGTACAGATTTGGTGTCTGTGTTTAGAGGGTTATCACCATAACTGCAATGTAAAGGGAACTTTTTTTTTGACATAAGTGATGAGTTGCCATCTACTTTGCATATTTTAATCACATTTGATTTCATACCATTATCCCAGTAGTTGAATGATAATTTCACTTATACATGTTTGTATGATGAAAATGAGTAGTGCATGAATATATTAGCATGCCATAATTTGTCTTCTATTTTTACAGATATATAAACTATCTTCACAAGAAGAAAGTATTGGAACATTATTGGATGGTATCATTTGTAGAATGTCAACAAAAGATGTTTTGTGAAATGACAGAAGTCTTAAAAATTTTCAGCATTTATAAAAAAACATGGATTTTTCTTTGTTGATTATAATATGTTCAATCATAGAAAACGCGGAGTGGTACAACAAAGAAAAAAAGCCACCACTAGTCTCTCTTAATATTTTAAAAGATAGCCACTGTTGCTATTATGTGTTCTTGTCTTCTAGTCTTCTGTTTCTCTTCAAATATATTTCATCTTTATGTAATTGGAATAATTGGGTGTTTACTAGGTTTTTGCCTTAGTGATTTTATATTCATCAGCTCATATCCCTGCCTTTACTTCTGGCTACTCTGGCATTTCCCTTCCAAGCCTCCTGGTTCCAAGGGTTTTACATACAAGAATTCATTCATGAGGAGGTAAATACTAGTATAACCACCATTTTACATACAGGGCAACTAAAAGATTATACAAATAATAAGTAACTTGCTCAAGGTCATACAGCTAGTATAAAGTCATGTTTTATAAATGGTTTGGGTTTTCTTTTTCACTTTATCTTGTTTTGATTGTAGTAGTTAAGACAGCCTTGGTCAAGGGTTGCAAACTTCTGTGAAGGGCCAGATAGTAAATATTTTCAGCTTTGCAGGCCATAAGGTCTCTGTTGCACCTACTTAACTCTTGCTGTCATAGTATCCACAGGCCATAATGATGAGTATGGCTGTGTTTCAGTGAAACTCAATTGACAAAAATGGTGGGCAGGATTCGACCTGAGGTCCATTCTTTGTGGACTTCTGGTTTCGGTTAGGCTTCAGTTGCAGTCTCTAAAGCTCATTGGCTTCACACGACAAAAGTCCGTGTCGTGCTGGTCTGCACAGCCAGTGTGAAGCAGTAAACACATGGGGCAGTGACTCAAACCCAGTCTGCTTATCTCATGTTTCACTGTCCAAAGCCAGTCACGTAACCTTGCCAACCTAACAAGGGACAGAGAAATGTGATCCTGCCACGTGGTGGAAAGCAGGGAGGTGGAAATACTTAGTGATTTCTATCATGATCATAAATAACAAAGCACATACAGACATCACTAACATTTCTTGTGTGCAGTGTGCTTGGCATTTTATATGCACTACCTCATTTAGTGCTTACTACAATCCCAAGAGATTTTTACCAGCAAGGAAACAGATCTAGTCTCTGAAGTCTATTTCAGAAAGTTTCAAACCTACAGAACAATCAACAATAATACAATAAAAGTCCATGTACCTTTCATGTGAATTCACTATCATTCTTAACATTTTGCTACATTTGTTTGCTCTTGCCTCTTGCTTTCCTATCTGTGCTCAGGTGTGTACATACCCACATGCGAACACACACTTGCTGAATGATTTGAAAGTAAGTTGTAGACCTGGCACTTCAGCCTACACAGTGTTTAGTTGTCATATCTCATCTCCTTTCATCTAAAGCAAACCTCTTAAGAATGATGTTAACATTTTTTGAAGAGCACCCTAGGTATCTTTCAGAATTCCACACTGTCTGGATTTGTTTATGGTTTAAGTCAGGTTAAATATTTTTGGGAGTAACAGTAGGTAAATGTGTCCTTGCCATTGCGTGTCACCAGGAGGCATGTGTCCGTTGACCCCATCATTGGTGATACAAAGTTTGATCCCTTGGTTAAGGTGGTGCCTCCCCCAGACGTCTCCATTACAAAGGCATCTCTTCCCCTGACAGTGTTTCAGCTGCCCCAGACTAACAGTCTGAGCCGAATAGCCCCCCAGGCTCCATGCTCTGAACACCTCCGTTGCACTGCCCCTCGCGTGCCGTCACTCACATTCTTTGTATTGATGCTGATATGTCACATACCTACTTAGTCTCCTATTTTTACACACTTATACTGCTTTCAATGTTTCACTTCTGCAAATAAATCTGTGTACATGTTTCTCCTTTGGGACAGATTCTCTGAAGTAGAATTCTTGGGGATGAGGAGTTGAACTCATTAGAGCCTTTTCAGAGCCGAAAGGTGCCATTCTGCTCTCCCTACTGCAGCTGCTTCCCTGCTTCCGGTTTGCTGACAGCAGCCACCCTGTGCTCACATCACAATATCGAGGAAAGCATAACCTAGTTTGTTTGGTCTCTGAGCAGTCTGTATTCATCAAATTTGCCTGTTACTATGTTTTCATAGTCCTTTGTGCCACTGACCTCCCGTGTTCCCCTCCAGATCACTCTTTACCCCCTGTTCTGGGAGACTGACTTGTATGGCAGCAAGAGGACTCCTCCTTGGCTTCTGCTTGGGTTTGGCCAGGGGGAGGCCTGCAGTAGACTGGAAAGGGGAACAGAGTGTGAGGCCAACATATTTATTCTCCTGACCCCTCCCTGCAAGGTCATGTGGGCTGGCTTTGTCCCTGAACCTTTCAACTCCTAGGTCAGGTTCCTGTCACCTCTCCCTCCCACCTCGCTTCAGGCCTCCGGGCAATAATACACCTCGTTCTTGGTCCCCCTCTACCCACCCACACCTTCAGAATTAGCCCCTTGGATCATCTGCATAAAATCTGCGGGAGTTACCCTCATTCGAGTATCACGCCCTGATACTGGCTCACTTTCTCAGACAATTAGTTGTAAGGTTACAGAACATTTCTGTAGAGCTGGAGTCATTGTCCTAGGATTCCTGAACACCTTACTAAGGATGACCCAACCACCTACTTCTTTCCCCTTGAAATGATTTGCCATGATTTTCTTCCACTCATCTCCTTTAAATGATGAGTTCTCAGTAGAAGTTCAGGGCATTGATCTGATGGGTTAACGGGAACCCTGAGGAGAGGTTAGGGGAGATTTTTTTCTGGGAACTTAAGTTAAATGAAGCTGAATTGATGTTCTCTTCTCCCTGAGACTTCCAAAATGTAATGCCATTTATGAACTGTCCATCTCGCTGGCTCATTTCTGGGCTGCGCTGGTGTAGTAGGGAATATTTTTCATAAATATAAGTGTGGGGTTTTAGTGACATGTTCCTCTCAAATCCACAACCTTTGGAATAATGGTGATTCTATGAGGCCTTGGGTAGGAGATCTCAGCTTTTCTGGCCTTGGTTTCTCTTTTGTAAAATGGGGACATTAATATCAACCTTAGTACTTAGGTTGGCATGAATATCAAACAGAGCCTAGGCAAAGAGATTCCTCACAGTGCCAGGCATCTGATTTCTCTTTATGTACCAGGGACTAGTGCTGAGGCAGATAGGAAAATAAAATAGGACTCGTTGCTGGTGGGAAAGTAGAACAGTTCAGCCACTTTGGACAACAGTATGGCTGTTCCTCAAAATGTTAAACATAAAATCACCATACGACCCAGAAATTCTACTCCTAGGTATATACCCAGTAGAACTGAAAACAGGTGCTCAACCCAAAACGTGGACACCAATGTTCATAACAGCACAATTCACAACAGCCAAAATGTGGAGAAAACCCAAGTGTCCCTCAATGGATGAATGGATAAACAAAAGGGGGATAGCCCTACCATGGAATATTATGCAGCCATAAAAAGCCATGACCTACTGATACATGCTACAACATGGGTGAGTCTTAAAAAAGTGAAAGAAGCTGAACATAGAAGTTCGTTTATCCCATGATTCCGTTTAAATGAAACATCCAGAAAGCAGGTTAGTTGTTGCCAGGGTCTGGTGAGAGGAGGAAGAGAGTGACTGTGTAGGGGCCAGGGAGTTCCTTTTGGAGTGTGAACATGCCTTGGAACCAGGCAGAGGTGGTGGTTGCACAACATAGTGAGTGTGCTGGATTGTACACACTATAATAGTTAAAACATGAAATAACAGAATAAACACATCTGCCTTACCTTTAGGAGTTCGTGATCTTAGCTAGGTGCCTTTGGACTCTTAGATCCAGCTGAGCAGAGCCAGGTAGATTCCCAAGCCTCTTTTTCACCATCTGAAGGTAAGAGCCTGAAGCCTCAGCACACTCCAAGCTCCATCTTTTGCACAGAGAATGACCCGTTAAGTCCTCCATCCAGAGACAGCTGCTGCCAGCATTTGGTATGATCGCTCAGACTTTTCTCTCTGCATGCTTATGTCTGTACATTAGTTTCAAGTTATATTTTTCCAAAAATGAGTTAAAACCTGTTTTATAGTTTTTTATTTCTTGGAGCTGTATTTTGACTTTTTTCATGTCAATAAATTCTCATTATCATTGTTTATGGCTGTGAGGAAGGATGAAAAGCCTGAATGGAAACCAAGACCACTGAGTTCTGAGGAGACCACAGAAGCCAGTGAGAATACAGTGAAGGAGGGCATGGGGACAGATCGCAGACCTCTGGCTCTTCAGCTTGACTATTAGGTTTTTGACTGGTTAATAATAGACTCTCTAGGCAAACTCAATTGTACTTTAGAGCCCCTTTTGATTCCTAGTTCATTTTTTTTTGGTTAACACTGAAATGTTTAAATATTAAAATGTATGAAACCAATGGAGCAAATACCCATGGCTCACCCCTCAGATTTCATGTTAAACTCTACCCTTGTGGCCTTGTTGGGTGCCAAAGACTTGGAATGTGATCAGTCTCTGTCCACTGGGCCTGGGCCCCAGCTGCCAGCCTATGGTTTCTAACCAGAAGGCCACAAGATGGTACCACTAGGGGCAGTCATGATCTTTCTCTCCAAGTCTGTCCCTCCTGCATCCTCTAGAGGTTCTTGCCAGAAATGTGGCTTTCATCTCTGACCCTTTTCTCGTCCTCATTCCCATTTGGGTCATTACAAACTCCTGCCATTTCTGCCCCCAAAATGCACCTACAGGTGGGCTGGTTCTCACCATCTGGATCACCTCACTCTGGTCCAAGCCACCACTTACCCTTGTAGGGCCTCTGCTAGCCCATGTGGCTCCTTAGTGAACATAGAACAAGGTACCCCTTTCACAAAGATGCAGCCCATTCGATGCACAGCCCAGTGGGCAGCGATGCCTTTGAGCAAATAAGGAAAAGGTCACCTTTTCCTTGGGCCAGACTCAGCTCTGTGCCAGGGCTCATGGCTTGGTGAGTGGAGTGGGCCTCTATTCTTGTTCTGACTAGCCCTCCTCGGCCAGCTGCTCTTGAACAGTGAGCAACCTGCATATCTGTCCCTGGGGGCTCTTTTTTCACCTGGACTGCTACACTAGCCTGTGGGGTGGGAAATATGTGCTTCCACTACTGTCTCCTCCCATTCACTCTCCAGCTGTAGCCAGAGCAACGCACATGCACGCACCCCTGCCTGTGTTACTCCCCAGGTAAAAGTCTATCGATGGCTTCCCGTCACTTCTGGAGTAGGGTCCAAACTCCACAACTGGGACGACAGGCTCTACAAGCCCAGGCCCCAGCTGCCGTCACCACTCCCTCCCTCCCTCCCTCCGCGGCCACGTCGGCCCCCTTTCCCTGAAAACCTTGCCTTTGTCCTGCCTCAGGGTCTCCGCGCCTCTGTTCCCTCAGCCCCAGACGCTCTCCTTCACTCAGCCCTGCTCACATCCACCTCTCCTTCGGCTGTCTACCTGAGGGTCCTCTCCCGGAGGCCCTGTCACCCTCTAGGGCAGCCGGCCCCTCTCCGCGCCGCGCGCCTCACCGGTCTGCCCATTGCCGGCAACTCCCGAGGAGCTCCTAGCACCGAAAACCTGGGCGCGCCAGGCCCTCTGCTCTGGCCCCGTCTCCCACATGGCGCCAGACAAGCGTTTGTAACACTTCACACACATCTTGCGGACGAGGAGAGTCTGGCTTCAGGAGCCGTGAGACCCGAGCGTCGGGGCTTGACTGCGCGGCGAGGGGAGAGGCGCGCGCGACGTTTTGGGACGGAAGCACCCCCCTCGACGGCATCTACGTGCCACGGAGAAGGGATTTCCTGTTTTGCTTTTCCCTGCTTCAGTGCATCTCAGCGCAAAATATTTAACAGCTGTTATGGCACAGGCCCTGACTAACGACCAGAACACACACCAGCTGCACGCCGTGCTCGTGCCCGTCAGCCGCACGTCGCTGTTGCTCAGAGCGGCAAGGCAGCCGAGCGCGCAGTCGCCGCATCCTACACGACAGAGCCTTGAACGAACGAACCAACGAACGAATGAAGATGGAGCCTAGTGAGATGAGGGCGGCGAGCTGCAAACGATCAGTTTGCCTCAGACCGGGTAGAGCGTAGGCAGGGAGAGGGTCCCTTGCGTGCTGCGCCGCGGGTCTGGACTGTAGCCTGCGACGACAGCACAAGGCGAGGCGTGCAATCCCCGGGCTCCTAGAAGCTGTGTGAAGGGGCCGAGGGTGGACACCACAGCACATCAAGATGCCAGCTGGGAGATGCTCCAAGCCCGAACCACTGTGGGAGGAAGAGTGTAGGCCATCTGCGAGGGCAAGGATCCCCTGAGATGTGCCAGACCCTGCTAACACCCCCCCCCCAGGCTAATTCCCTGGCGATCACAGAGGTCAGTGGGGAATGGGCTTCTCCTCCATAATAGCCCAGCCTTTTGATCCTGGGGTTTATGATTATCCAGTGTGCAGAAGCCAGCCAATGAGGTGGCCGTCCAGGGAGGGCGTGCTTCCTGGTGGCAGACTGAGCCCTGGGCAGTCTCTCCTGGATGTCAGGCAGAGGCTGAGAGCAGAGGCCATCCTGTCACTGCCCTGGACATTCAAGTCTGTTGTGGTAGCAGGTGAGAGGACTCAGGTTGAAGGACAGTGTCTTGAGAGAGGCCTGGAGCCTCGGACACTCCTCTGGGTATCAAGCCTGGGACTTTTTTGATGTTTGACTCTTATTTTTTTTTTAAGATTTTATTTATTTATTTATTTATTTATTTATTTACTTACTTACTTACTTACTTACTTACTTATTTGACAGAGAGCACAAGCAGGGGAGAGGCAGAGGGAGAGGGAGAAGCAGACTCCCCACTGAGTGGGGAGCCTGACATGAGACTCTACCCCAGGACCCTGGGATCATGCCCTGAGCGGAAGGCAGACCCTTAACCGACTGAGCCACCCAGGCACCCCTTTATTTTATTTTTTAAAAGATTATTTATTTATTTATTTATTTGAAAGAGAGTGTGAACATGAGCAGGGGGAGGGGCAGAGAGAGAGAGAGAGAGAGAAGCAGACTCCTCGCTGAGCAGGGAGACCAACCCAGGGCTCGATCCCAGGACCCTGAGATCATGACTGGGGCCAAAGGCAGACGCTGAACCAACTGAGCCACCCAGGTGCTCCTGTATGTGTTATTTTATTAAATCCTCGAAACAATCCCAGAAGGCAGGTTTGTATTTTACCCTGTTCTACAGATGAAGAAACAGAGGTTCAGAGAAGTTAGATGACATACCAAGGTTACACAGCTAGAAAGGGATGGAGCCAAGATCATACACAAATCATTCTGACCCTACACCTTCTCCCAGTGGCTGTTGCCTACATCGTCTAGGGCAAAAGCAGAAATGCCCTTGTGCAGGGTCTCCCCCACTCCTGGGAGGTGGCAGAGATGGGGCACTTACCTGGCTTCTTTTGTCTTCCCCAGGGCTGCTAGGAAGGTGTGCAGGGACACCTACCTCACCCCCTCGTGGACTTTGAGGTTCAGACACAGCAGATCTCCATGGCTCCTTACCACATCTGCAAATACCCGGAGAGCCACCGCACGCGGGTCCTGGACTTGTTCTCCCAGGCAATGGAAGAGTACATCTCCACCACCTTCCACCACATCCTGAAGCTGCCCCGAACCCTGGTGCTCTTGCTGGGGGTGTCCCTCGCCTTCTTCCTGGTCTCTGGCTCCTGGCTCCTGGCCCTGGTAGCCAGCCTCACCCTCCTCACTGCTCTGAGATTCCTCTCCAAATACCCCTGGACCAAGTTTAAAGTCATGTGCTTGCGCACAGACATGTCCGACATCAGCAAGTCCTACCTGAGTGAGCCCGGCTCCTGCTTCTGGGTGGTCGAGACTGAGGGGCAGGTGGTGGGCACTGCGGGCCTGCTGCCCATCAAGGAGCGCCCCCTGCCGAAGGAGCAGTTGCAGCTGTTTCACCTGTGCGTAGCCTCGGTGCACCGGCGTCAGGGTATAGCGAAAGCCCTGGTCAGGACTGTCCTCCAGTTCGCACGCAACCAGGGATACCGCCAAGTCGTCCTCAACACCAGCGTGCTGTAGCATTCGGCCTTGGCCCTCTACCAGCACATGGGCTTCCAGAAGACAAACCAGTTCTTCTTCTCCCGGAGCTGGAGTCTAGTTGCTTTTCCTTCGGTTATGTTTGTCTACCACCTGCCCTCTGCTCAGGCCTCTCAGGCACAGGAGTAGGAAGGGGGCCCATGATCCAGTTCCTGGTGGCTTAGTCAGGAGAGGGCTGGCTCTGCTGAGGTAGGAAGCAAACCCCGAAGTCTCAGTGTGACAGCACAGAGAGAGCTCACTGTTCCTTCTGTGGGAAGACCCGGTGGGGGGGGCGGGGAGAGCTCTGCTCCTTTCTGTCTTTTGGGGTGGCCACTGTTTCATTTATCCAGTGCCACGAGAAGGCTGAGTTAAAACAAACTAATAAACACACACGAATAAACATTTATTTTATATTTTTAAAGATTTTATTTATTTATTTGACAGAGAGACAGCGAGAGCAGGAACACAAGCAGGGGGAGTGGGAGAGGGAGAAGCAGGCCTCCCACTGAGCAGGGAGCCCGATGTGGGGCTTGATCCCAGGACTTTGGTATCCTGACCTGAGCCGAAGGCAGATGCTTGACAACCGAGCCACCTAGGCATCCCCAAATAAACATTTCTTTAGTTCACGTGTCTGCCATCCACAATTTAGCCTGGATTTGGCTGGCAGCCCTTTTGGTCTCAAACAGCCCACTTCACATATCATTGTGGGATTGGCTGGAGTGACAGGGCTACTAGACCAGCTCATTTTCCAGCACGCAACTCAGCGATGGTTTTAAGATAATTGCAGGGGACCAAAAAATGAAGCAGAAACAAGCAAATGCTTTTTCAAGCTTCTCAGGTGTCACATCTGCTGACATTCCGGACTCAGTAAGAGAAATGGGCCCTGCCTCTTTTTAAAAATTTTTTATTGTTATGTTAATCACCATACATCACATCATTAGTTTTTTTTTTAATTTTTAAGATTTTATTTATTTATTTGAGAGAGAGAGAATGAGAGACAGAGAGCATGAGAGGGAGGAGGGTCAGAGGGAGAAGCAGACTCCCTGCTGAGCAGGGAGCCCGATGTGGGACTCGATCCCAGGACTCCAGGATCATGACCTGAGCCAAAGGCAGTCGCTTAACCAACTGAGTCACCCAGGTGCCCCAACATCATTAGTTTTTGATGTAGTGTTCCATGATTCATTGTTTGCATATAACACCCACTGCTCCATGCAGGACATGCCCTCTTAAACACCCATCACCAGGCTAACCCATCCTCCTACCCCTCTCCCCTCTAGAACCCTCAGTTTGTTTTTCAGAGTTCATCGTCTCTCATGGTTCGTCTCCCCCTCCGATTTCCCCCCCTTCATTCTTCCCCTCCTTTTTTTTTCCTTAACATCTATTGCATTATTTGTTTCAGAAGTACTGATCTGTGATTCAACAGTCTTGCACAATTCACAGCGCTCACCATAGCACATACCCTCCCCAATGTCTATTACCCAGCCACCCCATCCCTCCCAATGCCCCCACTCCAGCAACCCTCAGTTTGTTTCCTGAGATTAAGAATTCCTCATATCAGTGAGGTCATATGATACATGTCTTTCTCTGATTGACTTATTTCACTCAGCATAACACCCTCCAGTTCCATCCACGTCATTGCAAATGGCAAGATTGCATTCCTTTTGATGGCTGCATAATATTCCGTTTGTGTGTGTGTGTGTGTGTGTGTGTGTGTGTATACACACACACACCAATTCTTCTTTATCCATTCATCTGTCAATGGACATCTTCGCTCTTTCCACAGTTTGGCTATTGTGGACATTGCTGCTATAAACATCGGGATGCACGTACCCCTTCGGATCCCTACATTTGTATCTTTGGGGTAAGAAACTACCCAGTAGTGCAGTTGCTGGATCGTATGGTAGCTCTATTTTCAACTTTTTGAGGAACCTCCATACTGTTTTCCAGAGTGGCTGCATCAGCTTGCATTCCCACCAACAGTGTAGGGGGGGTTCCCCTTTCTCCACATCCCCGCCAACATCTGTCTTTCCTGACTTGTTAATTTTAGCCATTCTGATGGGTGTGAGGTGGTATCTCATTGAGGTTTTGATGTGGATTTCCCTGATGCCCAGCGATGTTGAGCACCTTTTCATGTGTCTGTTGGCCATTTGGATGTCTTCTTTGGAAAAATGTCTGTTCATGTCTTCTGCCCATTTCTTGATTGGATCATTTGTTCTTTGGGTGTTGAGTTTGATAAGTTCTTTATAGATTTTGGATACTAGCCCTTTATCTGATATGTCATTTGCAAATATCTTCTCCCATTCTGTCGGTTGTCTTTTGGTTTTGTGGACTGTTTCTTTTGCTGTGCGAAAGCTTTTTATCTTGATGAAGTCCCCATAGTTCATTTTTGCCCTTACTTCCCTTGCCTTTTGGCCATGTTTCTAGGAAGAAGTTGCTGCGGCTGAGGTCGAAGAGGTTGCTGTCTGTGTTCTCCTTTAGGATTTGGATGGACTCCTGTCTCACGTTTAGGTCTTTCAACCATTTGGAGTCTATTTTTGTGTGTGGTGTAAGGAAATGGTCCAGTTTCATTCTTCTGTATGTGGCTGTCCAATTTTCCCAACACCATTTGTTGAAAAGACTGTCTTTTTTCCACTGGACATTCTTTCCTGCTTTGTCAAAGATTAGTTGACCATAGAGTCGAGGGCCCATTTCTGGGCTCTCTATTCTGTTCCATCGATCTATGTGTCTGTTTTTGTGCCAGTACCATACTGTCTTGATGATGATAGCTTTGTAATAGAACTGGAAGTCCGGAATTGTGTTGCCACCAGCTTTGCTTTTCTTTTTCAACATTCCTCTGGCTATTCGGGGTCTTTTCTGGTTCCATACAAATTTTAGGATTATTTGTTCCATTTCTTTGAAAAAAGTGGATGGTATTTTGATGGGGATTGCATTGAATGTGTAGATTGCTCTAGGTAGCATTGACATCTTCACAATATTTGTTCTTCCAATCCATGAGCGTGGAACGTTTTTCCATTTCTTTGTGTCTTCCTCAACTTCTTTCATGAGTATTCTATAGTTTTCTGAGTATAGATCCTTTGCCTCTTTGGTTAGATTTATTCCTAGGTATCTTATGGTTTTGGGTGCAATTGTAAATGGGATCGACTCCTTAATTTCTCTTTCTTCTGTCTTGTTGGTGTATAGGAATGCCACTGATTTCTGTGCATTGATTTTATATCCTGCCACTTTACTGAATTCCTGTATGAGTTCTAGCAGTTTTGGGGTGGAGTCTTTTGGGTTTTCCACATAAAGTATCATATCATCTGCAAACATGAGAATTTGACTTGTCGATTTGGATGCCTTTTATTTCTTTTTTGTTGTCTGATTGCTCTGGCTAGGACTTCCAATACTATGTTGAATAGCAGTGGTGATAGTGGACATCCCTGCCACGTTCCTGACCTTAGGGGAAAAGCTCTCAGTTTTTCCTCATTGAGAATGATATTCGCTGTAGGTTTTTCATAGATGGCTTTTATGATATTGAGTTATGTACCCTCTATCCCTATACTCTGAAGAGTTTTCTTTTTTTTTTAAGATTTTATTTATTTATTTGACATAGCAAGAGAGAGCACAAGCAGGAAGAGCAGCAGAGGGTGAAACAGGCTCCCTGCTGAACAGGGAGCCCAATGCGGGACTCGATCCCAGGACTCTGGGATCATGACCTGAGCGGAAGACAGACGCTTAACTGACTGAGCCACCCAGGCGTCCCATACTCTGAAGAGTTTTGATCAAGAAAGGATGCTGTACTTTGTCAAATGCTTTTTCTGCATCTTTTGAGAGGATCCTATGATTCTTGTTCTTTCTTTTGTTAATGTATTGTATCACATTGATTGATTTGCGGATGTTGAACCAACCTTGCAGCCCAGGGATAAATCCCACTTGGTGGTGGTGAATAATCCTTTTAATGTACTGTTGGATCCTATTGGCTAGTATTTTGGTGAGAATTTTTGCATCCATGTTCATCAAGGATATTGGTCTGTAATTCTCCTTTTTCATGGGGTGTTTGTCTGGTTTTGGGATCAAGGTAATTGTGGCCTCATGAAATGAGTTTGGAAGTTTTCCTTCCATTTCTATTTTTTGGAACAGTTTCAGAAGAATAGGTATTAATTCTTTAAATGTTTGGCAGAATTCCCCTGGGAAGCCATCTGGCCCTGGGGTTTTGTTTGTTGGGAGATTTTTGATGACTGCTTCAATTTCCTTCGTGGTTACAGGTCTGTTCATGTTTTCTATTTCTTCCTGGTTCAATTTTGGTAGTTGATACATCTCTAGGACTGCATCCATTTCTTCCAGGTTATCTAATTTGCTGGCATAGAGTTGCTCATAATATGTTCTTATAATTGTTTGTATTTCTTTGGTGTTGGTTGTGATCTCTCCTCTTTCATTCACGATTTTGTTGATTTGGGTCATTTCTCTTTTCTTTTTGATAAGTCTGGCCAGGGGTTTATCAATCTTGTTAATTCTTTCGAAGAACCAGCTCCTAGTTTCGTTGATCTGTTCTACTTCTTTTGGTTTCTATTTCATTGATTTCTGCTCTGATCTTTATTATAATTTCTCTTCTCCTGCTGGGTTTAGGCTTCATTTGCTGTTTTTTCTCTAGCTCCTTTAGGTGTAGGGTTAGGTTATGTATTTGAGACTTTTCTTGTTTCTTGAGAAAGGCTTGTATTGCTATATCCTTTCCTCTTAGGACTGCCTTTGCTGCGTCCCAAAGATTTTGAGCAGTTGTGTTTTCATTTTCATTGGTTTCCATGAATTTTTTAAAATTGTTCTTTAATTTCCTGGTTGACCCATTCATTCTTTAGTAGGATGCTCTTTAGCCTCCATGTATTTGAGTTCTTCCCAACTTTCCTCTTGTGATTGAGTTCAATTTCAAAGCGTTGTGGTCTGAAAATATGCAGGGAATGATCCCAATCTTTTGGTACCAGTTGATACCTGATTTGTGACCTAGGATGTGATCTATTCTGGAGAATGCTCCATGGGCACTAGAGAAGAATGTGTATTCCATTGCTTTGGGATGCAATGTTCTGAATATGTCTGACACATTTGGTCCAGTGTGTCATTTAAAGTCTTTATTTCCTTGTTGATCTTTTGCTTAGATGATCTGTCCATTTCAATGAGGGGGGTGTTAAAGTCCCCCACTATTATTGTATTGTTGTCAAAGTATTTCTTTGCTTTTGTTTTTAATTGGCTTATATAATTGGCTGCTCCCATGTTAGGGGCATAGATATTTACAACTGTTAGATCTTCTCTTTGGATAGACCCTTTAAGTAGGATATAGTGTCCTTCCTCATCTCTTATTACAGTCTTTTGTTTAAAATCTAATTTGTCTGATATAAGGATTGCCACCCCAGCTTTCTTTTGGTGTCCATTAGCATGGTAAATGGTTTTCCACCCCCCTCACTTTCAATCTGGGGGTGTCTTTGGGTCTAAAATGAGTCTCTTGCAGACAGCATATCGATGGGTCTTGTTTTTTAATCCAATCTGATAGCCTGTGTCTTTTGATTGGGGCATTTAGCCCATTTACATTCAGGGCAACTATTGAAAGATATGAATTTAGTGCCATTGTATTGCCTATAAGGTGACTGTTACTGTATATTGTCTGTGTTCCTTTCTGGTCTATGTTGCTTTTATGCTCTCTCTTTGCTTAGAGGACCCCCTTCAATATTTCTTGTAGGGCTGGTTTCGTGTTTGCAAATTCCCTTAGTTTTTGTTTGTCCTGGAAGCTTTTTATGTCTCCTTCTATCAGTGACAGCCTAGCTGGATATAGTATTCTTGGCTGTATATTTTTCTCGTTTAGTGCTCTGAAGATATCATGCCAGTCCTTTCTGGCTTGCCAGGTCTCTGTGGATAGGTCTGTTGCCAATCTAATGTTTCTACCATTGTAGGTTACAGATCTCTTCTCCTGAGCTGCTTTCAGGATTTTCTCTTTGTCTCTGAGACTCATAAGTTTACTAGTAGATGTCGGGGTGTTGATCTATTTTTATTGATTTTGAAAGGGGTTCTATGTGCCTCCTGGATTTTGATGCCTCTTTCCTTCCCCAAATTAGGGAAGTTCTCTGCTATAATTTGCTCCAATATACCTTCTGCCCCCCTCTCTCTTCTTCTTCTGGGATCCCAATTATTCTAATGTTGTTTCGTCTTATGGTATCACTTATCTCTCGAATTCTGCCCTCGTGATCCTGTAGTTGTTTACCTCTCTTTTTCTCAGCCTCTTTATTTTCCATCATTTGGTCTTCTATATCACTGATTCTCTCTTCTGCCTCATTTATCCTAGCAGTTAGTGCCCTCATTTTTTATTGCACCTCATTAATAGCCTTTTTGATTTCGACTTGGTTAGATTTTAGTTCTTTTATTTCTCCAGAAAGTGTTTCTCTAATAACTTCCATGGTTTTTTCAAGCCCAGCTAGTATCTTTAAAATCATGATTCTGAACTCTAGGTCCGACACCGTACTAATATCCATATTGAGTAGGTCCCTGGCAGACGGTACTACCTCTTGTTCTTTTTGTTGGTGATTTTTTTCTGTCTTGTCATTTTGTCCAGAGGAGAATAGATGAATGAGAGAACAAAATGCTAATAGGGTAACAACGTCCCCAGAAGATATACTCTAAACAAATCAGAAAAGACCTGAAGCTGGAGGAAAAGAAAGGGAAAGAAAGAAAAAAGAAAGCGGAAAAAAAAAAGAAAAAGAAAAAGATAAAAACAAAAACCGAACAAAACAAAACAAAACAAGAATATGATCAAATATGATCAGGGTGGTGCATAGATAAGTGACACACACTAGATTTTGGGTGTATTTTGGTGTGTTAGAAGAAAGTGCCTCCCAAAATTTTAAAGAACGAAAAACTTATATATGGACAAAAATAAGGGTTGATATGATGAAGGGATGGAATATGACTGTAAAGATGAAAATTATAAAAAATTTTATAAAAGGAATTGATAAGTTGTTTGAAAAAAGAAAGAAGAGGATTTTAAAAAAAAGAAAAAAAACGGGAGAGACTGTGATCAGGCAGGAGACTAGAACAAAGCCATACACTAGAGATTTAGGGTATATTTTGATCTGTTAGAAGAAACTGTATCTCAAAATTTTAAAGAGAGAACAACTTATATATATATATGCCAAAAATAAGGGTAACTACTATGAAGGGATAGAATATGACTCTAAAAATGAAAAATAAAAATGTTTTTTTAAAAATGGATTGATAAGATGTTGGTTGAAAAAGGGAAAAAGAAACATAAAAAAAAACAGCTAAAAAAATATTAACTTTGAAAAACGAATGAATCATGGTAAAAAGGCCATGAATTCTATGTGCAGTATTACCCTAGTGCTGGAGTTCTCCCGTTCTCCTTGATCGGTAAACTCGGTCTTGGCTTGCTGGCTGTTCGTGCTGATCTTCTGGGGGAGGGGCCTGTTGCGGTGGTTCCCAAATGTCTTTGCCGGAGGTGGAATCGCCCCGCCCTTGTCAGTCCCGGCTAAGCAATCTGCTCGGGTTTGCTCTCAGGAGCTTTTGTTCCCTGCAGGCTTTCCGTACAGCTTTGGAGGACGAGAGTGAAAACAGCGGCCTCCCAATCTCCGCCCCAGAGGAGCTGAGAACTCGGGGCCCCGCTCCTCAGTGTGCCCCCAGAGAAAAGCAGTCACTTCCGTGTCCCCGGTCTCCGGCCGCACTCCGTGCTCACCCGGCCTGTGACCGAGCGTTTCTATCTCTGGCACCCGACCCCGTGTGTAGTCTCCAAACCTAGCAGATCCCTGCGGTGCGCTCCCGCGCCGCTCCTCCCGGGGGAGGAAGGGGAGTCTCCCCAGCTCTGCCGCTTGTTGGGTCCCTGCTGGAGGAGCAGTGGCTCGACTGGGCCGCGGATCACAGTTTATGGCAACCCCAAGCTGAGAGCCCACGCCTCGGCTCCGTCTCTGCAGCCGGCTTCCCTGCTCCGACACCCGGGAGCTCTGGCGCACTCAGGCACCCCCGGTCTTTCTGTGACCCCGAGGGTCCTGAGACCACACTGTCCCGCGAGGGTTCCACCCCCTGCTTAGCCACTAGAGCGACGTCCCTCAGCGGAACCGGCTTCTAAAAGGTCCGATTTTGTGCTCCGCGGCTCTACCACTTGCCAGAAGCGGCCGCCGGAGGCCCCCTCCCCCGCCGTCTATCCTCCCGAATATCGCCTCGGATTCACTTCTCCGCACGTCCTACCTTCCAGTAAGTGGTCGCTTCTCTGTTCAGAGAGTTGTTGCTATTCTTTTCTTCGATCTCCTGTTGAGTTCGTAGGTGTTCAGAATGGTTTGATCCCTACCCAGCTGAATTCCTGGGACCAGACGAAATCCAGGTCTCCCGCTCCTCCGCCATCTTGCTCCGCCCCCTGTGATTATCTCTGCAAAGGCGGCCGCAGTGGAAGATCCCGGCTTCTGGGAATCAGGGCGTAGCACTCCCTCTGCCTCTGGTCGTGCTCGCAGGAACCTGGGCCCAGCCTCTTTAGTGAGAGGAGCTGAAGTCACACGGCAAGGGGTGCCGAGACAGAGATGGAGAAGAATCCTGGGAGAAGGGCTAGGGCCCACAATGCCATCAGCCTGCTTTGGCCCCCAACCCACCGTCTCCACTGAAAGGGAAGGAGGCAGCCCGGGACAGGGAGTGGGATTTTAACACGGGCTAGACTGAGAAGTGATGCAGCCCCCACCCCACTGGCCAGGCCCCAGTCACATGGCCCTAATACGCCTGAAGGGAGGCTGAGAATGTGTGTGTCCGGGAAGAGGAAATGGGATTGGTGAGTTTCCCAGACCTGCCACGCCTGGGACCCTGCCTCTTGTCCCCAAGTGCTCAGAGATTCCAGATTTTTACAGCAGCCTCAGGCCTGACCCTTTTGTCCCTAAGCCTCTGATACAGAGGCAAAGTGGTGTGTGCCCCACTGTGCACCTTGTCCAGCTAGGTCATCACTGGCACCGGGTCTCCTGACCCAGAGGCTGAGTCCCAGGATCCAGTGAGTCCCCTGGACCCAGGAAGCCCAGGCAGCCTTTCAGTCTGGGTCTTGTGACATACTCCCATCCTGGCAGTATGCCCGCTCATAGCTTATCCCTTGTGAAGGGTCAGTCAGGTCACAAACCAGGCCCGAATCTGCCAACTGGCATTGCCACAGGGACATTTCCCCTAAATGGGGACTTTGATCAAATGAAATGTTTAACAAAACATTCGTGTTTTGTTACCCAAGACCATGGGCCTGAACTATGCCTCGCTCCATTGGGTCTCTTTTCTCCCTAGCCTCGGATGACCCACGGCCCCTTCTGCCAGGCATTCTACCTCCTCCACGCCTGCAGCCTTTGCACCTTCCCTGCGTGCTCCTCAGAAGACTGGACCATCTAAATCTCCTGTTACACTGTGCCCCCAACTTCCACCCCCAGTTTTAAATCAAGCTCCTGGTACCTCCCAGCTCCAGCTTCTAGTTAATGGCAGGGGCTTAGGCCCAGCCTCTCTGAGAAGTAGAGGAAGAGGAGGTTCCCACCAGCTGTCCTCGGCCTACCAGGCCACCCCTCAGGAGGAATTCCCAAGTGGGCATCAGCTGGTGCTAGAGATGAGGGAGGCCCACAGTGGTCCCAATGCTTTGAGAGTTTTCTTAAGTGACAATTAATTGGTATTGCTAATCCCACGTAGATGTGGTCCATGCCCTCCAGGGGCTAACAGGCCAGAGGGGGCTGAGAAACCAAGGAGGCAGCAAGGGGTGATATATTGTCATAAGTGTGGAGATGGTGGGAGTACTGGACAAAGAACATCAAAAGAGCACCCCGCTGACTAGTGGACGGCT
The DNA here is from genome assembly GCF_037043125.1 of Eumetopias jubatus. Lineage (NCBI taxonomy): Eukaryota > Metazoa > Chordata > Mammalia > Carnivora > Otariidae > Eumetopias > Eumetopias jubatus. The sequence goes on from NW_028274815.1 coordinate 49,940,727, forward strand.
TCCCATGAGCCTCTGGCCCCACCTCAGGCAGAGGAAGTCAGTGGACCCCACTGCTCCCTATTGCCTGATCCACAGAGGGTGCTCTAACAGCCAGGGACAGAGGCCAGGCCTGTCCTGGATGCTACTCCTTTGCTCATATCCTCCAGACCAAATCCACACTCTTGATCAGTGGAGTTTGAAGCAGTGCTTCCCTGCAGAGTTCAGGAAAGGGGCCCAAGGCCAGACAAGTGAATGTGTTTGTGTTGGTGAATTGGAGGGAGGGTATTTAGGTCAAGATAGTGGGCTAAGGATAACGGGGAGTTAAACCAGAGCTTCAGACCATGCACCAGGTATGAGAGATAAGAGGTAAGATCTGAGACCGAAATGTGGTAATTCCAAAGGAGGTGACCAAGACAGTTTAGGGGGTTACCAGGGGTGTTGGGGGGGAGGAGAAATGGAGAGTGATGGCTGCAGGTTTTCTTTTGGGGCAATGGAAATGTTTCAAGTCCTGATATAGGTGGTGGTTTCACAACATTGTGAATGTACTAAATGCCACCGAAGGGTACACTTTAAAACTGTTAACTTTATGTTATATGAAATTCACCGGTAAAAAGTTTTTAGAGATAAAAAAGGAAGAGCTCAGATGGCTCTAAAACCCAAAGGGAGGATACAAAAGGTTGGAGACAGCAGAGATGGTGAGAAATTGTTATGGGAGTTACAGCTGGCCATGAGTCTGCCCCAGCCAAGCAAAGGATGGGCGAGGTGCCACCTTCAACCCCAAGGCCACTGATAGAGAAGTCTTGAGGACACCTACGTACACTTCTGTGGAGCAAGAGCTGATGGTTGACGCTTTCCTGGGAATCTGAGTCACAGTCAGTGCCTGTGGGCCCGGAACTCTGGCAGAGGTGGGATGTTGTTGGCTTTGTGTGTGTGTTTGAGAGAAGGGGGTGGAATTGGAAGAGAAAGTGCTTTTCCTGAACTGGGCTTGGGGAATGCAGACAGGCGAGGTGGTGGCTTGCAGGGAATGGCAAAGTGCAGCTCTGTGACTTGTGCAAGGACCCCTTTGGGCAAGTGTAGGGGACTGATAGTTTTCCAGAAAGTAAGAAGGAGGGAGGGTGTGGTCCAAGATAATTTTAGAAGTCAGTGACTTGGACCCAGCTCTAAAAAACCCTAGAATACTGACTCCAAACTTCCTTTTTACCTTTCTTCCGCTAATAAGTAATTTGTTCAATTTCAAAGATGAGGTTTTATTCTGAACTTGGTAAAATTTTAAGAACACCCAGTTTCCTTTTATGTAACAGTGTGCTGGTTAAACTAGGGTAAGCTTGTTTTGGTTTTGCCTGCGGGCACATGCCTCTTCCGTCTGGCACACGTGTGTGCGCGTGTAAGTGGGTACCTGCAGGAAGGTCTATGCTCCCTCGCTCTGCCGTGCCTCTTCTTCCTCCTCCTCACATTTTTAATATTGTGATAACATATACATTACATAAAATTGACCATATTAACAAATTTTAAATGTATAGTTCAGTAGCATTAACTACATTCAAAATGTTGTGCAACTATCATCACTATCTATTTCCCGAACTTTTTCAATACCCCAAAGAGAAACTCTGTACTCGTGAAGCAATAATCCCTCCTCACCCCCTCCTCCCAGCCTCCGGCAGCCACTATTCCACCTTTTTAGGAATTTGCCTACTCTAGGTATCTCGTTTAAGTGGAGTCATACAGTATTTGTCCTCTGTGTGTGGCTTATTTCACTTACCAATGTTTTTTAAGGTTCATCCGTATTGTAGAATATATCAGAATTTCATTACCTTTGGAAGGCTGAGTAATATGATATATTACACACTCACACATTTGGTTCATCCATTTATCTCTTGATGGACATTACGGCTGTTTCCACCTTTTGGGCAGAGTAAAATTTTTTTAAAAACCATTCAGAAAAAAATAAACATTTAAGATACAGTGGGAACATAGTGAATTTTTAATGGGGTGACATTATTAGGGAGGTTAACGAATAAATTTTCCATGTATCATAAACCAGGTGGTTACCTTCTGAACAAAATCAGTGTGAAAACGCTCAGCTCTATATCCTGGGGATAACCTAGTTTAGATTTTGCTAAATATGAGTCTTATTATACGAAGTTTATTTTAGGAACAACTATGCAGGAAATATGGACCAGGTGGCAGACCGGGGTTCTAAAGCTTGTGGTTGGGGTGCCTGAGTGGCTCAGTCAGTTAAGCGCCTGCCTTAGGCTCAGGTCATGATCCCAGGGTGCTGGGATAGAGCCTTGCATTGGGCTCCCTGCTCAGCGGGGAGTCTGCTTCTCCCTCTCCCTCTGCCACACCCCCTGCCTGTACTCTCTGGCTCTGTCAAATAAATAAATAAAATCTTAATTAAAAAAATAAAGCTAGCGGCTGACTGGGAAAGACAGCATCTACTTTGAGCATTAGAGGAAATTAAACAGGGGCACTGCCCCTGCGGGCCAAGCCACCTAGAGCTACGGCTAGAGAAAACTCATAGGGGAGAGCAGGACCTAAAGGTTCCTCTCTGCAGCCAACATCTCCCCTCTGGGGGCATTTTCACTCACTGGGGCGTGAACCAGAGGAGAGGGGCACCAGCTGTTTGACGCAGATGCCCAATGAGGTAGAGAAGTGCCCGAGGGAAAAAGTGAGAACCCTCATGGCATGTGGGTCTAGGGAACAGGAGGGCAGAGCGCCCTAAGAGGAGGCTGGGACAGAGCCCAGATCCTACCCAAGCCTGGGAGGGGTCAGGGGAGCGAGGTTAGGCAGGACAGTGGGTGCCAGCAGAGCTCTCTCCGTGGGGCATTCTGAGAAGTGGGAGGGGAGGAGGAGTGGGGTCTGTCCTCTGTTGGGTGCGACATGGGGGAGGGGCCCTTTCCCCCAACCACTGAAGGCATGGAGTCTGGATCCTTGATGATGTTGGATAACCTGGGGAATCTTTGAACTTGAGCTCCAGTTGGATATGAGGGACTCCAGAGTGGGCATGGGAAGCTGAACTGTGGCTGACACCTGCCTGGTGAGGGGAGGATGGTAAACAGGACAAAGCCGCTGGGGGCTGGGTGCTGCCCACCACACAGATTCCTATCTGGGAGGTCACCCTGTCTCTCCAGCTGCTCGCCTACACAGCATGCCCTTCGTTTTCTTTCTCATCGCATACTTTCAAACTGCTACCTTGTTTTCCTTTCAAATGATTTAAAGTGTATTTTGTCCTTACTGTTGACAGTATGTAGTTTGTCTATTGCATTGTTTTAGCTTAATTGATCTGCTCTTAGGCTTCCTGACCATTTTTATTTTCCCCCTTCTAAAATGTTATATGTATACTACCTTAATTTATAAACTCCTGGCTTCTAACAAAACTGAGATCGTGACCTGAGCTGAAATGAAGAGCTGGATGCTTAACTGAGACACCCAGGCGCCCCTATGGTGTCTTTTAATACAGAATTTTTACATTTCATTAATTGAATTTATCAATCTTTTTCTTTATGGTTTGTGCTTTGTTCCTTAGACATTTTTTCTTTAGAGACACTTTCCTATATTTACTTCTAAATTTTTTGTTTTGCCCTTCACATTTCTTTAGTTTTGTTTTTATTTCTCTCAAAATTATGTATGTGCCCTGTTTTCAAGAGTCAGAGTTCTATAGATTTGTGATGTGTAAGAGCAGCTCCACACTTCCCTGTGCACACTCAACTTCCGTATCTTTAAAATGCTTTTAAAAAAATTCCAGTATAATTAACATAGTGTTATTAGTTTCAGGTGTATAATATAGTGATTCAACACTTCCATACCTTACCCAGTGCTCATCATAAGTGTACCCCTTAATCTCCATCACCTTCTTAACCCATCCCCCAACCCACCTCCCTTCTGGTAAACCTTAATTTGTTCTGTATAGTTACGAGACAGGTTCTTGGTTTCTTTTTTGTCTGTTTTCTTAAATTCCACATGAGTGAAATCATATGGTATTTTTCTTTTTCTTATTCAGCTTAGCCTTATACTTTAGATCCATCCATGTCATTGCAAGTGACAAGATTTCTTTTTTATGGCTGAGTAATATTCCACTGTGTGTGTCTGTGTATGTACCACATTGTCTTTATCCATTCATCTATTGATGGACATTTGGGTTGCTTCCATATCTTGGCTACTGTAAATAATGCTGCAATAAACGTAGGGGTGCATTTATCTTTTCGAATAAGTGTTTTCATATTCTCTAGGTAAATACCTACTAGTGGAATTACTGGATCATATGATAATTCTATTTTTAATTTTTTTGAGGAACCTCCATATTGTTTTCCAGAGTGGCTGCACCAGTTTGTATTCCCACCAACAGTGCAAGAGGGTTCTTTTTTCTCCACATCCTTGCGAACACTTGTTTCCTTTGTTTTTGATTTTAGCCATTCTGACATGTGTGAAGGGATATCTCATTGTGGTTTTGATTTGCATTTTCCTGATGATGACTGATGTTGAGCATCTTTTTATGTCATCTGTTGGCCATCTGGATGTCTTTGGAGAAATGCCTGTTCATGTCCTCTGCTGATTTTTAATTGCATTATTTGTGTGTGTGTGTGTGTGTGTGTGTGTGTGTGTGTGTGTGTTTGTATTGAGTTGTAAAACCCCTTATGGGATGTCATTTGCAAACATCTTCTCCCATCAGCAGGTTGTCTTTTTGTTTTGTTGTTTCCTTTGTTGTGCAGCTTTTAATTTTGATGTAGTCCCAATAGTTTACTTTTGCTTTTATTTCCTTTGCCTCAGACCTATCTAGAAAAATGCTGCTATGGCTGATGTTAGAGAAATTATTGCCTGTGCTCTCTTCTAGGATTTTTCAAGTTTCAGGTCTCACTTATTTCCATGTCTTTAAGGGACTTGTGTGGCTTCTTCCTAATCCTGTTTTAAGCTTGTCTGTGGACTACTTTTTGGGAGTCGAGGCCATGTCTACATCACACATGTGCATCCTTCCCACTCCCCAGCTTCCCAAAGAGATTAGACCACTGGTTGGGGAACATCAATATTCTGTGTTTATTTTAAGCTAAGCTACATAGTAAAACTATGATTGCTTATTCTTTTATGTAGATTTTTGTTTTCCTTGGAATTATCTTTTTTGGGGTTGTTGTTTAGTTTTCTTTTCTTTTTTTTCCTATATAGCTGTCACTTATTCAGCACCATTACGGTGCCTTAGAGAATCTATCAATTAGATCTCCCTGAAGTCTTTCCCAGAACCTCTGGCCTCCAATCTGGACTGATGACCCTCTGTGTGTCATTCAACAAACCCTTATTGAGTCAAACACATGCTACACATTGTGTTAGGCCTGGCAAAACAAAGGGATCAGGCAGGGGTGCCTGGCTGGCTCAGTCAGTGTCTGAGCCTTCTTCATAGCCTCCTTCTGGGTTAGGAAGGGAGCCTTGGCGGCACCCTCTGAGCTGTGCTTGGAGGCAGGGTCTGCTGTTTAACTTGGCCTCTGCGGAAACCTGCTGGGGAGGCAGCTGGTCCCTTACTATATTGCTGGGGCTTCCCTGAATTTTGAATGAGGCCGATTAGCACCTTCCCCCCCGCTCAACTCTGGGCTTTAGCTGTCATTCCAGGCTACAGGATTAATTAAATGCTTTACGTACATTATTAAGTTTATTAATTCATACTTTTCAGAAGTGGTTATCCGGGTTATAAAATGTTGGTTCCATTGTGTGATGATAAATGCTCTGAGGCTTCAATCTTGAAGAGAGGGTAGCCAGAGGAAAATCCACCAAAGGCTAGAGGGCCCTGGCAAGCTGGAATGAAGCTAAGAGAAGGCTCTCAACCCAAGGTGCCTGGTCTGCTGGGAGTGTCCGGGCATGCCCAACAGCAACTCTAACCAGACCCCATCTCCACAAAGCCCAAGGCCGAGCTGTCATCATGGCCTGCTGTGTTTGTAAAGAAAGGCCATACTTTGGGACGTCTGGGTGGCTCAGTTGATTAAACGTCTGCCTTTGGCTCAGGTCATGATCCCAGGACCCTAGAATCGAGTCCCATATCAGGCTCCTTGTTCAGCGGGGAGCCTGCTTCTCCCTCTGCCTGCAACTCCCCCTGCTTGTGCGTGCGCACTCTCTCTGACAAATAAATAAATAAAATCTTAAAGAAAAAAAAAGGCCATATTTCATTCCCACAGCCCATTTCCCTTGACTGATGCTTTTAGATAGAGGCTCCCCATACACCTCAGGAGAGACATCACATAGCTCCCTGAACATCTCCAGATGGTAAAGAAATGACCCTCTGCTGCTTGCTTTACTATGAATCAATCAGAAGTTATTTATTTTCTAAAAGTATAAAAACACATACAAAAAAGGGACTCACTCGTGGCTAGACTTCAGAAATGATATCATTGTGACAAACATTCCTGTGGGCAAGGCCGCTGTGGAGAAAGTATTGCTCCCAAACCATTAATAATCCTAATCACCACTCTGCCTCAGACTACTTACTTACTACTTCTAAATTAAACATAGACGAGGAGTTAAGTTTTATTAAACCAGACTCATAAAAGGATTGTGCTTCTTCAGGTTGATAAAATATAATTCCAAGACTGTGAGGAAAATAATCTTATATCAGTTCCAGGGAACTTTTCTCCCCAAGAGCTGATTGGTCACTTTCTGTGGAAGAAAAGAAAGACAGGAAAAAAGTTAGATATTCTTGCCATCAGAGGCAGGCAGCCAATCCTCACCCCAGACGTGTTGCTGAAGAGACCAGTGGGGTTCTACCCAAATCTTGTTTATTTTCCCTAGTTACAGAAACTATGGTAATTATGCAAAAAAATTCTTCCTGAAGTGTTTAGGAAAGATGATCTATATAGTCACTATCTATTATTTCTGTACAGATACGGATCACTTATGATCTGGATAGGCCCATCCATCCATCAGTTCAAACATACGAGCACAACAAGAGGCCTGGCCTGTGACGCTGACCCACTGGACAGGCCATGTGGCGCCTGGGGACCCCCTCCTCGAAGGGCCCGGCCCAGCCCAGCTCCAGGTGTGCTCCAGAAGCAGTTCTCCAATCCCACATCGGTCTGGTATAAACTTGTCTTTTGGATTCTGACTTTCAGAGTCCTCTGGTGGTGAAGTGAAGGGGTTGGGAAGGAAATGAGAACAGTGAAGGATATGGACCTTCAGGCATGGTAGCCTGCCTGGCTTCTCAAGGAATATACTGGTAGCAAGTTCCCTGGCCTCGGAGGGTCTGGGTCTTGCGGCACCACTGATTCCACTGGGCTACAGGCAGGAAATGGTGGTGGCTTTGAGGCTCTGAGTCCCCAAGCTGCCAACTCTTACGCTACACTCAGACACTTTCCAGTTTATTTTACAAGCTCTAGAGGTATTTGACTTACCAATAAGGGGCACAACACTACCATTTGGGACTCTAGAATGAAAATCCAACAGTTATGATAGATTTGGACGTTTCCACCATGACTCCTAAGTATAGAATTTGGTTTTGTTCCAAATGTATGCCTGGAAGGTGGCTTGTCTAGATTCACCTTTTAGATTTTTTTATTTGAAGTCTAGTCAAATGAAGGTGCCTTTATCTTCCAAATTTCAGCAGTGGTACAATGCATTATAAGCTTAAGTTTACTTCCCAGATATGGTTAATTCAAACAGGTCAGATGTGTTTCTCTCAATTTCTCTTTCCCCTGATAAACCTGATGGATCCTGCTCAAGGGCTGACTGACCTTCTTGAATAGCTGAGCTCGCAGCCGGTATGACTTATATTCCAGTCTCCTCTTCTCCTCGTCTCTCTTTCTCTGAACTTCTGGAAGCTGCTCATAAATCCTTAGGAATGGTGCCAGCAGGAAAACAAAAAGCAGTGAGGTTACCCAAACACAGAGGGACATGATCTCTTTTCCCCACGTCCCTAAGGTCTCCTGCTGTCAGGGCATTTAGATCTCAAACACGGCCTGGGGCCTCTGTCGTGGGTCTGCTTCCTGTTAGACGGATGGACACAAAGAACGCTGGCCTGGGGTGCTCATGATCTGGGAGGGCAGACAGATGAATAAAAACATTAAGAAATCCTGCTTATAGTGGTTACTTCTGAGAAAGGAGTGGGATAAATGGGTGGAGATAACAGCTTTTTACTCTATATGCAAAAATGGACAGTTTCAATACAAAATAATAGCATGTATTAATTAGTATATTTTTAAACACACAGAAAATAACAGAAAGAAAAGTACAATAATGGCCCTATGTACAAAATGCTACACAGAGCTCCAAGAAATGAAAGGTGGGTCTTACAGACAGGAGCAGAGGGGATGGGAGGAGAAGGGAGTATGGTAAGAAAGAGTCAAGGCCTCAAAGAGAGGCCTGCAGGGGGTCCTGCGGGAAGCAGATGAGATGAAGGTGACGTGGGCTGTGGAGGGCCTTGTAGCCATGTGAAAACCTTGGGCTCTGTCCTATCAAGGATTGGGTGCCACTGATTTTAAGTAGGGAGGAACATGATCAAACATGCATTTGATAAATATACTCTAATTGGAAATGATCTAAATTTCCCACAAAAGAAAAGTTAAACAGATTATGGAATATAATGGAATTATTACAAAGCATAAAAAAGATATTTCAAAGAATCTGAGAATTTTTAATGATATGGGAAAATGTCACAATATATATGTTGAGCAAAATAAAGCAGGCTACAAACCTGTATATATAGTATGATCAACAACTTGAGAAAAAGTAAGTGTGTGTGAATACAGGTCCCTGCAAAACCCCCACTCCTGCCAGAAACAGGACTAGTGTTAGTTCAGTTTAGATGGAAGGATGATCAGTGACATTTATTTTCTTCTCATTTTCTCTATATTTTCCAAAGCTTCTATAATTTGAAAAAAAAAATCATTGAAAATGACATAGAGGCTCTGTGGAAAATAAATGAGAAAAAAATAAAGAGCAGAACCAGGAAGAACAGCGTCCTCTGAGAGTGGGGGCCAGGCTGCACCAAGGTGGTGAGAGCAGGTTCCAGAGCAATCAAGAAGCCGAGTGTCCAGGATGTGCTAGCTGGCCCCATGTGTAGCGGGGGGTCACATGGCTAGAGGTGACTGCTCCCCAGCTCTCTAGCTGGATGAGGGGGTGGCCCAAGCAAGTGTGGGAGTAGAGAACGGGGAGGTCGGTTTTGGATATGGAGGAGATGATCACTAACTGAAAACACTACAGTGGAGGGCAGGAACGAGACCAAAGAGGAACATACCTACATTTTTTAAAAGTTGCTGTTCATGAAAACCACGTGTGATATCACCTCACACCTGTTAGAATGGTTATTTATTTATTTTTAAAGATTTATTTATTTATTTATTTATTTATTTGACAGAGAGTCAGGGAGAGAGGGAACACAAGCAGGGGGAGTGGGAGAGGGAGAAGCAGGCTTCCCGAGGAGCAGGGAGCCCATGCGGGGCTCGATCCCAGGACCCCGGGATCATGACCTGAGCTGAAGGCAGACGCTTAACGACTGAGCCACACAGGTGCCCCTGTTAGAATGGTTATTATTTAAAAAGCAAGAGAGGAGAGGCTGCTTCTCCCTCTCCCTCTGCCTCTGCTGCTTCCCCTGCTTGTGCTCTCTCTCTGTCAAATAAATAAAATCTTAAAAAAAAAAAAAAAAAAAAGCAAGAGATAACAAGTGTCCGTAAGGATGTAGAGAAAGGGGAACCCTCACGCACTGCTAGTTGGGAATGTAAATTGGTTCAGCCCCTGTGGGAAAACAGTGGAGGTTCCTCAAACAATTACAAATAGAACTACCATAAGTAACCTAAGTGTTCATCAACAGATGAATGGATAAAGAAAATATAATATATTATTATATTATCATTCAGTCATAAAAAAGAAGGAAATCTTTCCATTTGCAACAATGTGAATGGACTTTGAGGATATTATGCTAGGTGAAATAAGTCAGATAGAGAAAGGCAAAACTGTATGATCACACTTATATGTGGATTCTAAAAACATCAAACTCACTGAAATGGACAATAGAATGGTGGTTGCCAGGGGCGGGGGATGGGGATAACGAGATGTTGGCCAAAGGGCACAAAATTCCAGTTATAAGAGGAAAAAGTTCTGGGGATCTAAGGTCCAGCGTGGTGACTCTAGTTAGCAATACTGCAGTGTGTGCTTGAACTCTGCTAGACCTTTAATGTTCTCACCATAACAGTGAGAACACCCCCAGCACCCCACCAATACTACTACCACCAACAAAATGGTAATTATGTGAGGTAAAGGAGACGTTAACTAACCTTAGTGTGCTAAACATATTGCATATACATACATCAAATCATCCCATTGTGTATCTTAAACTTACACAATGTTATATGTCAATTAAATCCATGGGATTCTCATGACCGATACATGCATACTGCTAATTAATCGCTAATGCATGCAATGGCACAAAATTCAGCAAGGATAAAAAGGCAAAAAATTAGTCTCTGTCCTACTTCTATATGTTAGTCATTCAGTCCTTCTTCCCAAAGGCAAGTGCTATTACCGTTTCCTGGGGTATCCTTCCAGAGATATTCTATGCATATAAAAGTAAATGCATCTATATAGGCACAAATATGTTTTAAACACTGCACATGGTAGCAGTGCACACTGCTTGAAACTTGACTTTTTCTTTTTCTTTTTAAGATTTTATTTATTTGAGAGAGCAAGAGCACAAGCAAGCAGAGCGGCAGAGGGAGAAGGACAAGCAGACCCCCCGCTGAGCAGGAAGCCGACACGGGGGTCGATCCTAGGACCTGAGCCGAAGGCAGACGCTCAACCCACTGGGCCACCCAGGCGCCCCAAACTTGACTTTTTGTGAAGCTTCATATGTCTTAGTATTTCATTATTTCTCACTGTATTGCATAAATTCCTGGAAATGTGATTGTGTGGATAAAGGGTAATGCCCGAAATAAACACTTATTTCAAAATATTCATATCTTATATTTTAGGTATCTTTATTTATATTTAGGTTTCTAACAAAGAGAAGCCTGACTAAGGCATGCAAATTAGTGGGAATTCTTTGCATCTTTTTATCTGACTCATCCATACCACAATCTGCTATCTATTTTTCTTTCCTTTTTTAGTGCTATAAATAAGAAACTTCTTTCACAACTAATTTTCTCATAACGTTTTAACTTGAGCATAACGTCTTTATTCTAGGGGCAAGCCAGAGCTCCTGATCACTTGGTGGCCTTATTTATACTTTTATAATTACTCTTATTCTTTTGGCCTTACCGTTTAGACCTCTGAATCATTTCCTTCTTCCCAACAGGCCTGTTCTTTCGGGCATCCAGGAAGCCTAAGCATGAGAAGAAGGGGTTTTCAGTGGCTACTGTCTTAACAGGGAAGGGTGTGTCGCTCAAGAACTGTGAGGAGGAGCTGCTAGGACTTGGTGTCCCTACCTTGAGCTGACAGTACTAGGTGGTGAGCACTGCCCAAGACCAAGGCCAGGGTTAGACTATGGGGCCTGTGACAGCAGGCTCCTGAAGACACAACACGCTGCAGCACAGACCAGACAGTGTGAACAGAAACACTGGCCGGTTTACAGTAAGGCTGTGATGAAAGCAGTAGGTAGCACTTGGTAGTTTTCACAGCGTTCACATATTGTTTTATGGAGATCTTACACCTAGCGGAATTCTTAGGAGCACAGAATCTAAAGCGAGCCCATCAGGGTTCAAATCCCAGCTTAGCAGGTGTATGATCTTGGGCAAGGGACTTAAGCTCTCATTGTTTCTGTTTTCTCATCTGTAAAATAGGGATATTAAATAGCATCTGCCTCAGAGAGGTGTTCTAAGCACTGAACAAGAACCGTGCCTGGGCCAAACATGTAAAGGTTACATATTATTATTATTATTATCATCAATACCATTACCATCATCATCACTCTCACCACAACCACCACCACCCTATGAGGCAGGCAATCCTGGAACGTGCTCACAGACCCACAGCTGCCTTATGAATACACCATTCTCACCGCACACTCTGGTTTCTAAGATGCAGGGACAGGGCAGGAAGCCTTGGGCTTGTGTGGACCACGAGAGCACTGAGAGCCGCACGGGGCAGGTTCTGCTGCCCAGGGAGAGTGGAGTCTCAGCAAGAAGGCAGGCCCTTTCTGTCCCTGTGACTGGGATGGCACCGAGCAGCGCCCGCCCCCCCCCCCCCCCCCGGGTTGGGAAGCAGGCCGTGCCCTCTGCAGCCATGAGAGGCAAGTGAAGAGGCAGAGAGTACCTCTCTTCAGGAGCGGGCGCGTGGCGTCCCGGCAGCCCTGCCGCTCCCCCGCGGTGTCGAACAGGGCCTCCCGCTCACTCTGCAACATGTTCTGCAGCTTCCTCTCCTGGACTATTAGCTTCAGACGCTTTATTCGCTCCCCAGAGCGGGAGATGAAGTCAGGTCTGTGAAACTGAAGGGATTCCTGACGGGGGAAAAAAGGCCCCCCGACCTCACGTTAATGATGCAATCTGTTCTCCACGGGCTTGGAAAACAGCACTGGCCCCACCGTGGTTTGAAGAGCCTGTTTCTAGAGTTGCAGAAAATACCCAGAGTTGAAGAACAATCTAACAACTCTCTGTGGGGGAGAGCTCCAGGAGGAAAATCAAAGGGATCAAAGAATGCCTCCGGAGTAAGCCAAGAAGTAAGACTGTGGCAATTACAACTCGCCCAAATATCGATGGGCTAGAGCTCAGCCTACTGTGCTATTTTAAGTTTCCCTTCAAACAAACACATTATTAAATGACATTTCTTTCAGCGCCCAAGGTCCATATAAAGACGGGACTTTGTGCTATGCAGGAACAGGACTTATGTAAATGGAGGAACACGCATACGGCTGACACTCTCTGGAGCACTCCACGTGCAGGTATCCACGACCCCAGTGAGCAGCGTCACAACATCCTCCCTTCTCCTGCCTTGTCCCAGGTACAGAGGGCAACGCCCAATTTACAAGAGTTAACAGTGAGGCAGACTTTGATTGACGATGAGAGTGGGAACAGACGAACTGCGAAAGGGCTAGAAATGAGGGTTACGGGACTGTTCTTTGGAAGGCCTAGTCACAGTCTTAACTTCTTTGTATTTCCCCTTTTGACCTTCTTCAACACGCGGCTAAAATTAACTCAGGGTCACCACACCTGTAGGGTTGCTCTCACAAACGGCTTCAGTGGGTCTCTCCCTGGGCTTGCTAGTGACCCGTGGTTGTCCACGTGCTGTCCCTGCCGGTTCTGTTCCCGCAGCGGTTCCCTCCACGGTTTGGTGTTGGTTATTGGTGCAAACCAGCAGATACCAGGGCCATGATGCTTGGGCAGGTTTTCCTTAGGACCAGACTTCACATTTTCCACGGGAACAAACCATGAAACCCCTATGGGAAATATTTTTAAGAAAGAAAAAAGATTTTTCATTCTTCTCATCAAAGATGTGTGTAATATAGGCTCTCAGGGCACTCAGCTGTCAGAGGCCACCAGGATGCCCCGGAGTTTGCTAAACTGCAGGCATGACTGTAATTACAGTGCTAGATACTTTGAAAATGTGCCAAGGTAGTGCTCAGGGAAATGGGGTCAACATAGAGTCATTTAGAAATAAAGAATCTTAGCATTGCGAGAGACTTGAAATTCATTAGTTCTTTGGCTACAAAACTGGAATTAGAAACTGACCTTCACAGCAACTGTGTCTGTTCTTCCTTAACTTTTTGTCCCCAAGATAGCTGGCGAGAAGTCTTTTCTCTTCTATTTTTTCTTCTGACCAAGAAGTCACATCACTGTCCTCTTCTATTCTAGTCTCGCTAGAACTTGGAGTTGGGAAAGTCATTCCAACATCTCGAGTGTGTTTTCTGACACCGTTCACAATCTCCAAATTACCTGAGGAGAAAGATCCACAGATATCCTGGGAGTAGCACAGATATCCTGGGAGTAGCCTTGCGACTTAGTTAGCATGTGTATTCAATTCAGTAAATGAAAACTGTAAGCCTTCGAAAATGCAGGCTACTGCCTCCTCTGGGTGGTGTGGAGGGGTGTGAGACAGAGAGACAGAGGCAGGGAGGGAGAGAGAGGGAGGGAAGAAGAAAGAAAGAAGGTTTTTATTTCTAAGTCAATTTAGATATTAAAGGGAAAAAAACAACTAACATGGATTCAATGGGTAAAGGATTTCAGTTGTTTTTTTTTTTTTTTTTTTAAAGATTTTATTTATTGGGCGCCTGGGTGGCTCAGATGGTTAAGCATCTGCCTTCGGCTCAGGTCATGATCCAAGGGTCCTGGGATCGAGTCCCGCATCGGGCTCCCTGCTCCTTGGGAGCCTGCTTCTCCCTCTGCCTCTCTCTCTCTCTCTCTGTCTCTCATGAATAAATAAAATCTTTAAAAAAAAAAAGATTTTATTTATTTATTTGACAGAGAGAGAGACAGTAAGTAGGGGGAGTGGGAGACGGAGAAGCAGGATCCCTGCGGACTCGATCCCAGGACCCTGGGATCATGACCCAAGATGAGGGCAGATGCTTAACCAACTGAACCACCCAGGGGCCCCAGGATTTCAGTTCTGACCCCAAATGAGAAAGACAGTTAATGCTTATAGTCCTGGCAGTCACCCAGGTAAGGAAGAGGTTGACAGATACAAAGACAAGACCTAAGGGGGGGGGGGGAATCAAGGGCAACATTTATTTTTGTTACATAAAATCAAAAGATATAGAAAAACGTAAATGAAAAGCCTCCTTCACACTCCTGTTCTCCATTCATTCAGTTTGTAACCCCAGAATTTTTTGCACACATTCAAGCAGCTATCTTCTTTTATTTTTTAAAGTATTTTGCTTTTTCTTTTTAATTATCAATGTTGGAGATCCTGTCATATTAGTAGAGAGAGTTTCCTCACCCTGTGTTTCATTATATGGATGTATGATAATTTATTTAAGCATTTGGCTATTGATGGGTATCTTAAGTTGATTTAACTTTTAGTTATAATACAATGGAATATTACTCAGCCATCAGAAAGGATGACTACCCAACTTGTACATCAACATGGATGGGACTGGAGGAGATTACGCTAAGTGAAATAAGTCAAGCAGAAAAAGTCAATTATCATATGGTTTCACTTATTTGTGGAACATAAGGAACAGCATGGAGGACATTAGGGGAAGGAAAGGGAAAATGAAAGGGGGGAAACTGGAGGGGGAGACGAACCATGAGAGACTATGGACTCCAAGAAACAAACTGAAGGTTTTAGAGGGGAGGGTGGTGGGGGGATGGGTTAGCCTGGTGACGGCTATTAAGGAGGGCACGTATTGCATGGAGCACTGGGTGTTATATGAAAACAATCATGGAACACTACATCAAAAACTAATGATGTACTGTATGGTGACTAACATAATAAAATTAAATTAAAATTAATTTTGGCTATAATAAACACTACTTCAATGATTAATTCTGTACACTTGTCATTTTGCACATATGCACAACATATCTATAGGCTAAATTCCAAAAATAAAAGTGCCAGGTCAAAGTAATTTTGATTGAAACTGCCAAATTGCTTGTCTTAGGGATTGCATTTCCAGCCTGAATTATGAGAGCACCTACTTCTTTACACTTGTGCCCACAAACTTATTATCAGACCTAGATTTCTGCCAGTCTGATAGGTGAAAAATGGCATTTGAGTATAGTTTTTTTTTTTTTTTTAGAGAGGTTTACTTTTTTTTTTTTTTAAGACTTGTATTTATTTCTTTGACAGAGAGAGACACAGCGAGAGAGGGAACACAAGCAGGGGGAGTGGGAGAGGGAGAAGCAGGCTTCCTGCGGAGCAGGGAGCCCGATGTGGGGCTCGATCCCAGGACCCTGGGATCATGACCTGAGCCGAAGGCAGCCGCCCAACGACTGAGCCACCCAGGCGCCCCGCATTTGAGTATAGTTTTAATCTTCATTTTATTGTGAGGTTGAGTATCTTAACATATGTTAAAGATCTACTTGTATTTCAATGGAAATGTTTAAATTCAGGTAACTTACCTGCTTGTACGCTCTTGTTTAACATTTGTACATTTTGCTTGTTGCCAACGGTAGAGCTTGAGCTACAGAAACTACTGGTAGAAGATGAAACAGAATCAGAAGAAATCACATTGTTTGCCACCTGGAAAACCAAAAGAGACCCTGTTACTACCTGCAGTCAATGGCACAGTCACCTACAGGATAAGAAAACATATAAGCCACCAAAAGCTCTTTCTCATTTGATTCCAGTTGTTGAGATCAAGTTGCCAGAAAGCTTGTGACAATGGGAACATGTTCCCGCACTGTTTATAACAGGGAGGGGAAAGCTGCTGTGGTTGGATAACTGCCTGAGCTGTTTTAAGAAGGGAAGACATGTTGGCTAACTGAACATAATAAAAACAAACAAACAATGACTCTGAAAACTCAAAAAAATAAAAATAAAAAGAAGGGAAGACATCAAGACTGGGAATGTTCACAGCACTTGAAAAAACTCTGAAGAAGGTGTTAGCCAAAGATTAGGCTGGTGGGTCTTCAGAATGAAATTCTAAAATTTTGATGAGAGATAAAGAGGGCTAGGAATGACTAAAGAGGGTGGGGAGCTGCAGAGGGTGCTCTCCAGTAAGATCAGACTCAGATACTCATACACAGGTAAATACAAAGAGCTAAAAGACCCCATGAAAAGTCCCAAATGACTGGAGTATTGCAAAAATTATTAAAGAACCCAAAAAGGCCTTTATAATTATGTTCAGAGAAACTAGAGCAAAGAAGGGCAACTTCATGGATTGAAGTCGATGGTGGGATGTTAGTGAATGACAAAAAGATGACCAAAATGTATAAAACAGTGTTTCTTAAACTTGTTCATCACAACAGTCTCCTGGGGTAATGGGTCCTAATCCAGAACAATGAGGTAGTGTCTCTAGGGGAGGGGTCTGGGCATTTATATTTTTCATAAATGCCAGGTACTTACCTACTTAAGCAAGTTTGGTAAAGGTGAACTGAAGGCCAGGTTAGGAAAGGAAACTGAGAATGTCTGCTCCCTGAACTAATAAACTGTATTCCAGGGCCCTTAAGAAATTGAAACAGTTTCTTTTAGAAACTTGAAACAGAGGAGCAATGTTAGATATCTGGGGACAAGAAATGTTTTAATTTTCTTCAGCTCAGGTCATGATCCCAGGGTCCTGGGATCAAGTCGCACATCGGGCTCCCTGCTCAGCGGGGACCCTGCTTCTCCCTCTGCCTGCCACTCTCCCTGCTTGTGCGCTCTCTCTCTGACAAATAAATAAATAAAATCTTTAAAAAAAAAAAAAGAAATGTTTTAATTTTCATGGTGCGCCTTGGTGGCTGTCGTTGAGCGTCTGTCTTTGGCTCAGGTCATGGTCCCAGGGTCCTGGGATCGAGCCTCACATCACACTCCCTGCTCCGCGGGAAGCCTGCTTCTCCCTCTCCCACTCCCCCTGCTTGTGTTCCCTCTCTCACTGTGTCTCTCTCTGTCAAATAAATAAAATCTAAAAAAAAAAAGTTTTAATTTTCAAAAAGATAAGCTTGCAAACTGGTGGATTTAACAATGATGACATGTAAAATTCTAGAACGGATCACCAATTTAATAATTTGCAAGCATTTGGAGGTCAAAGAAAAGATGAGCACATTTCAGCTAGTGCTCAGGAAGACAGGCAGAATGAGCCCTGCCAGGTGAGCCTGTTTTTTTCTAGTAGATATGGTCACTAACTGGTAAGCCAAAAGAATGAGGAGTTGAGTACAATTAGGTTTCAATACAATGACAAAACTTGTCGTGACATATTTGAGGGCAAGATGGAGTTATGTGGGTTAAATGATAAAATAAGTTGGTTGAACCACTCTTACCCAAATGTTATTATTAACACAGAAAGGCTTTTAATGAATGTTTTCCTTGATTCAACAGCAAGTACTTACTAAGTACCATTCGCGTCCAGTTACTTGGTTAGCTCTGGCTATTCCTTCTTAACATTTTATATATCAGTGTCTTGGAGATAGGGGGAGTAGGTGATTTCTTGTATGATGCATATCTGAGAGGGCCTAAATGACTGTCAAGATCCAAAATAATAAACAGGAATGATGCCAAATCAAACAAGGGGTAATTGTAAAGCCCTACACATTGGGCAGGAGGAAGGGAGCCTGCTTCTCCCTCTGACCCTACCCCCTCTCGTGCTCTCTCTCACTCTCTCTCTCAAATAAAAGTTAAAAAAAAAAACACTTTGATACAGTAGAAAAAGCTCTGTGTCTGGAGTCGGAAGACATCCTCCCTTGACTAGCTGTCTCTACTCGAGAGCACTCTCTGTGTCAGTTTTCCCAGCTCAGTAAGGGAGCACCTGCATTTCTGAAAGTACAGAAGTGTTAGAAAGAACAAATGATTTAGGTCACAAACTGCAGAAAACTAACAAAAAACCAAGAGACTACTGTGATGTTAAAAAACCCAAAATGTATGAGGATAGAAAGGGTGGTGAGGAAGATAGGCCTGACTGGCAATATACTTATACCTCCTCTGCAGCTGTAAGAGGAGAAAGCTTGCTAGGTGCTGAAAGGGACTGACTTTCAGGCTAGATTGTTAAGTATAAAAAGCAAAGCTGTCAGGTTTGTGAGAAAAAGAAAATATATGCAGGTATTTGCTTTTTTATGGATAAAATACCTGTGCAAGAAAAGGACCCAGATTGGAAAGGAAGAAGTACAACTGTTTTTATTTGCAAATGACATGATCCTGTCCATAGAAAATACTAAGGAATCCATTAAAAGAAGTCTTAGAACTAGTAAATTTAGCCAGATTGCGGATATAAAATCAAGAAGATAAAAAAATATCAATTGTATTTTTTTTTTTAAGAT
This sequence comes from Eumetopias jubatus, assembly GCF_037043125.1. Lineage (NCBI taxonomy): Eukaryota > Metazoa > Chordata > Mammalia > Carnivora > Otariidae > Eumetopias > Eumetopias jubatus. Next base: position 49,959,491 of record NW_028274815.1, read on the forward strand.
TTTATTTATTTGCGAGCGAGAGGGAGGAGAGAGTACGTGCATGAGCAGGAGGTAGGGGTAGAGGGAGAAAGATTCCCCGCTGAGCATGGAGCCTGACTGACCCAGGACCCTGAGATCATGACCTGAGCCGAAAGCAAGAGTCAGATGCTTAACTGACTGAGCCACCCAGGTGCCCCCCCCAAAATCAATTGCATTTCTATATTCTAGCAATAAACAATCTGAAAATAAAATTAAGGCAACAATTCATAACAGCATCAAAAAGAATGAAATAATTAGGAATAAATTTAACAAGAGAAGTGCAAGGCTTGCACACTGAAAACTACAAAACACTGGTGGGAGAAATTAAAGATTTAAATAAATACTCAGACATTCCACGTACGTAATTTAAAAAATGGGCTTAAGGGGTGCCTGGGTGGCTCAGTCGGTTAAATGTCCGACTCTTGATTTCGGCTCAGGTCATATTTTCAAAAGTCCTGGGACTGATCCCCATGTCAGGCTCTGCGCTGGGCAGGGAGTCTGCTTAAGATTCTCTCTCTCCGTCTCCCTCTGAACCTACCCCCTGCTCTTAAAAAAAAAAAAAAAAAAAGTATGAATTCTATGGTATACGAATTATACTTCAAAGCTGTTTTAAAAATCTCTGTGAAGGGGCACCTGGGTGGCTCAGTCATTAAGCGTCTGCCTTCGGCTCAGGTCACAGTCCCAGGGTCCTGGGATCGAGCCCCACATCAGGCTCCCTGCTCGGTGGGAAGCTTGCTTCTCTCCCACTCCCCCTGCTTGTGTTCCCTCTCTTGCTATGTCTCTGTCAAATAAAATCTTAAAAAAAAAAAAAGAAAAAAAAAACCTCTGTGAAGATGTGCAGGAACTAGTAACACTGAGTAGCTCTAGAACGGAGAGCTACATGCCTGGGGCGCAGAAGTGGGAAGGACACTATCAAATATTCTTTTATACATTTAAAATTTTGTACCATGTAATTGAATTCCAGTTTAAGAAGTGAAAACAAAACAAAAACATACAGAGAAGAGTGTAGCTATAGAAGTTTCATGGCTCTGGTGAGCTCAACAGAAGTAAAATATATGTTAGGCCAAAGAAACATTCTAGCCACAGAAAGGAAGGTGATAAATCTGCTCTGTCAACATGCTCTCATCATCTGAAGCACAACATGCTTAGTTCAAAGAGACATGTTTAAAAATAAGATATCAGCAAACTTAAGAGACCCAGGAAAGCTGCCAATTTATAGGCAATGGGAGTAGAAAGCATGATCTGTGAAAAATTGTTCAGAGTGAAGACCTGAGAGGAAACACTTCCGGGAAGAAAGCGGGAACCCAAGAGGAACACTGGACCTATTTCCTGTGCATTTTGGGAGCAGAGCTGGGAACACAGTCAGGAGTGCAATGATTGCAGATTTTGATCTCTAGAAGGTAAGACCTTCGATAATGGAGTCTTAGACACCTGAATGAGCTGCCCATGCACAGTGAGGGAGTGGTGGAGCTCTCTGCAAGCAGAAGCTCCAGTGCCTTGTGGTGCAGATGCAGCAGAAATGATGGTCCCTTCCAAGCCTGAGTCTCCTGAACATCCCAAGGGTACAACCAGTCATGGTATGCACCACTGGGTGTGAAATACACATTTACATCTGATTCAAGGAGGAGCCTTGGTGTGTGTTTCTGTTTCTAGTTCAAATCTTTCAGAATAATTCCTGCCTATAAAAAGTCAAACATTTAAAAACAGAAAACAGTCTAAAAATAAATTCCCTCACAATATATTTAGTTAGACCTCTAGGACGGTGAAAAACCAAAGAACAAAAAAAGTGTTTTCAAGGATGTGCAGAAGCTGGAGCCCTCACAGACTGGCTAGTGGGAATGCAAAATGGTGACAGTACTTTGGGTAACAGCGCAGCAGTTCCTCAAATGGTTAAATGTAGAGTTACCATATGCTCCAGTATATATCCGCTCCCAGGCATATGCCCAAAGAAATGAGAACATACACCCACACAAAACTTGTAATGAATGTTCCCAGCAGCCTTGTTAATAATAGCCAAAAAGTAGAAGAAATCCAAATGTCCGTTTACTGCTGAGTGGATAAATAAACTATGTAATGGAATATTATTTGGCAATAAAAAGGAATGAATACACTGCTACAAAGTAGATGAACCCTGAAAACATTAAGTGAAAGAAGCCCGTCACAAAAGATCATGTATCATAGGATTCCATGTATACGAAATGTCCAGAAGCAGCAAATCTATAGAAACAGAAAGTAGATTAGTAACCACAACCAGGGGCCGGGGCAGGGGTGAGAGGTTGGGAAAGTGCAGAATGACTTCGCTAGTGTGTACAGGGTGTTCTTAGCGGGTGTGGAAAGTTTTACAATTAGATTGGGGTGATGGTTGCACAAGTCTGTGAATAATACTAAAACCCACTAAACTGTACACTTTAGGCGAATTTTATGGTATGTGAAAAATCTCAAAAAAGCTGTAAAAATATATTTATTTATTATGCAAACCGAAATAATGTAGATTATGAAGCTTATTTGGAGAACAAGGCTGATGTTCTGTGGTCCTCTATCTCCTGTTAACTGACATAAGAACAATGGAAGGGGACCAACGGTGTCATTTTCATATAATAAAGTGTGAACAATCCCAACAAAAACGTGGGCACTGGATGTTGTCGGATTGACGCAACACTACCCACACTGTGATGAGGGCCATGATGACAGCCATAGAGTCACAACAATCATCAGAACACATTAGGCCTCACTGTGTCTGACAGGCTGTGCCGATGACCCCCCAAGAGACAGCACATCAGTTTTGCTGAATTCATTTATGGATGCTGTTGGTAAACCAAAACAGTTACTCTCCTTAGTCCATGGGAGAGTCCCAGGCATCTCCTCAGACGATCTCATCATCCCTTAGGGCCTGGGTATGAATCAGCTCACTCAGTCCTCTTCAATGAGGCTTACATGAAAAGATTTAAGTGACTACGAATCAACTGACATTAGCCATCATGGTTTCAAGTTTTCTGTTGCACAGTCTTGGAAGAAGACACATGCTGGCTGGCTGCCTGCTTCTGTTTTAATTTCTATTATTATGAGCGCAAACTCACCTGCTGATGCCTTATTCCACAATGGGAAAAGAAAGAAAATTAACTCCTACCATCTCAGAGATATATCGGGCTTTTTCAGTACTTTTTAGTTTAATTAAAATCTAGGTGAGACTCAATTCCCACATTTATTGATCAGAGATACCTTCAAATAGACCCCACCCCCCAAAAGCTTTTCAATTAAAAAATTACTTTTTTAGGTAGAAATTGAGCTTAGGAAAATATATCCAATAAAGGAGAAAGGCCACGTTTCCTTACATGACTCTATATAGCTATTCTTCATATAGGAAATGTGTTATTTCCACCTTCTGCCACTCAGATGCCTGCTGGGAGATGCTTTTCTTTCAGAGGAATGGGTTTATGCTGGTTCACTTATAACCACTGAAGTTTAGGACCAGAGATACACATTGATAAGACAGTGTCAAAATAAGAACTATAGTCTATGGTAACCATAGGACAGTCTGTTCTTGTGAAGAATTTTTAGATATAAGCAGATCACGTGTCAACTGTAGTTTCAATAAAATTTTGATACAGATTTAATTCCCCAAACACAAAATTTTGATATAGATTGTACGGACAGTATTTGTTTGATAGAGATTTTGATATAGATTTATTGATCAGAAACCTGATTCTATCAAAAATTTTTATATCAAAAACTTGATATAGATTAAAGTTTACAGAAGCTCAGGTGGTAACTGTTATTCACCTTTAAAGAATCAGAACTGGGTATTTTTTTCTGCAAGTCTGGTAGATGAGAACTATGAAAAATCCTCCTCAGAACATTAAAAAGGCATTGTGCCTGCATAATAGGTCCTCAGAAAATTTCTTTTATTTTGTTAATCTTCAGACCGGAAGACTTAATTTCAATTATTACCGGTGGCTCAGTCGGTTAAGTGACTGCCTTCAGCTCAGGTCATGATCCTGGAGTCCCGGGATCAAGTCCCGCATAGGGCTCCCCGCTCCGCGGGAGTCTGCTTCTCCCTCTGACCCTCCCCCCTCTCATGCGCTGTCTCTCATTCTCTCTCTCAAATAAATAAAATCTTAAAAAAAAATTTCAATTATTACCTTATTGAACTTGTTCAAATATGCCATTTATTTAAGGCTATACATTTCTCTCCAAATATAGATTTAGTCACATCCCATAAGTTTTGGATATGTGCCTTTACTGTCTTTATTGAAAAAAAAAAAGTGTATTTTCAATTTTTAGTCCTTCTATAACCCAAAAGTTTAGAATGAGGTTTTTAAAAATTTTATCTACTTAATGAAAAAAAAATTATAGTTGTTAAATTCCAACTTTATTGCATTGTGGTTAGAAAATATAAGCTTAGTTATAAATCTTCTACTTTGGGGTTTTGTCAACATTTTGCTTAAGTACAATTAATTTTTGTAAATATTCCATGGGCATTTGGAACAAGCGTGGATGCTGTGTTTTTGGAATTAAGTTTTATGTAGATATTTTAAATCAATCTTATTAATATTGCTAGCAAAATCTTCCATATCTTTTATCTGTTACATGTTAAAATCTGAAAAAATCAATTAAAGTAGCTTACTCTTGTACTTATCACATTCTATATTATAACTGCATCTGGATGAATGGAAAATGAATGCATTCTGGTTGAAAGCACAGCAGTAATTTTGAAAGTCTCTAAAAGACTCTTCCCTCCTTTTGACATTACAGTGGGGATAGGATAGATAGATTCTCAAGACAAATAACATTTAACTAAAAATGAAAAAAAAGGGGGGTACCTAGGTGGCACAGTGGGTTAAGTGTCCGACTCTTGATATAGGCTCAGTTCATCTCAGGGTCGTGAGACGAGCCCCGCATGGGGCTCCGCACTGGGCATGGAGCCTGCTTAAGATTCTTTCTCCCTCTCCATCTGCACCCTCCCTCCCCCGCTTGCACACACATGCACGCTCTCTCTCTCTACAACCAACCAACCCTTGGTATAGAAATTTGTATTTCTAATCTTCTGGCCGAACTAGAAATTATTGGCAGAAAGTGGAAATATAGGAATTTCCATGCATTGCAGTTAGGATACAGACTGGAAAGCAATTTGGTACGAATGTAGGAAACTTATATAGCTTATGATCCAAGAATTCCACTTCTGGGTATATATGGCAAAGACAGTTCACACAGATCCAATGAGGGGTATGGACAAGGGTGTGCACTCCCATTGTTTGTGGTGATGGGAGCTAACAGCAACCTGGGTGCCTACTACAGGGAAAAGTACGTCGGTGAACTGGTAGATGCACTCAGTGGAGTACTATATGACAATCAGAAACCTGATTCTATATATATGTCTAGCAATGTAGATAGATGTTAAAAACACAATGCCTACTGAAAATAAGAAAAAAACGGATGTACCTTTTATATAAATTGAAAACACAGGCACACACAGAATACACATTTTGTAAGAAGTCTTGTAAGCCAAAAGATTTTTACATAACAAGACCAGCCACCTACGGAAAAGTAGGAATGAGGATGCAATGTGGGGATAAAATTTTAAAGAGAGGCCATGAACCTAGGAGTACATTTAACTCAACCCTCAGCACCCGAAGTTAAAAATTTTTTTTTTTTTACTTTATCTTGGCATAGAAACTGTGTATAATACTTTTCTACTCCTATTCTTTCACTCTGCTTCTAGAAGGATTTATTATGACTAGATTGGAGATACAAATAGGTATTTTAGGCAGAAACTAGAACACCATGAAAAGCTTGAGAATCTCCCTTTCCAGCTTATAATTAACATTCTGTGTTTGATCAGTCTGGCTTACCTCACTTTTTTATTAATGTCAAACAAAAACAACTTTAATGGTATCTTATTAGAAAACACACGCTTCTTGTAAAAAAAATCAAAAGACACATTATAAAGGAAAAAAATTATAAACCCATAATTTTAAGATAATTAGTTAATATTTGTTCCAGTCAATATACACAGATGTATATATGACATATATGGTTTACATCTTGCTTTTTATCTCTTAACATATAATGACACGTATCTTTCAGGTTCCAAGATACTACTTTTGATTGTTGTTTCTTTCCATATAGGAGTGTGATTGTAACGACTGATATGAAATCAGCTTGTTTTATAAAAATCTAAGAATCACTGGTAAACATTTATTAAATATTACTAAAGCTCTCATTTTATTCTCTCATGGAGACCCCTTTGTTTGGTAGTTATGTGTTGTGCATTTGCCCAGCTGCTGGAAACATGGTATTTGGCTACATTAGAACAAGGACCTAATGAAATATATCCAAGATCAGCAGTAGGTGTGTGAATCATAAAATAGACACCTGGAAGCTCACTGGTGAAAATGTTAATCATGACTATTTCAGGATGATGAGAATTATGGGTGATTTCCAAGGTCTTTGTATTATCTGAACTCTTTATATTTAGTAAGCTTTTTACCTTTATGCTCAAAATAAATATTTTTGACAAAAAAGAACATTTTTGACAAAATATTTGGTGTTAAAGAGAAGGAAGTAAAGTAGTAGGAACATCAACAGAAACTATCCTGATAGGCAAGTCCTCCACACTCTGTGATGAGGAAAGACATAAAGCATGGTTCTAGTTGAGAGGAAGGAGCCTACAGGAAAGGAAGAAACTGAATATGAGACAGAGAAACACTGAGAAAAGAGATGAATGGATTTTAGAAAACATGACAGCACAGAGATAGGTTTAATGAACCTCTTTTCCATAACTGAAAGATAGGAACAAAAAGTGAAAAGAATATTCAGAATCTAGGGAAAAGAACTCAAACCACAAAATTCCAGAAACACTGGAGAAAAAAGCAGACCAAACTTAAGGAGCCGTCACAAAGCTCTTCCAACACAAAGGGTCACGCAGAAGGGTGAGAGAAGTCAATTCAATTCACAATACTGCACTGATGGCTCAGAGAAGGACTGAGGCAATAAGTGGCTCAGAAGAAAGAAAAATATCCCAACTGGACACATGTTCTTAGTGAAAAAAACAGCACCTTCTGCCATAGCCAGAATGATTTGTTATATACCCTCTTTTGGCCAAGAAGTCAGAAAAAGATCTGGGAAATAATCGCTTCAGTCTAAATATCTTAGCTGCATTACTAACATTTGCTAGAAAAAAATAAGGCCCTAGCTATATCATTGCCTACATGACAATGCCATGAAAGCAGTCATCAGCTGACCCTAAAACAGTACAATAACAAAACTCCAAGGGCATGTCCCACAGAAACTGATAGTTTCCTTATTTCCACACTTGGTAAGGTGGCCGCGGTTTCTGACTTTCGTAACAATGGCAAAGAAAAATGTCACCTACTGTAGCTAGGCAGAGTCCTAGAATTATCTACTATCTTCCTGCCTTTCCCAAATGCTGAGGGGCAAAAGAAATATAAGAAATACACAATTAGCCTTCCAGTGCATGTCCTGGGAAGAGAATTCAAAGCAGTATCTTGCAAACAGGTAATAAAACAGCATAGAGAATTCAACCACGTTCCTTGTGGGTAAATAAACGGTTTCCATAGAATTGTTCAGAGACAAGTAATCTGAAAACAAAAGACAAAAATATATGTAAATATTTTATAGCATTAAAGCAGAAAGGGAAAAAAAAAGAAAATTTATTTTGCAAGAAGGTTTACCCATTTCAGCCAATAAATAATTTGTACTCTCACTCTAGAGAAAATTAAAAAAGAATATGGACCTAATGAAATAGATCCAAGATAAACTAAGACAATAGAAGATTAAAAGACAGTTGACAAAACTAACACAATTCATCAAAAAATTAATTAGTATCTCCTCTGTGTTGGAGAACCAAGGGCAGTCACTAAAGAAAAAAAACTGAAGACAAAAATAATAGTAGTATACCACTGCAATAGAAAACAGACGTTTTATAAAAAAATAAAGAAAACTTAGCCAGTGGGGGGTAGATTACAAATTGAAAAAGTCTCTTAAAATGCAAAGCAGAAACATGAATAGACATATTTCCAAAGAAGACTTATGGACAGCCAACAGACACATGAAAAGACACATGTTGCCATTTGCAAGATCACTGATCATTAGGGAAATGCAAATCAAAACTACAATGAGAGATCACCCTACACCTATCAGAATGGCTAAAAACAACACAAGAAATAATAGGTGGTGAAGATGCAGAGAAAGAGGAACTCTCCTGCACTGTTGGTGGGAATGCAAACTGATGCGGCCACTGTGGAAAATAGTATGAAGGCTCCTCAAAGAGTTAAAAAAGAAGTACCCTAAGATCCAGTAATTGCACTATTTACCCCCCAAAATAGAAAAACACTAATTCAAAAGGATATATGCACCTTGATGTTTATAGCAGCATTACTAACAATAGCCAGAGTACGGAAACAGCCCAAGTGTCCACTGACTGAAGAATGGATAAAGATGTGGTGTGTGTGTGTGTGTGTGTGTGTGTGTGTGTGTGTGTGTGTACACACATATATATAAGAGAATATTATTTAACCACGAAAAATAATGAAATCTTGCCATTTGCAATGACATGGATGGAGCCAGAGCGTATTATGCTAAGTGAAATAAGTCAGTCAGAGAAAGACAAATACCATATGATCTCATTCACGTGTGGAATTTAAGAAACAAAAGGAGCAAAGGGAAAAGAAAAAGAGAGGTAAACCAAGAAACAGACTCTATACAAACTATATAGAAACTATAGAGAACAAACTGATGGCTACCAGAGGGGAGGTGGGCAGGGAGGGGGGGGGGGATGGGTGAAGTAGGTGATGGGGATGAAGCAGGGCACTTGTCGTGATGAGCACTGGGTGATGTACGGAAGTGCTGATCACTATATTGTACACCTGAAACTAATAGTACGCTGTATGTTAACTGGAATTTAAATAAAAACTAACAGAAAAAAAAGTATAAAGAAATATAACTCAGGAATAAAATGACAACCCAATTTTAAAACCCAAATAATCCTTTTAAAGATCTGAATAGACATTTCTCTAAAGAAGCTATAAAGATATACAAGTGGCCAATAAGTTGAACAAAAAGATGTTCAAAAATCAATAGTCATTAGGGAAATGCAAATTAAAACCACAATGAGATACCATTTCATAGTCATTAGGATGGTTATAATCAAAAGACAGACAATAACAAGTGTTGACAAGGATATAGAGAAATTGGATTGGAATATGATCCTAGTGGGAATGTAAAATGGTGCAGCCACTCAAAAGTTTAAACAGGGAGCTCCCATATGGTCCAACAATTCTATTACTAGTTATATACCTAAGAACATTGAAAAAATATGTCCACACAAATAGTTGTATATTGGGGTGCCTGGGTGGCTCAGTTGGCTAGGCATCTGCCCTCAGCTCAGGTCACGATCCCAGGGTCCTGGGATTGAGTCCTGCGTCACGTCAGGCTCCCTGAGCAGGGAGCCTGCCTCTCCCTCTGCCCTCCTCCTGCTTCTGTTTTCTCTCTCTCTCTCAAATAAATAAATAAAATCTTAAAAAAATTTGTATATTAATGCTTATAGCAGCATTTTTCATAATGGTAAAAAATCAGAAACAATCTAAATATCCATCAACTCATGAATAAACAAAATGTTGTATATGTATATGGAATACTGTTCACTTGTAAGAAGCAATGCGTATTGATTCATGCAACAAAATGGATGAACCTTGAAAATATTTAGTGAAAGAAACCAGACACAAAAGGCCATATACCCTATGATTCATTTATATGAAACGTACTGAAAAGGTAAATCCACAGAGACAGAAAGTAGATTAATGGCTGCAGAGTGGGGAGAGGTAGGAGGGGCTGACAAATGACCATTAATGGACATAGGGTTTCTTTCTGGTGTGACAAATATACGCTGGATTTAGTGGTGATGGTTGTATAGCCTTCAAGGAATATGATAAAAAGCAGTGAATTATATATTTAAAAGAGTAAATTGCATAGTGTGTGAATTTTATTTAAAAAATTAATAGAGATTGACCAATACTGAGACATACTATGGGAAAATAACTTACATTAAAAAATATGACAAGAATATAGGAATGAAAATCCAGGACACCACAGGGAAAAATATATCAGGGTTGCCTCTGATATAGAAATATTACATGATTGTGCCCAGAAAAGGGGAGTAAAATTGACAGAATTTTGAATTAAGGATTATCTGTAAGTTTTATATCCAACCAAGTTGTTGTTCTTACATAAAGATAAGAGAAAGATAGTTTCAAATTGTAAGAACTGAAGAGATGCACACTCCTGAATAACTGTTTAAAAATCTAGCCAAATGGGGGCGCCTGGATGGCTCAGATGGTTAAGCATCTGCCTTCGGCTCAGGTCATGGTCCCAGGGTCCTGGGATGGAGCCCCGCATTGGGCTCCCTGCTGGGCGGGAAGCCTGCTTCTCCCTCTCCCACTCCCCCTGCTTGTGTTCCCTCTCTCGCTGTGTCTCTCTCTGTCAAATAAATAAATAAAATCTTAAAATAAATAAATAAATAAAAATCTAGCCAGACAGAATTATTTAAATTAACAGACTCATAAATAGTTATATGAAAAGGCCCTGGTATTTTAAAACTTAATTAATATAAAATGGTTATTTTGCTTGCAATATGGAAGTAATATGTTATAATTCTTGAAAATAAAGCAAGTCAACATAGTAGCAATATTACAATAATGAACTAAGACAAAATTCACAAAATTTTGGTAGGTTGGGGGGGAAGTACGTGTGTGTGTTAGTGGGTGGGAAGAAACAGGACAAGTACAACCAGTTTCTTAAGTTTTCATATGGTGGAGTCAATAGATACTGTTTTATATCTGAGGGTGATGAGAAAGTGGCTTAAGCATGGTATTTAATGAGATTACATGGCTGCCAAGTTATCAGAAAAACAATTCAACAGACACTGAACTCTAGGAAACTGAGGGTTGCTGGAGGGGAGGTGGATGGGGGGGAAGGGATTACTGGGTGATGGGCATTAAGAAGGGCACTTGATGTAATGAGCACTGGGTGTTATATGAAACTGATGAATCACTAAATTCTACCTCTGAAACTAATGAAAAAAAAGAAAAACAATTCAACTCAAAGAAAATCATACAGCAATGAACAAAAGAAGACTGGAAACAGTAGGAAATCATTAAAAATGATAAAATACCCTAAATAACCGAAATAATTTTGAAAAAGGAGAACAAAGCTGAAGGACTCACACGTCTTGATTTCAAAACATATTACAGTACAGTATGGTACAGCAATATAACAGTACTGGCATAAAAACAGACAAATACTTCAATGGACTAGAATAGCCTAGAAAGAAATCCTCATGTATATGGTCAAATGATCTATCATCAAAGGATCTTTGACTCTCGATGCCAAGACTACTCAAAGGGGAAATTTCTTTTCAACAAATGGTGTGGGGAAAACTAGCTATCCATTTGCAAAGAATGAAGTTAATCTTATTTTACACCATCTAGAAAAATTAACTCAAAATGGATTGAAGGCCTAAACATAGATATAAAACCATAAAACTCTTAGAAGAACACATACGGGAAAAATTTCATGGCACTGGACTTGGTAATGATTTCTTGGATATGTTAGCCAAAATTATAGGCAACAAAAGTAAAAATAGACTACAGGGACTACGTTAATATTAAATATATCAAAGGACACAATCAATAAAGTAAAAAGGGAGGAAAAACTTATAAATTATATATCTGATAAGCAGTTAATATCCAGAATATATAAAGAACTACAACTCAATAATCAAAAAAAAGTAACCCAATTCAAGAATAGGCAAAGGACTTGAATAGACATTTCTCCAACAATGATGTACAAATGGCCAACAAGCATAGGAAAAGATGTCCAACATTATCAGAAATGCAAATCAAAAACACAATGAAATACCACTGCATACCCATGGCTACTACCAAACAATGACAACAACAAGAACAGAAACAACAACAAAACAACCAGGAAATAAATGTTGGCAAGGATATGGAGAAACTGAAACTCTTGTGAACTGTTTGGTGGGACTATAAAATGGTGTAGCTGCTGTGGAAAAGTATGGTGGTTCCTCAAAAAATTAAAAATAGAATTACCATATGATCCAACCATTCCACTTGTAGATATATGTCCTAAAGAATTGAAAGCAAGGTCTTGAAGACATATTTGCATGACCATGCTCACAGCAGCATTATTCACAATAACCAAGAGGTGGAAGCAACCCAAATGTCCACTAAGGGATGAATGGATAAACAAAATGTGGTATATACATACAATGGAATATTATTCAGCCTTAAAAAGTAAGAAAATCCTGTCACATGGTACAATATAGATGAATCTTGAAGACATTATGCTAAGTAAAGTAAGCCTGTTACTAAAAGACAATACTCTATGAGTCCACTTACATGAAGTTATCTAAAATCAAGTAAAACCAGGGGCTCAGGGCAGAGGGAAAAGGGGAGTTGCTGTTTAATGGGTAGAGATTTTCCATATTATAATATGAAAAAGTTCTGGAGAACTGTTTCATGACAATGTGAATATATTTAACACTACTGAATTTTACATTTAAAAATGGTTAAGATGATAAATTTTTTGTCATGTGTTTTTTTTTTAACCACATTAAAAAGTTCCCTTGCCTCAGTCTGCAATGGAATTTTGCATAATAAACAGAACAGGAAAAATAATAAGGATATTAAAATTTAAACCAAACATATTTATTATAACCTCACAGTTAAGCAGAATAAATTCACCCCAAAAGAAAAATGCTCAAATTTCGTTGGGGAAAAAAAGTTAAATTTAACTAGATGCTACCTAGACTTGAGCAAAGTGACCAGAAAGGCTAAAAGTAGAAGGATAGGCAAAGAGAAACTGTGCAAATGTAAAGTTTTAAAAATTGCACTGAAGTGGAATCAAAGACAAAACATTAAAAATGGAAAATAAAACTTACTTTGTATGATTTATGGTATAATTCACAGTGAATAAAAAAGTATCATGAATGTTTATGTGCCAGACATAAAAATAAATATACATATAGACCATTAACTGCCACAAAGATAAATCAACCTTCAAATATACTTTTTTTTAAAAAAACTTCTTTGCCATCTCCCATTTATTTACCATCAATATTTTAAGCTTGTGTGTCTAGCCAACTCTTGTGCATGACAACACTGTAGCTTTTTTAAAGTAAGCTCTACACCCAATGTGGGGCTTGAACTCACAACCCCAGGATCAAGAGTCACATGCTCTGCCGACTGAGCCAGCCCGGCACCCCTAAGTACATTCTTTGAAGTCCTTAACAGACCAAGGAAACCAATATTTGGGAAAAATATAATTAATAAAGGTGAATGACCGGGTATAACTGGAATGTCATACTCTATATGGAGACTCTACCTCCTTTATAATACCCTTGGAGTACGTGTTCATACATCAAGCCACAAAGAAAATCTCTATAATATTCTTAAAACAGAAATGGAACTGAATACAATCTCTGATCACAATACTTTAAAATTATAAGTTCATATGTAGTGACAATAAATCCAGCTTTAAGAATCTTTTTTTTTTTTAATTATCCCCTAAACTTTCCTCTTGGATCAAACAGGAAATCCAAAGGTACAACTATAGAACATCTAGAAAATACTACTAATAAAAATACCACAAACTTAAATCTACTATATATATATATATATATATATATATATATAGTTTCCATTTAGGGATCTAAAGAGTCAGATAAAGCAGCCCTCCATCCTTATAACACCCCCACCATCACCACCATCACCACCATCATCACCACCATCACCACCACCACCACCACTACCAGAAGTGTATCAATTTTAAGTTCGTGACTTTTCTTGAAGCTATCAGAAAGTTGAGATCACAGGTCAACCTTGGCCCAAAATCTAAGGAGAAATTGTTGCCTGCAGGGAGATATGAGACACGAGCACCAGATCAACTGGAGGAGATACAAGTGGACAATATTAAGAAGGATGGAGACTGGATTAGGTAGAGACCAAGTATACACTGGCAAGAATGTGAAGCCCTTGGGAGCTACAGAAATTGGGGGAGTCTGCACCTTCTTGCTATTCTTCTATAAACTCCACCAGGAAAAAGAAGAGTTTATTCAAGTGTCTATTATAGTGCAGACCCAGGAAACAGGAAGAGTAGCTGTTGTGGGACGGGTTACAAAACTCTACCTTGGAGGGATGTTAGCAAAATCAGTAGAATAAGGACTTCCAGGGACCTGTCACCAAAAAACCTGGCAAGAACTGTCAAAAAATCAACTTCATCAGAATTCTAGAAGATAGTCAAAGGTTTATGGCAACTAAGTGAAAACCTGAGCAAGAGCAAGGCCACCTAAACAAGATACGAGAGCTTTGTGGCTATTAGCTTAGCCTTCTCAGGCATGGCACTGAAGACAGCAGCCTGCATTCACAGTGTAGATACTTGCTTCCAAAGGAAGCACAGAGAGTATGTTGTTCCCACGGAATTGTTTCTCTGAACCTTCCTGAGTACTCCCTAAAGGATTCACACAAGGGGGCATATCTTTGTTTCACTAAGCTTGGAATTCTTTTGGGGCATTTTAAAGGATGGAATTTCCTTGAAAACTAAATGAAAAAGGCATTACTGCAAAGGGAAAGCAAGGAAGCATGCAATAAATAAATAAATAAAATGGATGAATGAATAAACAAACAAATAAATAAAAGTTGGTTGAAACACTAGGCACACTGAAAGCCAGGTAGAAAAGCAGGAATTCTGGGGAAATGGGGTTTTGAAAATCTCCCATGAACCCCAGGGAAACTAGAAAGTGCATGCACAGGGCAGAATGCATGGGCAGAAAAGACCTGAGAAGACCATACAGTTTCACAACTGGCTGATCTGTAGGTTCAGTGCAAGCTCGAAATTTGGCTAAGGCAGAGTTGTAAATGGCCTATCTAAGCACTAGAGTCCCTAATACAAAGATAATCTACAAAAAACTGGCGAAATTTTTTCCCCTTTCCTTCCTTTTCTTTTTTTGCTTTCTCTTGATTCCAGGCACTTAAGGCTATCTGTCAAACAACTAGCTGACTAATGAGCTAAAGAAACAGAGACATCAGAGACCAAAAATACAGTCTGTATAAAAATAGTTTAGAAAAATCACTAAACATACCAACAACTTTAACCCATAACAAGCAGTAACAACAAACCCTAGGGAGTGGGGAGGATAATCTGATTTCCAGAGTTATCACATCACAATATTCAAAATGTCAAGTTTTCAACCAAAAGTTACAAGGCATCCAACCAAGAAAGTATGGGACATTTATAAGAAAAACAAAATGAACAGAAACTGCCCATCAGGAAGCAGAGACATTGAACTTACCCTACAAAGACTTTTTTTTTTTTTAACTCTACAAAGACATTATATCAACTGTCCTAAATATGCTTGAAGAGCTAAAGGAAACCATGGACAAATAAACAAGGAGAATGATGTCTCACCAAATAGAGATTATCAATAAAGAAAAATAAAAAGGAAACAAATAGAAATTATGAAGCTGAAAAGTAAAATAACTGAAATGAAAAATTCACCAGAGCAGTTCAACAGTGTATTTGAACAGACAGATGAATCTGTGAAGTTGAAGGCAGAATAAATGAAAATATCCAGTCTGAGGGACAGAATGAAAACAGAATAAAGAAAAATGAACAGAGTCTAAGAGACTTACAGAACACCATCAAGCTTACATGCCACATGGAAGGTGGGAGAGCCAAAAGGAGAAGAGTCAGAAAGAATATTTGAAGAAATAGTGGTTGGTAAGAGACATGGATCTAAAATTGAAGTTCAATGAACTCCCAGTAGGAGAAGCTCTCCACACCAAGACACATAATAATCAAACTCTTAAAAGTCAGGGATAAAGAAAGAATCTTGAAGCAGTAAGTGAAGAGACGCGTAACCTAGAAGGGATCATCGGTAAGTTTAACTGCCACCTTCTCCTAAGAAATGATAGAAGCCAACAGGGAGCAGGATGGCATTTAAAGCGAGGCGAGAACTGAAAAAAGAAATCTGTACCTGGCAAAGGTGAAGATGTATCTGGCAAAAATGAAGGTGAAACTCAGACCCTCCCAGAAAAAAAACAAAGGTTGAAAGGATTCATTGCTGGAAGACTTGCCCTACAAGAAATGCTAAAGGGACTCCTTCAGGCTGAAATGAAAAAACAAGAGGCAACATGTGAAGCCATGTGAAGCAATAAAACCATATGATGCCATATGAAGAAATAACACTGGTAAATGTAATACATAGGTAAATATAAAAGTCAGTAATATTGTATTTCTGGTTTGTAACTCCCCTCTCTTTTCCTGTAAGATTTAAAAGACAAATGCATAGGGGCGCCTGGGTGCCTCAGTTGGTTAAGTGTCCCACTCTTGATTTTGGCTCAGGTCATGAGATTGAGCCCCATCTCGGGCTCCAGGTTGGCTGTGGAGTCGGCTTGGGATTCTCTCCCTCTGCCCCTCCCTGACTCAAGTGCACAAATGTTCTCTTTCTCTAAAAAAAAACCAACAAAAGACGAATGCATAAAAAATAATTATAAATCTATGTTAATGGCTACACAGAAAGTCTAAAGATGTAATCTGTGATTATAACAATTAAAAGGGTGAGAGGCATGGGTGCCTGGGTGGCTCAGTCAGTTAAGTGTCCTCTTTCGGCTCAGGTTATGATGCCTGTGGTCCTGGGATTGAGCCCTCCATCGGGCTCCCTGCTCAGTGGGGAGCCTGCTTCTCCCTCTCCCTTTGCCCCTCCCCCTGCTCATGCTCTCTCAAGTAAATAAATAATAAATACATAAATAAAATTAAGAAATAAAATCTTAAAAAATAAAATCCTAAAAAATAAATAAAAGGGTGAGAGGCAGAGAAATATCGAAGTGGGAGTTTTTGTGTATTATTTAAGCTAGACTGGTATCATTTCATGTTACATATTATGTTATAGATGTAAGATGTTAATTGTATCCCCAAGGTAAGCACTATGAAAATAAATATAAAGGAAAGGAAATGAGACAGGAACCAAAATGGTTCATTATAGGAAATCAGTTAAATACAAAGGCAGGAATAGAGGAATTGAAAAAGAAAAAATTTATAGAAGATATAAACAAATGGCAAAATTGCCAAAGTAAGTCCTTTCCTATCAGTAATTATTTTAAATGTAAATAGACTGAACTCTCCAGTTAGACGGGAGAGATGGCAAAATGGATTTTAAAAAACATGAGCCACTTATGTGTTGTCTAAAAAAGACTTCATTAATTCATTCATTTAAAAAACTGAGGCAAAATATTTTTAAAGATTTATTTGTTTGTTTTGGGAGGGGAGGGGCAGAGGGAGAGAATCTCAAGCACTCTCTGCTGAGTGTGGACCCAGGCAGGGGCTCGATCTCACGACGCTGAGATCACAACCTGAGCCGAAATCAAGAGTCGGATGCTCAACTGACTGAGCCACCCAGGCTCCCCAACTAAGGCAATTCAGTAAGATCATACAGACACATGCACTGAGGCTGTTTTCTTATACAGCTGATCCTTGAACAACACAGGAAAAAGGGGTACTGACCCCTGAAGGTAGCAGTAAATCCACGTCTAACTTTTGACTCCACCTACATTAACTAATAGCCTACTACTGATGAGAAGCCTTATGATAACATAAACAGTTGTTTAACCTACATTTTCTATATGTTAGATATATTACAAACTGTATTCTTATAATAAAGCTAGAGAAAAGAAAATGTTATTATTATTAAGAGAGTCATAAGAGAAAATACATTTGCAGTATAGCACTGTATCGAAAAAAATCTACATATAAGTAGATATTTCACACCTATGTTGCTCACATCCATGCTGTTCAAGGCTCAACTATAATAAAATGACATAGAGCAGGATTGGTGCTTTAGCCCATTTCAATTAGACTAAATATCATATTCTTAAGAATAGGATTTGTTGTTGCTGCTACCCTAGTAGTTCCTTTCATCAGAAGGGGTCTGATATGTGTGTTAGTCTGGCAATACCCTACAATCCCAGGCCACTACTTCCAGAACCCATTTAGTCAGGACTTTTGGGTGAGAAAGAAATCCACACTCAGGAAAGGCTGACCCTCAGTCCTGTCTTTATCACAAGTCCATCCTGCAAACTGTCAGTGTGTGGCAGCCTATACTGGGAATGTTATAGGTGCCATACCATTTTTACCAGATGTTATTAATGGAATGAAGTCATTCCGCTCTGGTCCCCTCCACAGCACCCACCAGAAAAGGACAGGGTCCTCAACCAACCCCATAGAAAATATACAGCCCAAACTGCCATCCCCTTGCTGTCCCCCATCCCCCCCCTCCATTTTGAAAAAGACTTACTTTAGATCCAAAGACACAGTATTTGAAAGTAAAAGGATGGAAAAGATATCCCATGCAAAGAGTGGTAATGAAAAGAAAGCTGGGGAGGCTCTACAAATACAAGAAAAAAGAAACTTTGAGTTAAAAATCATTACAAAAGATAAAGAAGGGGATTATTTATTGATAAGGGGTCAACCCATGAAGAAGATATAACAATTATGGACATATACATACTGACAACAGAACTTCAAAATATATGAAGCAAAAATGGACAGAACTGAATGGAGAAACAGTTCCACATTAATAGCGGCAGACTTCAATATAATAGAAAAACTAGATAAAAGACCAGTAAGGAAACAGGGGACTTGAATAACACTATAAACCAACTAGACCTAATAGACATATACAAAACACTCTAACCAACAGCAGCATGATCCTCTCAAGTGCACATGAAAATTCTCCACAAGAGACCATATGCTAGGCTATAAAATAAGTCATAATAAATTTAAAGGGACTGAAATAATACAAAGTTTATTCTTTGACCACAGTGGACTGAAACTAGAAATCAACACCAGAAAGAAATTTGGAAAATAAACAAAAATGTGGTAATTAAATAGTCAAACTATTAATGGCCAAAAAAGAAACTACAAGGGAAATTAGAAAATACTCTGAGATGAATGAAAATGAAAACAAAACATACCAAAACTTTGGAAGGCAGTGAAGGCTGAATTCAGAAAAAAATTAGTATCTACACAAGCAGTGCTCAGAGGAAATTTGTAATGGTAAACACCTATTCCAAAAAAATAATAATAATTTCATAATTTTTTTCTTCCAGGTTTTTATTTAAATTCCCATTAGTTAACATACAGTTTCAGGTGTAGGATTTAGTGATTCATCACTTACATAGAATAATAATTTTAAATCAATAATCTAACTTTAAACTGTAAGGAAAGAGAATAAAAAGAGCAAACTAAACCCAAAGCAAGCAGAAGTAAATCATAAAGATTAGAGTGGAGATAAATGAAATTGTGACTAGAAAAACAATAGAGATGGATAAATTCTTATAAACACATACACTACAAAAACTGACTCAAGAAGAAACAAAATCTGAGTAGACTTACAACAAAGATATTGAATCAGCAATAAACATTTCCCCAAAGAAAAACACGACTAGTGGCTTCACTGATGAATTCTACCAAACATTTAAAGAAAGTATCAATCATTAACACTAGTTCTTCCCAAACTCATCCAAAAAATAGAAGATGAGGGACAATGTCCTAACTCATTTTATGAGGCGGCAGACAAAGGTATCTTAAGAAAACCATAGGTCAATATCCCTTAGAAATAGAGATGCAAAAGTCCTCTTCAAAATTCTAGCAAAGTGAATCCAGCAGCAGATGACAAGAATTACACATCAAGACAAAGGAATATTTAAGGACTTATCGCAGGAATGCAAGGTTGATTCATTAAATGATTATCAATATATACCATATTAATAGAATAAAAGAAAAAAAAAAGACACATGTGATCATCCCAGTAGATGCTGATGCATCTGGCAAAAGCCACAACCCTTTTATGGTAAAATTACTCATCAAAAAAGAAAAAAAAAAAAAGGGCACTTCCTTAACATGATAAAAGTCATATATGAAAACTCAAAGCTAACATCATTTTCAAGGGTGAAAGACTAAATGCTTTCCTTCTAAGATCATGAACAAGACTATGACGTCCACTTTTGCCACTTCTATGTGACACTGTTGGGTCTGGAAGTTCTAGCCAGACTAATTAGGCAAGAAAAATAAATAATGGGCACCCAAATTGGAAAGGAGGAAGTAAGACTATCTCTATTTACAGATGACATGATCTTATATGTAGAAAATCCTAAAGAATCCACAAGAGAACTGTTAGGAGTTAACAAATGAATTCAGTAAAGTTACAGGGTACAAAACCAACATGCAAAAATTAATTATGTATCTATATAGTAGCAATAAGTAATGCAAACATGAAATTAAGAAAACAATTACACTTAAAATAGCATCAAAAAGAAAACTTACTAAAATTAATATGGAATTTCAAGGGACTCTGAATAGCCAAAACAGTCTTAAAAAAGAAGAAAAAGTTGTAGGTCCTACACTTTCTGATTTCAAAATTAATTACAAAGATACAATAAACTGAAACCAGCATGGTATTGGCATAAAGAAAGACATAACGACCAACAGAATAGGACAGAAAGCCCAGAAATAAGCCCTCACATATATGGTCAAATGATTTTTGATAAGGGTGCCAAGACCATTCAATGGGGAAAAGAGTGTTTTTTCAACAAATGGTGCTGGGACATGTAGATATCCACATGCAGAAGAATGAGTTGGAGACTTACTTTGCACCATATACAAAAAATTGCCTCAAAATGGATTAAAAACCTAAACATGAGACCTAAAACCATAACCTCTTAGAAGAAAACAGAATAAAACCTTAATGACATTGCATTTGGCAATGATTTCCTGGATATGACACCAAAAGCATAGGCACCAAAAGCAAAAATAGACAATTTGGACTATACCAAAATTAAAAATGCCTGTGCATCCAAGGACAAAATCAACAGAGTGAAAAGGCAATCCACGGAGTAAGAAAGAATATTACAAATTAGGTAGAAGAGGCTAATACCCAGAATATATAAAGAACTCCTACAACTCAACAACAAACTTGAGTAAAAACCAGGCAAAGGACTTGAATAGGTATTTGTCCAGAAATGATATACAAATAACCAATAAGCACATAAAAATGTTCAACATCACTAATCATTAGAGAACTGCAAATTGAAATACAATGACATACCACTTCACGCCCATTAGGATGGCTACTATAAAAAAACAAAACAAGTGTTGGCAAGGATGTGGAGAAATTGGAACCCTTGTGCACTGTTGGTGGGACTGTAAAATGGTGCAGCTGCTATGGAAAATAGTATGGTGACTCCTCAAATAATTAAAAACAGAATTATATGATTCAGCCATTCCACTTCTGGCTATATACCCCTAAACTGAAAGGAGGCTCTTGAATAGATATTTGCACACCCATATCCGCAGCAACATTATTCACAATAGTCAAAAGATGGAGTAACCCAACTGCCTATAGACAGCTGAATGGATAAACAAAATGTGCTATATACATATTACCATTTACCCTTAGAAAATAAGAAAATCCTGTTACATGCTACAGCATGGATGAACCTTCAAGATATTTTACTAAATGAAATCAGCCTATTACTAAAAGACAAATAATATGATTCCATTTATATGAGGTACCTAGAGTAGTCCAATTCATAAAGACAGAAAGCAGAATGGTGGTTGCAAGGGGTTGAGCATAAGGTGGAACGAGGAGTTTGAGTGGGTATAGAGTTTCAGTTCTGCAAGATAAAAAAGAGTTCTGGAGATGGAGGATGGTAATGTTTGCACAGTGACAGGAATGTACCTAGTACCACCAAGGTGCACACTTAAAAATGGATAAGATGATAAATTTTGTTATATGTATTTTACCACAATTAAGAATAAAAAAAGAAAGAGAACAAGAAAATCAAATAAGAATAAATTTAACCATGAAGGTGCAAGACTTGGACAATGAAAACTACAAAACATTGCTGGAAGAAATTAAAAACCTAAATAAATTGATAGACATTCTGTGTTCACAGACTGGAAGACTTAATGTTAAGATGGCAATAAACTCCAAACCAACCTACAGATTTGAACCAATTAACATCAAAATCCCAATGACCTTTGGGCAGAAATGGAAAAGCTGATCTTAAAATTCATTTGGAAATACAAAGGGGCTGAACAGCCAAAGTAGTCTTGAAAAAGAACAAAACTGGAGAACTCATGCATCTCAATTTTAAAACTTACTACAAAGATACAGTTACCAAAAACATTACGGTAATGGAATACAGCTAAGCATGTAGATCAAAGGAATACAATGGAGGGCCCAGAAATAAACCTTC
The DNA here is from genome assembly GCF_037043125.1 of Eumetopias jubatus. Lineage (NCBI taxonomy): Eukaryota > Metazoa > Chordata > Mammalia > Carnivora > Otariidae > Eumetopias > Eumetopias jubatus. Next base: position 49,981,861 of record NW_028274815.1, read on the forward strand.
ACATCTATTGTCAATTGATTTTTGACAAGAGTGCCAAGACCATTCGATGGGGAAAGAATAGTCTTTTTAACTACTGGTGCTAAGACAACTGGATATCCATGTGGAAAAGAATGATGTCATATCATACACAAAAATTAACCCAATATACATCAAATATGCAAAGGAAAGAGCTAACAAGTATAAAAGTCTTAAAAGAAAATATAGAGCTAAATCTTCAAGACTTTGGATTTGGCAATGGTTTCTTAGATATGACAACAAAAGCACAAATAACAAAAGAAAAAATAGGATTTCACCAAAAGTAAACGGTTATGTATCAAGGACAGTAATAAGCTCTCCCAGAGAGTGGGAGCAAATATTTGCAAATTATATATTCAATAAGAATCTACAATCCAGAATATATAAAGAACTCTTGCTCAAAAACAAAAAGACAAACAACTTAATTATAAGTGGGCAAAGACTTGAATAGATGTTTCTCCAAAGAACACATATATATATATGGCCAACAAGCACACAAAAAGATGTTTAATGTCATTAGCCATTAGGAAAGGGAAAGGCAAATCAAAACCACAATCAAAATGACAATGAGTATGAGATACCACTTCACACCTACTAGCATGGCAAAAAAACGCCACAAAACAAAGTAAATAAAAAGTGCTGGTGAATGTGGAGAAATTGGAACCCTCAGACATTGCTGGTGGGAATATAAAATGGTGTATCCTCTACGGAAAACAGTTTGATAATTACTCAATAAACTAAACACAGAATTACCATATGACCCAGTACTTCCACTCCTAAGTATATACCCAAAAGAACTGTACACAGGTGTTTAAATAAAAAGTGGTATACAGTAGCCAAAAGATGGAAACAACCTAAATGTCCATGAACAGATGAATGGATAAATAAAATGCAGTATATACTCGCAATGAAGTATTATTCAGCCATAAAAAGCAATAAAGTACTGATACATGCTAGGACATGGATGAATCTCAAAAATATGCTAAAGTGATAGAAGTCTGACATAAAGGTCATATATTGTATGATTCCATTTATATGAAATATACAGACTAGGCACCAGAGAGTGAGTGCTTAACGATTATGAAGTGTCTACCAGAGGGATGAAAAAGTACACAAACCAGATAGTGGTGCTGATGTAAAACACTGTAAAACTCAGTGTCACTGAACCGTATACTTTAAAATGGTTAAAACTGTAAACTTTATGTAAAGTGTGTGTTTCACCACACACAAAAAAACCCTCTATCAAGATCTTTTTTCCCTATCTCCTCTATGGAACAAAAAGCCTTCATCTGTATCATTCCCGATTCTTCACCTACTTTAAAGAAAAAAAGTCATATTGTACTATTTATACATGTAATCATTATCATTTAATACCTACCAAAAACTCAATTATGAGAAATATTTATGGCAAATTGTCTGAATGTCTTGTGTCTCCTTTCCTCTAGACAAGTGGTCTCTAAATTTTTTGATCATGCAGTCCTACTGATAAAGTATTTTTGAGCACAAATCACTGAAGCAGATATTTATTTATAAAGTTTTAAATTATGACTGTACTCATATATTATAAAAGATATACAGAAATATAAATTTTAAAAGGTTGAGAAAAATAAATATAAATCTAACTTTTTTTTTTAACACCTTTCTTTCTATACCCTAATGACCCATTCTGCAAGCATCCTTCTTTGGAGAGCACTCCTTTAGATACCCTAAATTTTATTCTTGGGTTAAAGTAATAGTCCGCACTCGCTGACCCCTTGAAATCTACCTTTACTGAACTCCCTAACCTAAGGTCATATTAACCTTACGGGTGTTGTTACCGAATCTCTTGTAAGGATGCTGTTGAAGACTCTTATATACACCGTGTGCCTTCTTTATGAGGATAGATAAGAGAAATTTCTCGTAGGTCTTAGTATCAGAAATATCTATAATGCTTTTGAAAATTTAGTTTGTTTTTATATTACAGACTTACGTAATTGATCACAAAATTCTAGCAACACCAACTGCTAGAAAATAGAGCGAAATTTGTGGCTCACTTCTAGCAACCATACCCACATGTATATTGCTCTCCCAACTTGTCTTCCCATCACTCACAACCCTTCATTTATTTATTTTTAAAAATCATGTTGTAGCTCACCCCTCCCTGGCTTCAATTTAATTTTCTATTGTTCTAATTCTTCATTTACTAAAAAAAAAAATCATTATTTTATTACTTATATATGTGTGTGTGTATATATATATGTGTATGTGTATATCTATGTATGTGTTTAAAAGCACCTCAAAATTTCTTGAAAGACAGGGAGGAACGAATAAACAAAAAAAGCCAGGCACTATTGTTCAGAATGGAGATCATCCTAAATTGGAAGCTCCCCTGTGCCAGGGGTACACTTTGCAGATTCTGAAGCATTTAGCAGCAAAGCCCTTCGTCCAAAGGGCAATTCGTAACTGAGTTTTGATGAAAAGAATGACAACTCACAATAGCACTGTACTACACTTTCTCACTCTTTTCCAGTTGGTAAGAAATGTTAAAGTGAGGAAAGGGCAATTGGCTTTTTGTTCACCTGTGTGCAAAGCTTAACTAAAAAGTCCATGAAAAAGGCAGTCACAATGCCAGATGGAATTTGTAGCCATGTACCTGGATGTGTTTCCTTCTGGTGTGCTCAGAAGTCATTTGGGGATGACCCGTATTCAATGCTTTCTTGTTCTTCTTGTTCCGCCTCTCAAAGTATCTTCTCTGATGGTCGGTGAGGCTGCTGTATAATTTAATTCGCCTGGGTGACAGACAAACTCTTTCCTGGCCAAAAGCTTGGATCAGTCGGGCTGTGTCAATGGTAGAAATAGAGCTGCTCCTCTCATGCAAAGCCACCTCTCTATCTGTTTGGGTCAATATGTCTGATTCCACAGGAGAAGTGGTGGTGGAAACGATGTTGGTGGGGGTGTCTGTAAGCAGCTCACTCTCCTCTGAGGGTCTAGAATCTGAAGAAGTATTGTTTTTATAATGAAAACTTGGCTGTTTTCTCAGGATATACTTATCAAATTTAATCTGTTCAATTTTAATCTGATTGGGTTTCCCAGCTTGATGAGTAGAAAGCACCTTGCTTTTTTTAAGCTCTCCTGCAGTTTTATGGAATTTCTCTAGGCTCTTATACCGCTTCTTTTTCTGAAGCTTGTTTTTCTGCTGTTGCTGTCTACCACTCCATTCCTTAACATCTCGTTCCCCTTTGCTGTCATCCTGTGTGCTTTCAGAGGTCCGGAGAGAGTATGTGATGGGATTCTGAAGAAGTTTAGCCAAACGATCAAGTCGCTCCACCAAGGATAGTTCTTTCCTGTCACTGAACTCAGGAGGTTTCTGTTGCCTCTTTCGTTCCTGATACTTGTTCCAGAGTTCATTCAAACTCACAGTGTGCTGAGCTGTTGGCTGTGGGGTGACATTATGATCCTTTTTTTGATCATTAATTTGTTTGTCACTTTTTGGATAATCTCTAGCCCGACTTTTAGCAGTATGCATCACTTCGTTTTCCAAGTTTACATTGATACTGAGGCTCTCTATTCTGGTATAATCTGCCTTTGTCTTTTCCATGTTTTGATGAGGGGAAGGAAGACGAGTGTGTTCTCTTTGTTTGTCTGGATGATGCTGAAAGACATCTTTCCAAGAATGTCTCATGAAAACACTCCTCCCTAAGGATTCATGGCAAAAATCTTGATCACTTGGTAGGTGCACTGGATGATGAAAGTAAAACTTGGCCGACCTGAAGACAGAATGGGTAGTATTTTCAAATTCTGAATGACATTTGGACTCTGAAAAGGAGAAAGAAAAAGATTTTAAAGGACTTTCAAAATATTTGCATTCCGTTTAGAAATGATATCCACACTTAATTCTCTAGATAGAGAACAAAGACCTAAGGAAAGAACAGTTTTAGCTAAAGTTTCAGGAATTCACTGCCTACACAAAGGATTCTAGCCATGTGCCTACAGGCCAGATGACACAATAAAACTTTAAAGGACTAAGGGTCAAAAGACTTGGATTCTAGGTTAGATTCTGCCATAGACTGGCTGTGTGACCTTAGGAAGGTACTTTAGTTCTCTGGATTATAACAGCAACTGTTATATATTCACTGCCTGCTACATGTGGAATATTACGATATGTGCGCTCTATCTTTTTTCCTTTCATCTTGTTGATAAAACAGAAGGAGGTACTGTTAACCTTATTTTCAGCTAAGAAACCTGAGATTTCATTTTCATCATCAGTAATTAAACAGGTGGGATTAAAAAAAACTCTTCATGTGCCTTAGAGGCTTTTAAAATTCCTTTCTCTGAACCATCTTCACATTTCCCCCCAATTTTTTTTATTGTGGTAAAATACACCTAACATAAAATTTACCATCTGTGGGTGCCTGGGTGGCTCAGTTGGTTAAACGACTGCCTTCGGCTCTGGTCATGATCCTGGAGTCCCGGGATCGAGTCCCGCTTCTCCCTCTGACCCTCCCCCCTCTCATGCTCTCTATCTCATTCTCTCTTTCAAATAAATAAATAAATAAAACCTTTAAAAAAACTTACCATCTTCATCTTCAGTTTTTGACAGTCATTATTCTAATGTCAAAACAGGCATTTTTAGATATAAGAACATCTTACAATTATAAACCCTAACTGTAAACAATAATATACACATTTCTGGAGTTCCAAGTCATGTGTAGAAACAAAGATATATACATGCAACAAAGTAACACTTGTGACTATGGGATCCTTTTTGCCCACACTATAGATTAGTGGCAACCAGAATTTTCATTACTCTGAGAATCCCTAAGACATTTCCCCAGACTACAGTAAGATACATGGATCTGCTTTTATACCTAAAGTATAAAGACTCTCAAACCTCCGAACAAACAAAAGTCCAGGACCAGATAGCTTCACTGGTAAATTCTATCAACATTTAAAGAATACAAAATCTTCTCAAAGTCTTCCAAAACGTACAAGAGGAGGGAACACTTCCAAACTCATTTTATGAGGCCACTATTACCCTGACAAGGACACTACAAGACAAGAAAATTACAAGCCAATATCCTTAATGAACACAGGAGCAAAAATCCTCAACAAAATATTAGCATATATATAAAAAGGATCATACATCATGATCAAGTGGGATTTATTGCAGGGATTCAAGGATGGTTTAACATCCACAATTCAATCAATGTGATATACCAAACTAACAAAATGAAGGATAAAAATCATATATCATCTCAACAGATGCCGAAAAAGTATTTGAGAAAATTCAATATCCATTCATGACAAAAACTCTCAACAAAATAGGTATAGAAGGAATGTACCTCAACATAATGCAGGTCATATATGACAAGACCATAGCTGACATCATACTCAATGGTAAAAAACTGAAAGCCTTTCCTTTAAGATCAGGAACAAGACAAGGATACCTACTCTTGCCACTTTTATTCAACATGCTACTGGAAGCCCTGGCCAGAGTAATTAAGCAAGAAAAAGGCTGGGGGCGGGGGGGAGTCACCCATTCTTGTCCTCTTCCAATCTGTTCTTCAAACAGTAATCTTCAAAAATGTAAACTGGACCTATCATTTTCTGTTTAACAACTTTCTCTTACTCTTAGAACAAAACTCAAACTCCTTAATGAGGTGTACATGTACCTCACTATGCATTACTCTCCTCCTTGATAATTATATTCCAATTATGCTGGCCTTTCCCCTTGTTTCATTAAGTAGCATAAGCAAAGGCATAAAAGTGGGAAAGCATTAAGCAAATAGTTGAATGTAAACATTCAGTTTATGTGGCTATACAACTTACAAGTAAAGGCAACAGATAAAATAAGGTAGGAAAGGTTACTTGGGACCAACAGAACAGAGAGCCCAGAAATAAATCCACCCACATATGGTCAACTGACCTTCAATAAGAGTGCTTAGAATACCCAGAGGGGAAAGAACAGGCTCTTGAACAAATCGTGTTAGAAAACTAGATATCCATAGGCAAAAGAATGAAATGGACCCTTACCTTACACCATACACAAAAATCAACTCAAGGGGTACCTGGGTGGCTCAGCTGGTTAGGCATCTGCCATCAGCTAGGGTCATGATCTCAGGGTTCTGGGATCGAGTCCTGGGTCAGGCTACCTGCTCAGCAGGGAGTCTGCTTCTTACTCTTTCTCTGACCCTCCCCTGCTCATGCTCTGTCTCTCAAAATCTTAAAAAAAAAATCAACTCAAAATGGATTACAGGCTTAAATGTAAGACCTGAAACTATAAAACTCCTAGAAGAAAACAAAGGGGAAAAGTTTCACGACACTGATCTTGGGAATGATTTCATGGATGTGACCCCAAAAGCACAGGCAACAAAAACAAAAATAAACAAGCAGGACTACCTCAAAATAAAAAGGTTCTACACAGAAAAGGAAAAAATAAACAAAGTGAAAGGGCAACATATGGAATGGGAAAATATGTGCATACTGTATATCTGAGATGAGGTTAATCTCCAAAATATATAAAGAATTCATATAACTCAGTAGTAAAATAATAATCCAGCAGAAAAACTGGGCAAAGGACTTGAACAGACATTTCCTCAAAGAAGACATAAATGGCCAAAAGAAAGAAAGAAAGAAAGAAAGAAAGAAAGAAAGAAAGAAAGAACGAATGAACGAACGGTAGGTAGGTAGGTAGGTAGATATTTGGGGACAAATTATGTGGAGCCTGGAACACTAGCCTAAGGACCTTAACTTTATTCTTAATGGAAATTAAGACCCACTATACCATTTTGAGTAGAGGAGTAACATGATTATGGCTGTATTTCAAGAAGGATACCATAGGAACAGGATAAAAGAAGCAAAATTTCGAAGGGCCAGATAGAATACATTAAAAAATAAAGCAAAAATATGGAGTGCCTGGGTGGCTCAGTTGGTTAAGTGACCAACTCTTGATTTCGGCTCAGGTCACAATCTTGTCTCAGGTCATGATCTCAGGGTTATGAGATCCAGCCATGCGTCGGGCTCGCACTCAGCAAGGAGTCTGCTTGAGATCCTCTCTCCCTCTCTTTCTGTCCCTCCCCCCCAGCTCATGCTCACTCTCGCGCTCTCTCTCAAATAATCTTTTTTTTTTTTAAAAAAAAGCAAAAGTAAAAGAATGAGGAAACAGGTAACATTACTGTAACATATATTTGTTTTCTAATATCAGTATTTTTAATCAACACAGTCCCACTGACTGGGGGCTGAAGTAAAATATATAGTAAAGAGTAGAAAATGAGCAAGCTGAGTTCACTGAGTATAATGGACTCAATGAATGATGAGACTAGATAATCATTATCTCATGGCACCCCCCCCTTTTTTTTAAAGCCCCAGTGTGGGCTTGAACTCATGACCCTGAGATCAAGACCTGAGCTGAGATCAAAAGTCATATGCTTAACCAACTGAGCTACCCAGGGACCCCTTATGGCACTTCTTTAAGAGTAAAGGTCAAATCAGTTGAAGTGGTTATCTGATTACTTCTGATAATGCATTAGTTTTATACATAGCACTCACAAAATTCCCCCAAATATATCCAAATATATTAAAAATATGATATGCCACTTTTTAAAAATTAAAGTTAAACATGTTCATTGTAAAATATTCAAATAATGCAGAGAATTTAAGGTGAAAAAGGTCTCCCTGCTATTCCTAAGCCCCCGGCCCAGTTTCCAGTAATAGCAACTATTAAGCAGGTTTTGTATATCCATTTAGATAAAATCCTGCTAAGTAATGCAAAAATATTTGTTCAATGAAAAAAATATTTTATGTAAATGCAAACATTTTATACTAATTGATTTGACATACCATAATTTAACTAGATATTTAGGTTATTTCCAATGGTTTATTCTGAAGAATGCTGCAGTGAATGTCTTTATGTGTGGTGTGTGTATGTATGATTTTATACGTTTGGTACAATTTTATGTGTCTAACTCCTGCGAGTGGAAATGCTGGGTGAAAGGGACATTTATTTCAGTTTTAGTCAGTGTTGAGAGTTTAGATAAAGTGGTCCATAATATTACTGCCTCAGCATCCATTTTGTGGGGGCAAGTGACCTGCAGGGGCTTTGAACTGATACTAGTCCCTCCCTTGAATGCATGCCCTAGAGAACAACCTGCAGAGTCAAAAGTAAATTTAGTTCCCTATATGATTTCCCCAGAAATCCTTGTGATAAGCAGTCTCCCCCACCTCCCAGGGCCTTTTCATATGCACCCCCACTTAGACAAAACCCCTGCCAAGCTTACCAAAATACTGTTATTTCTGATTTTGAACTGACCAATCCAGCCTTAGCCTAGGAACCCCAAACAGCTCCACCTGTAGACCCCAATAAAAGCATGTACTCTCTCTGCCTGCACCCTGCCTTGACCTCCCTGTGTAGCCCCCCAAAGCATGCCATGTACCTCCTCTAGGACCTGTGAATAATAAACTTCTCTAATTCAATTTCCCTGTGCTCTTTTGTTGAGCCATTGAACATCCCAGAGCTCTACTTGTTAACAAATGTTAATTTAATAAACTCACAACAGTTAGATATTGCCAAACTGCCCTACTCCTCGAAAAATTTGCCATAAATTTGGACTTCTAACAATAGTATTGTGAAAATGTATGTACGTTTCCCCATACCCCAACAATACTTTTTATTGGCATCAAATTTTTTCATCTAAAGGGCTTAGAAAAAAATCTGTGATTTAGTATATTTCTTTAATAATTAAAAAGGCTAAGTATTATTTCATATCTTTAATGGCCATTTGTATTTCTTTTACCATAAAATTCCTGCTCATGTCCTTTGATTGTCTGTTAGACTGTCTTTGATTTATAAAAGTTCTTTGCATATTAAGAAAATTAGCTCCCTTTTCTCAATATCAGTTTAAAATTGTTTTCCTACTTTCCACTTATAAATTGACCTTGCATATGGTATTTTTTCACCATACAGAAACTTAAATTTAAAAATGTAGACAAATTTATCAGATCTTTGCCTTTATGACTTTTAGATTTTGTCACCTCACCTTATTAATAATAATCCATACCTTCATCTAGAACTTTTATGATCTCATGCACTTAAACACTTACATCTCTGATATATATGAATTTTGGTTAGAGAAAATAGGACTACAACTTAAGTCTGTACTTCACGTCCCTAAATGCTACGTAAGCATCTTGGCATGATTTGTTGAATAATCCATCTATTCCAAACTGATGTGAAATGGCACTTTTATCATGGAATAGATTCTCGCTGTTTTTAAGTTTATTTCCATTAATGAGCCCACTCTCAGTCTCTTGCCCCAATAGCATCCTTTTAACTATTACTGTTCTATAGTTCAGTTTAATACCTTGTATGGCTAAACCCTATACCATCTCCATCATCTTTTTCAGACTCTTTCTGGTAAAGAGGAACTTTATTTTGTAAAAAAAAAAAAAACAAAAAACAAATTCCAATCCTACCAAAAAGCTGCAAAACAGTATAATGAACTTACATATATTTCTCTTAGATTCATCAATTATTAACATTTTGCTATAGTGGCTTTATCTCTCACAACTATAAACATATATGTACATATATTATTAATATTTTATCTGAACCACCAGGGAATAAGTTATAAACGTCATGTCTTTTTCACTCTGCCTTTTCACATACTATAGGATGTATACCCTAGAAAGAAAGGTAGTCTCTTACATACCATTATCAAACACATCTAATTTAACATTGACATGATACTAATGTGAAGTTTATGTTCAAATTTCAGCAATTTTCCCCAAACTGTCCTTTGTAGAATTTTTCCCCTTGGGCTAAAGTCCAATCTAGGATCATGACTACATTTAGCTGCCATGTCTCTTTAGTATCCTTTAACCTAGAATAGTTTCTCAGCTTTTGTCCTTCATGACACCTACATATTTGAAGAGGACAGACCAGTTATTTGTAGAATGTCCTTCAGATTGAATTTCCTGTTTCACTGTGATGAATGTTATGCATTTTGAACAGTTCTATAGGAGTAATGTGTCCTTCTAAGTACATCACACGTGAAGTACGTTATTAACTTCAGCGTGTCCTATTACTGGTGGATGTTAATTTTGATATCCGGAGTTCTCTACTGTAAAGGTTAACTGTTTCCCCTTTGAGATTAATGAGCAATGTGGGAAGATACTGTGGGATATTTTGAGGCTGAATAAATATTCTCCCCCATAAATTTTCACTCACTGGTTTTATCATCCACGGATGATTCTTGCTTAAATCTATTATTACTATGAGGGTTAGAGTACAGAGATTTTCCGACTCTATTTTTCCTCCTATGTTTAGTTGGCATTGTACTATAAAGAGGAGCTGCCCCTTTTCTTATCTATCTACTCAACGAATCTTATCTATCTGTTTTAAAATCAGTATGGATGCATGAGTTTTTTATTTATATTATTTTTTATTATGGTTAGCCAACATATAGTACATTAGTTTTAGATGTAGTGTTCAATGATTCATTAGTTGTGTATAACACCCAGTGTTCATCACAACATGCATGAGTTGTTTTTTAATGCATGAATTTTTTCATATAAACCTTTTGATTTAGAATAGTCTCAGAAAAACTGTAAAGATAGTACAAATACTTCCCTATACTTCGTTCCTAGTTTCTTCTATTATTAACACCTTACATCAATATAGTACATTTATTACATTTAATGAACCAATAAAGATGCATTATTATTAACCAAAGTCTACACTCTATCTGATTTCCTTAGTATATGTTCTTTTCTGTTCCAGGATCCCATATACAAATACTGCATTACATTTAGTTATCATATCTCCTTAGGTTATTCTGGTCTGTGACAGTTCCCCAGATTTTTGTTTTTCATGGTCCTGACAGTTTCTTCCTTTTTTTTTTTTTTTTAAGATTTTATTTACTTACTTGCTAGAGAGAGAGTGTGCACGAGAGAGCGAGTGAGCGGGAGTACAAGCAGGCTCCCTGCTGAGCAAGGAGCCCAATGCAGGACTCAATCCCAGGACCCTGGGATTATGACCTGAACTGAAGGCAGCCACTTAACCGACGGAGCCAACCAGGCTTCTCATGGCCCTGACAGTTTTGAGAAGTGCTGATCAAATATTTTGTAGAATGTTCATTTGGGTTTTTGATGTTTTTCTCATGACTAGACTAACGTTATAGGTTTTGGGGAGGAAGACTTTAAAGTACCATTCTCATCACATATTAAGGGTAGATACCATCAGCATGACTCATCTCTGTTGGTGTTAACTTTGACTACCTGGCTGAGGTTCCTGTCAGCGTTCTTCACTATAAACTCACTCTTTCCCCTTCCTATACTAAACTCCTTAGAAGGAAGTTACTATGAGCAATATACTCTTAAAGAGTAAGGAGTTATGCTCTGTCTCCTTAAGGGTAGAGTGTCTACATACTCCATACATACTCATACATTTGGAATTCTGCACAGAATTGTCTATTTGCTCCTGTTTATTTATTTAATCATTTATTTATATCAATATGGACTCATGGATATTTACACTTTGGTTATAATTCAATACTACTATATTGCTCAACTTGCTGCAACTTTGGTCACTGGGAGCTCTTTTACTTGGCCCTTGTGTCCCTTTGACATACTTATCACTGCAAGGTTTTCTCTTTATTTTCAGCACTACAAGATGTTCCTGGCTCATCTTCTATATTTCTTGATCCAACCATAGAATCAGTCATTTTTCCCAGGAGCCCTAAAAATATGTCTTTGTGGGTCTCATTTCTCCTTTTTATTTTTTATGCCTTTTCACTAATGGTGCCTACAAGTTTGGTATTTGGGGGAATATTTTGAGGTTTCACTTGAAATTTCTTTAGAGATGTGCATCTGCTTCAGCCTTCAGGCATAGGAGTTGGCACTACCAAGCTACAGCTATTTTATTTACTTATTTAATTAATTTATTTTATTTATTAAAGATTTTATTTATTTATTTGACAGAGAGAGACACAGCGAGAGAGGGAACATAAGCAAGGGGAGTGGGAGAGGGAGAAGCAGGCTTCCTGCCGAGCAGGGAGCCCGATGCGGGGCTCCATCCCAGGACCCTGGGACCATGACCTGAGTTGAAGGCAGATGCATAACGACTGAGCCACCCAGGCGCCCTGCTACAGCTATTTTAAATAAAATTCTGGGCTGGCGAATTTTCAGATAACATGTAGTTCACTGCACCAATAGATTGTACCAGTGCAAAATTCACAACTATAAACCTGTGTGAGAGTTGGTGTGTAGTTACAAATTTCAGGATAAATTTGCCACTGCCTTCTTTCCCCGAACTCATTACCAAGGTTGAGACAGGCGAATTTCCTTGCTTTATTCTTTTGCACGGATGTGTTTCTTTCTTATTTATTCTTTTACTTAGATTGGAGCCTACTGGAAACCCAAGCAGGACTTTTTCACTATGGGTGTGCCCTTAGTTCTATATTTTGTTCCCGACTTCATGTAGACATTAAAAATAAATCCCACGGCAACACTCTCGGGTCCCCTCCCTCTTTGGGCGCTTTGTACTATCACTCAATAAACTTTACTATCACTCAATAAACTGCTTTGCTGCTCACCACAGAAAAAGAAAAAAAAAAGAAGGAAGGAAGGAAGGAAGGAAGGAAGGAAGGAAGGAAGGAAGGAAGGAAAGAAAGAAAGAAAGAAAGAAAGAAAGAAAGAAAGAAAGAAAGAAAGAAAGAAAGAAAGAAAGAAAGAAAGAAAATCCCACATCTACAGAATTCAGCTGAAACCCTTAAGGTGATAGTCTGCTTTAGTGCTTAATTATCTGTATGGTGGGTTCCTGCTTTCACTCTATTTTTGGGACCTGAAGACGCTTAACTGTCATGTAAACTCTGATAAGTGTTAGAAGATAGTTTTGAGGGATACCTGGGTGGTTCAATGGGTTAAGCATCTGACTTCAGCTCAGGTCATGATCCCAGGGTCCTGGGATCGAATCCTACATCAGGCTCCTTGCTCAGCGGGGAGCCTGCTTCTGCCTTCCGCTCCCCTTGCTTGTGCTCTCTCTCTGACAAATAAATAATATCTGAGAAAGAAGTCCGATGCAGGGCTTGATCCCATGACCCCTAGGTCTCAACCTGAACAGAAACCAAGAGTTGGACACTTAACCAACTGAGCTACCCAGGTGCCCAGATACAGCTAAATCTTAAGAAGAAAATTTATGGTTGTAAATGCCTATAACAATAAAGCAGAAAGATCTCAGATAAAAACCCTAAACTTCCACCTTAAGCGTTAGAAAAAGAGCATACTAAAACTAAAGCAAACAGAAGGAAGGAAATTATAAAGATCAGAGTGGAAACTAATGATAGATAGATAGATAGATAGATAGATTTTGATAGAAAAAATGTATCTAGAATACATAAATAACTCTTAGAACTCAATAAAAAGAGAAATAACCCAAGTAACAACCACAGCAGGTTCTGAATAGATATTTCTCAAAGATGTACAATTGACCAATAAGCACACAAAAAGATGTTTAACATCATTAGTCATAAGGGAAATGCAAATCAAGAGCAAAATGAGATACCAGTTGATACCCACTAGAATAGGTACAATCAAAAAGTCAGGGGGCACTTGGGTGGCGCAGTCAGTTAAGCAACCAACTCTTGGTTTCAGCTCAGGGTCGTGGGATCAAGCTCCGCGTCAGGCTCCATGCTCAGCTTGAGATTTTCTCTCCCCCTCCCTCTCCCTCTGCCCTTCCTCCCCACACTTGCTCTCTCTCTCTCAAATAAATAAATAAATCTTTAAAAAAGTCAGATAATAAGACGTCTTACTGAGGTTGTTGAGAACCTGGAATCCTCACATACTGCTAGTGGGAATGTAAAATAATGCAGCAACTTTGGCAAACAGTCTGAGAGTTCCTAGAATGATTAATTTTTTTAAAAGATTTTTTAAAAATGTATTTATTTGACAGACAGAGAGAGAGCACAAGTAGGCAGAGCGGCAGGCAGAGGGAAAGGGAGAAGCAAGCTCTCTGCTGAGCAGGGAGCCCGACGCGGGGCTCGATCCCAGGACCCTGGGATCATGACTTGAGCCGAAGGCAGCCGCTTAACCGACTGAGCCACCCAGGCGCCCCTTAAACGATTAAATTTAAAGTTATCATATAACCCAGCAATTCTACTCCTAGGTATATACCCAAGAGAAATGAAAACATATGTCCACACAAAAACTTGTATATGAATATTTATACAGAAGCATTATTTATCATAGTCAAAAGGTAGAAACAACCCAAATGTCCATTAATGGGCAAATGGATAAAATGTGGCATATACATATGATGGAATATTAGTTAGCCATTAAAATGAATAAAATATTGATATGTGTTATAACTTATATGAATCTGAAAACATCATGCTGAGTTAAAAGAAGCCAGTCACTGGGCGCCTGGGTGGCTCAGTTGGTTAAGCAACTGCCTTTGGCTCAGGTCATGATCCCGGAGTCCCGGGATTGAGTCCCGCATCAGGCTCCCTGCTCGGCGGGGAGCCTGCTTCTCACTCTGGCCCTCCCCTCTCTCATGTACTCTCTCTCTCAAATAAATAAATAAATCTTTAAAAAAAAAAAGCCAGTCACAAAAGTCTACATTTTATATGATTCCATATTAATTAATTATTGTATTAAGGTCCAGAATAGAGAAATCTATAAAGACAAAGTAGATCAGGAGGCAGTGATGAGGGGGTAGGAGGGGTGATAGCTAAGGGTATAGGGTTTGTTCTTGAGGTGATGAAAACATTCTAAAATCAACTGTGTTGATGGCTGCACATACCTATGAATAGGGTAAAAACCATTGAACTGTACATTTTAAACGGGTGAATTGTATAGTATGTGCATTATATATCAATAAAGCTCTTTAGAAATGTTCTATGGGCATCTGAAAAGTTTTATTTAAAGATTTTTTAAAGCATACAAACATTTATACATATCTATTAGATCACCCTCATTACTTGCATTATTCCCAGATGTATTTTTAACTATGCTTTTCATAAAAAATTTCATTTCTATGATCTCTCATGATGTAAGCATGGGTACTCAACCTCTCTACTATTATTCTGTATTGTCCATTTCTCCTTGAGAGGTCTCTAGAGTTTTGTTAGTTTATAGTCTGTTCTGCATTCCTCCCATCCCAAAGGAAAGTTCCCTCTCCCCACTTAAGAATGTTTTCATTTTCATTTTATATATATTTTTATGCTAATTCATGGTTGAAGACGTATGTGTTATAGCCTTATTGTGGATTGCAAATCAGTATAAAAATATTCCTCCTTGATTCCTACAACACTTTGGTTGTCTATATCAATATCATTTTTCCAAATTTCCTTTTGATAAGTCTCTAGTTTTCTAAAAGGAAACCATTCTGAGTCACTTTGTTTTTAAGGTGTCTGCTATATAGCATGGAACTGAGTTTGTTTTTTAACCTGAGTTTTTTTAATTGATGAATTTAGTCCATAAATATATGTAGTGTTGTTTTGTTTTGTTTTTTCTTTCTAGTAGGCTCCACACCCAGCGGAGCCCAATGTGCAGCTCAAATTCTCAACCGTGAGATCAAGACCTGAGCTGAGATCAAGGGTGGGAGGCTTAACCGACTGAGCCACCCAAGCGTGCCAATGTTTATACAGTCTTATATGTTTTCCATTCTCTATTTTATGTATTTTTTCCTTTTTAGATTTATTTGAGAGAGAGAGAGAGAGAGAGAGAGGGAGCACGAGCAGGGGGAGGGGAAGAGGGAGCAGATTCTCCACTGAGCAGGAAGCCGGATTCGAGGCTTGATCCCAGGTCTCTGGGATCAGGACCTGAGCGGAAGGCAGAGGCTTATCTGACTGAGCCACCCAGGCACCCGGTATTTTTTCTTTTGTTACAAATTTATTTTTTTTCATTTCCCTTCCCTTTACTCTCCCGTTACTCCTACCATTTTTCTAAATGTTTTAGATGTTTTATAGTTTAATTCTTTTAGAAATAACTTACAATTTTAAATACAACTTACACACTTATTTCTTGATTTATCAACTTAAAAGATGAAAATAGTTCACTTATACTTCTTTTAGCCTGCCTTTCTTCTGCCTGTCTCCTTGCTGATTTTTTTGTTTTTTTGCCTTGCTTTTTCAGTGTGGATGCTGGTACAATGTGCTCTTTTTCTTTAACGTTCAATACTATCATCAACATAAGTCTGTGTGTTGATTATTACACACAAATTTTCCCCTAGGACTGGGGTAGGTCCTTTTAAATTGTAGGTTCAGTTTTCCTTATTTATGTTATTATTTTTTGTTATCTTCTTTAGAGACACTAACAGTTATCACTGTGTTAGATCTCCACTGTCATTCCTCAAATTATTTTTTCTAATGGCTTTCATCTCCTTTTTTTGTTACAATTCTTTTCCTTCAATTTGTTCTCTGATCCCCTGAATCTCTTTACCTCTTGTTATTATCTAAACTTTATTTAATACATTTCATGTCTTCTATAATTATTCATAGTGTAAAACATTTAGGAAAAAATTTGTTTTCTAGAACATGCTTTTACAGATTGTAGTCCCACCTTTCTTTTCCAAACTATGTCTCCTACACTACCCACTGCTGAGTTGCAATTTTGTTTCTTCATCTTATACATTTTTTTTATTGTGGTAAAAAACATACAACATTAAATTTACCATCTTAACCATTTTTAAGTATACAGTTCAGTAGTGTTAAGTATATTCACATTGTTGTGCCACAGAACTCTAGAACATCTTCATCTTGCAACATTAAACACCATATCCATTAAACACCAATTCTCCCTCCACCCTTTCTACCAGCCCTGCGCAAATACTTTTCTATATTATGTTTTTATAATTCCAATTACTTTAGATACTTCATATATGTGAAATATACGGTATTGTCATTTTTCAACTGGCTTATTTCACTGAGCACAAAGTCCGTGAGTTCATCTATGTTGTAGCATGTGACAGGACTGCCTTCATTTTTAAGGTTACATAATATTCTATTAGATGTATGTACCACATTTTTTAAATTAATTTTTTAAGATTTTATTTATTTATTTGATACAGAGAGAGAGAGCACAAGCAAGGGGAGCAGCAGAGGGAGAGGGAGAAACAGCTCTCCTCTGAGCAAGGAGCCTGATGCAGGGCTCGATCCCAGGACCCTGGGATCATGACCTGAGCCGAAGGCAGACCCTTAACCAACTGAGCCACCCAGGCGCCCCAGTACCACATTTTCTTTATCCATTCATCTGTTGATGGACATATGGGTTGTTTCTGTAACTTGATTAATTGTAAGTAATACTGTGATGAACATAAGTATGCAGATATCTCTGAGATGTTGCTTTGAATTATTTTGGATATATACCCAGATGTGGGATTGCTGAATCATGGTAATTCTATTTCTAATTCTTTGGGGAAACTTGATACTATTTTCCATAATGGCCGCAACATTTTATATTCACACCAACAGTGCACAAGGTTTCCAATTTCTCTGCATTGCTGGGATAAGAGTTACTTTCTGTTCCTTTTGTTAACATCCTAATGGGTGTGGAGTGGTATCTCATTGTGGTTTGTGATTTCCATTTCTCTGGTGATCAGTGATTTCAAGGATTTTTTAATATGCTTGTTGGCTAGTCATATATCTTCTTAGGAAAACTGTCTATTCAAGTCCTTTGCCCATTTTTCAATTGTGTTTCTTTGTTATTGAATTATAATAGTTCCATGTATATAGTCTGGATATTAACCAGTTACCATGATTTGCAAATATTTTCTCCCCATTCCCTAGGTTGCCTTTTCACCCTGTTGTGTCCTTTAATGCAGTTTTTAACTGAGTAGTATAATTTATTTATTTTTGCTTTTGTTGCCTGCGCTTCTGTGTCATATCCAAGAAATCCTTGCCAAATCAAATGTCATGAAGCTTTTCCCTTGTTTTCTTCTAAAAGTTTTTTAATTTAGCTCTTATATTTGGATCTTTGATCCATTTTGAGTTAATTTTTGTATATGGTAAAAAGTAAGGGTTCAACTTCATTCTTTTGCATGTGGATATCCAGTTTTCTAACACCATTTGTTAAAGTGTACTTTCTCCACTGTGTAATCTTGGTATCCTGTGGAAAATCATTTATCTTATACATTATCTTATCTATTGATCTTGATGTGAGCATCTGCATCTGGACTCTTTGCAAAATACAATATGGATAGATCAGCTCTTTGACTTCTTTCTTTTCTTATCTAGGTATGTTCTATCTCCCTCTAGAGGTAAAGTCTGACAGCTAGGTAGTAATGAGTTATGTTCTATATGTTCTTTTATGTTAGAAATAGGGGGCCATGGGTAAACATGGCCTTTTACTTGGCTTTTACTATTATTTTTTAAAAGTTTGTATTGAGGCTCTTTCTGTCTTTATCACGGTCTTCTGCAATGCCTTCAGATTTTAGGCTTTCCCCAGTTTCAGTACTGAGACATGATACTTCTATTATTATCCGCCTTAAGTATTTATTTGTAATCCTGTTTCTAAGTTCACAGTATCTTTTCCCAGAGGTGGTAATTATTTTACATAATGAAGTGATTTGCATGAGAAAGAAAAAAATAGAAGAAAAAGAAAAATGGATCTCTATTTAAATTGTGAGGCAATGTTATTATCAGAATAAAATGGGGAGCGCCTGGGTGGATCAGTTAGTTGAGCATCCGACTCTTGATTTTTGGCGTGGGACATGATCTCAGGGTCCTGGGATTGAGCCCCACATTGGGTTCCACGTTCAGTGGGGAATCTGCTTGAGGATTCTCTCTCCCTCTCCCTCTGCCCCTCCCACTGCTCATGCTTTCTCTCTCTCAAATAAATAAATCTTAAAAAAAGAAGAAAAAAATGGAAACACACAAACACAGGCCTTGTCTCTCTCTCACTCTCTGTCACTCCTCTTGTACTCCCCACCCCACCCCCCTGCCCCAATCCCATTACCTGCAATATCTATCTGCAAGGATTCTTTTTCTTTTGTCCAAGCTTCCTTAGGAACTGTCCTCTTGCTGTGGATCTCCTCTTTCTGTTTAATGGCTTTAGTGTCTGGTAGACTTTCCGTCTTTAGGTCTTGTAGCCGAGCTGAGTGCTCTGCAGCAGCAGGACCACTGGAACCTAAGAGAGGTAAATTAGCACAGTATCTAGACAAGAAGTTGACAAAAAAATATTTTAAAATACCTCTCAAGCATCTAATATGTGAAAGGCACTATTACTGGTATTGAAGAAAAAAAAAAGATCATTTAGAAATGTGTTTAGAAACTATTAATCCATATTGGAGTTAAAAAATATATAAAAACATGGGGTGCCTGAGTGGCTCAGGCATGGTTGGTTAAGCATCCAACTCTTGATTTCGGCTCAGGTCATGATCTCAGGGTCGTGGGACTGAGCCCTGCCGTCAGGCTCTGTGCTCAGCAGGGGAGTCGGCTTAAAGATTCTCTCCCTCTGTCCCTCCCCCAATCTCATGTGCATGCACTCTCTCTCTCTCTCTAAAATAAATAAAAGATATACATAAACAGATGTCATACAAAATAAAAGAATTACTGCATAAGAGAAAGAAGTGTATGTACTCAAAAGGGGAGAAACTACTTCTAGCTAGGAGGATCATGAAAGAATTCTAGAGTAAAATAACAACTGATTTGGGTGTTAGAAGATAGCTAACCTGGGATACACACTGAGAAAGAAAGAGAAAGGTATTTTAGGCAAAGGTAACTACATATAAAAACAAGAAAGTCAGGAAAGCAACTGAACATCTAAGAAATAGAGCAAGTATATTATTTGAATATAGAATTTATAAGGAAAAGAGGTATCTAAAAAGTTGTTTGGGAGCTGATTTTACTATTCTGAAAGACGGTACTAAAAGAGTTTAGGTTTTATTCTTAAGGGCAATAAAAACTTTCTGATTGTGAGATTAACAGGATCTGTTACTAGAACATTCATTAAGCAACAGAAAAAAAGGGGGGTAAAATTTTGAAATGTTGCCCAGAATATAACATAACTTGTGAGAACAAGCAATACACAAAAAAAGAGAAGTGGCTAATTATGCTCCAAAATGTTTCTATTTATAATATTGGCAGAGAGTACCAGCTGTCCTCTGAAATCCATTTTCCTTTCCTCTAAAATAAAACCCTGACAATAGAGTGGACAGGTTGAGGGGATCTTGTGTCCTTCAAATTCCTCCAAGTGCATTCCTTCATGAGCACAAAAGCTTGTTTCCAGCCATTAACTAGTTCAGATCTGAAACAGAAGCAACTACAGGCAACCAGTGTCCCTAGTCCTATCCCTAGGTCCCTGAATAATACCCCCAAGAGCAGCCCTAGCCATCAGCCCTTGGAAAGAATTCTGAAAAAGGAACTCATGTCAAAACAGTAAAATGAAGAATCAAAACAACAACAACAACAAAAAAAAAAACAATGGGCTTTGGAAGATTTTGATTTGGTGGCCTGCTGGGTAAAAGAAATTTTGATAATGTTTATTTGGGGAGAGAAAAACAAAGCAAGTATATCCAAGCTCTTAAAGTATTACTTAAAACTCAACTGGAGAAAATAAGAGGTAAGCATCAGCTGAGAAGAGAAGCAGAAATCAAATCCCACTTTAGACATCCAAATATTTTCAGACTGTACGGTTACTTCTATGATGCTACTTGTTTACCTAATTCTAGAACAGGCACCCCTTGGATCTGTCTATGGAGAACTTCACAACTGTCAGTCTGATAAGCAGAGGACTGCTACTCTTCTATAACAGGACTGGCAAATGCCCTGTCTTACTGTCATTCAAAGAGAGTTATTCATGGAAACATTAAGCCAGAGAATCTTTCAACCTTAAGAACCTTGTAGGGAGGAATGCCTGGCTGGCTCAGTCGGTAGAGCATGCGACTCTTGATCTCAAGGTTGTAAGTTCCAGCTGCACACTGGGTATAGAGATGACTTAAAAAAAATAAAATCTTAAAAAAAACAAAACAAAAAAACCTTGCAGGGAGAGAAATCTCTGAGCCAGGGCTGCTGTATAATCCGTCAGGAACAGGCTACTGACATTTATCTTACTGCTGCCTGCCTGCAATCTAGAACACTACAGAGTTGTTTTCTTGTTTGTTTGTTTGTTTTACTCAGCAGGCAGTACTTTGGTCTCCCTACTCAGAAAATTTCACTTCAGTAAACATGACAATCTGAAATGAAAGAAGCCACAAGACTCCTGCTAACTTCACTGGTTTCATAATCTGGAGACAAGGTTCAATTGCAGCCACCCCACAGCTTCTTCTGAGTAAGGTGTCCTTGTGGAAGATGAAGCCGGGGTCCAACTGGGGGGAAATTGACCACTTTGCTCCAACTTGATCACTTAAAGAGCCATGCACTTTAACCTTCCAAGTAACTAAGGGTGTGTGTTACCTACTGGGTGGCCAAGCCTGGTAAAGTTGTCAGAATGAACATGTGATTCTTTCTTTCACATGTGAAAATGAAGATTTTTGTATTAAAAAAAAAATTTAGAACCTTGACTTCACTGGGCATATGGTTACCAGAATAAAGATTATATTTCCCAGCCTCCTGGCAACACAGCTTGGTATGAACGTGTGACTAAGTCCGGCCAACAGAATGGAAGGGGAATGGTACATGCAACATTTGAGAAGTATTTAAAGAAGGAATATACTTTTTTCTTTCCCTTTCTTCCTTTCTGCTGGCTAGAATACAGGACTGCTGGCTAATGCAGGAGAATGGAGGCTACAAATGTTGGAGCAACAGGAGAGAAAGAGCTTTGTTCCTTGATACAGTGGAGTCCACATCTAGATTTTTACAAGAAAGAGAAATAATTTCCTGTCTTCTTTAAGCCAATGTTACTTTGTTTTTGTTTTTATCTCTCAGAGCCAAAACAAATCCTAACTTTAACACACTATTATAGTCATTTTTAATCAGCATAATCCCACTGAAGTAAATTAACTGGATATGTACTTAAGAAGTAAACAAGCTGAATTCCTAAAGAAAAAGGTTTATGTACAACAATAGTATTAAAGAGAGAGCATCTTGTGGAACTGCATTTTTTATCAGTAAAGTCCATTATGTGAATTTCTGGCAATGAGATTAACTTGTGTACTATAGTCACAAAGTTGTCCAGAAATGTCTTAAGAGCTTTAAAAATGTTAATTTTACCTGCCAATCTATACCAAAAAATTGCAGCTAATATTCTATTTCACATATGAGCAAGACAGAGAAAGGTTGAAGACAGTAAGGGAACAGAGAAACTTTTCTGTTTATACTCATTTTAGAAGGCCAGAATAAAATAATATACAGATAATCCAGTTCAGTTACCTTCAGTGGTTTTCTGCAAGGATTCTTTTTCTTCAGGTTGGGCAGCGTTAGTCACTGCCTTTTTATTGTAGATCTCCTTTTTCTGGTTTTTATCTGAGACGTCCTCATCCCCAATGATGGAAACTTGAACTTGGGCATCTGGAATAATGACATCATGTAATTCCATAAAGAAGGAAAAGACAATAAACACAAGAGGCAAGTCCCCCCCAAAAAGTCCAAACAAAATCCCAAACCTCTTTATATATTAAGAAAAAAAAGCATCTCCTAGGCCCCATCACAGCTTTTAAGTTGTGACAATTATGGTGGGTTTACAACATGAATTGAAAAGCTTTTCCTATTTTTCTGTGTACAACAATGGTTTAAATAAAATACTTTACTTTTTAAAACATTTTAAAATTTAAATTCAATTAATTAACATAGAATGTATTATTGGTTTCAGAGGTACAGGCCTGTGATTCATCAGTCTTATATAATATCCAATGCTCATTATATCACATGCCCCCTTAATGCCCATCACCCAATTATCCCATCCCTCCCCCCTCCACCCCCTCAAGCAACCCTCAGTTTGTTTCCTACGATTAAGAGTCTCTTATGGTTTATCTCCTTCTCTGGTTTTGTCTTGTTTGGTTTTTTTCCTCTCTTCCCCTATGATCCTCTGTTTTGTTTCTTAAATTCCACATATGAGTGAGATCATGTGATAATTGTCTTTCTCTGATTGGCTTATTTTGCTTAGCATAACACCGTCTAGTTCCATCCATGTCGTTGCAAATGGCAAGATTTCATTTTTTGATGGCTGAGTAATATTCCATTCTCTATATATACCACATCTTTATGCATTCATCTATTGATGGACATCTGGGCTCTTTCCATAGTTGGGCTATTGTGCATATTGCTTCTATAAACACTGGGGTGCAGGTGCCCCTTCAGATCATTACATTTGTGTCTTTGGGGTAAATACCCAGTACTGCAATTGCTGAGTCGTAGGGTAGCTCTCTTTGCAACTTTCTGAGGAACCTCCATACTGTTTTCCAGAGTGGCTGCACCAGCTTGCATTCCCACCAACAGTGTAGGAGGGTTCCCCTTTCTCCGCATCCTCACCAACATCTGTCGTTTCCTAACTTGTTAATTTTAGCCTAAAATACCACTTTAAATGAAATCTGTTCTTCACTGGTTTGACACAAAAGTTAAAAAAAAAATCAGTTGTCTTTTTCAAAGTATAAAAGTGGATGTGAACAACTCTTTTGAGTTCTTTGGTTTATTCAAAGTTTTTGTCACTTATTGAGCCAATTTTGATATTTCATATCATCCTAGAAAAGTATCTGTACCATCTAGATTTTATATATAGTACTCTTATGATTTTTAAAAACCTCCTGAACTTATATCCTTTTAAAATTGCTTAATATTTTCTACTTTCTTTCTGTTTTTCTTGGTCATATTTACTAAAGATTTATTTACCTTATTGGTTTTTTAAATTTTTTTATCTTTTTTTTTTTTTTAAAGATTTTATTTATTTATTTGACAGAGAGAGACACAGCGAGAGAGGGAACACAAGCAGGGGGAGTGGGAGAGGGAGAAGCAGGCTTTCTGCAGAGCTGAGAGCCTGATGCGGGGCTCGATCCCAGGACCCGGGGATCACGACTTGAGCTGAAGGCTGACGCTTAATGACTGAGCCACTCAGGCGCCCCTATTGTTTTTTTTTAAATCAGCTCTTTTCTTTCTTATTATATGAGAAAACTCAAGTGTAAAGTGTTACTAAATATATTAAAAATCACCAATAAAAGAACTAGGATAACAATAATGGTTATGTTTTTATAATGGGTCAAAAAGAGGTTCAGCTCATCGCTAAGTATGAATATTTTTCAACAAAGAAATCGGAAAAGCAATAGAGTACTAAAGACATAACATAATGTGTCTACCAAAGAGTTTAAGAAATAAAACATTACAGATATGATTCCCTGTGTAAAGCCTCAGAGATGCCATTCTCTGTCTTTTCAGTAGTAACCTTTATGCTGAATTTAGAGTTTATCAATTTCAAGGATGTTTCTGAATTTTTTTACTTTATTGCATGTATTAATCAACAATATGTACCCAGACTGGAACACAGAGCTATACTATGTTTAAAAATTGCCCTGGGATCAGCAGTACCTATTTAGCTAATAGCTATGCACAGGATTAAAAACAGTAAATGGAATAAAGCAACACAGAGAATTATGCATGTAGAATTTTCAGTGGCCACTGGAGTCTCCATTTAATAAATACAACCATGTATCAACTAGGGAAGTACAATGTCGGGAATGCAGAGGAAAAAAATCAAGCAGGTCTTTAAAGATTAAAAAGTTTCATAAAATAGTGGGGCCTGTATCTGGGGATAGGGTTGAAAACTCAAATACCCATAGTGACCAGACAGATAAGGTGGACGAATGAAGCAGACTGGCTCTGAGAAGCGAGGGGACTTGAAGCACACATGAGAATGTACATCTTCTCTGCAGGGAACAGCCAAGCATCAGGGGCAGGTGATTACTGCCATGGGGGAATGTAAGCTGAGTGTAACCAGACATTCTCATTTTTCAAGGGAAGTCCAAAATCTTATTTTTAAATGTTGGCAGCAAAATGAAAAGAAACTTTAAAACACTATGTGAGCCATATACTTTCTTGCAAAATCCAATCTATGAAAATATTAGTTTGTACCATCAGATAAATTCATGAAGCAACTTTAATCAAGATTTCCTATGTTTCTAAAACATAGCCGATTAGATAATATTCCACTTCAAAAGTTGCAGTATATTTTATTTCCCATAGTGAAAATAAAATAGGTTTAAGAAATCTGTGAAGCATTTTAAAAGATTTCATAACTATTTTACCTTGTTTATACCCAATAAAACAGCTAACAGAAAAGTTCGTATAACACCAGAAATAAGATAAAGACTGGACAATATTCTCATTTAGGATAACCAGGGGGAAAAAAAGGGCCACAAAATATACAAAGCCAATTCAGTTACCTGCATTATCTTTCTGAGGGGGTTTCCCCCCCATTGGCAAGGTTGGCTTAGCCACCGCCCTCTTACTGTAGATCCCCTCTTTATGTTTAATGTTATCAGTGACTGGTAGGTCATCATCCCTCGTGCCTAGCACCTCCGCTGGGAAGTCTGGAGCAATGGCATCATTGGATCCTACATAAAAGTGGCAAAGTAGTACAATTAACACAAATGTAGACATGAAGTTGAAGAAAGACAAAAAACTGACCTCTTAAACTGCTTCTATTAAAAAGGTACTGCAATAGGAGTGTTGTAATGTGATCAGAAGGTGATGTCACTCAAATTGAAGCTGTCAGACATGTACAATAAATTGCAACAATACACGGTAGAGAAGCAAATGACAGAAAATATATAGAGTATCAGTTCAGAAGAAAGACAATTTCCAGTTCAGGAAGGTTTTCAAAGAAAGGAGAATACAGACTGTAACTCGGAAAATAAGTAGGCTTTTTGAAATATGCAGAAGAAGGAAGAAAGACATTTTAGGCAGAGGTGAAGCATGAGCAAAGACAAGGAGGCAGGAAAGCAAAAAGTCTGTAAGAACAGCAGTCACTCTGTGGTCAAGCCAGATCACAGAATACATTAAAGAAAGTGGTGGGAAATATTAAAAAATAACTGTTTGAGGCAAAATTCAGCAGAGCATGGAAACCCAAGCTAAGCTAAAGAGTACAAATTTTATTGTACATGAAATGTAACATTAAGGAGGGCACGTGCTGCATGGAGCACTGGGTGTTATATGCAAACAATGAATCAGGGAACACTACATCAAAAACTAATGATATACTGTATGGTGACTAACATAACATAATAAAATAAATAAAAAATAAAAAAATAAAAAGCAGAGCTTGCAGAAAATTTTAATAAAGGGAAAATGTAATCAGCTATGTTTTAGGAAGATTAATCTGACAATAATACAAGACACAAAACACTGAAAGGAAAATCTTATGTGATAAAGAAATACAAGATGGCAAAATAATTTTATTTTCTTTTAAAAAACATTTCAATATTCCTATGTCCACTGATAAGAGAAGTTTATCCATGCCATAAAAAAGAGGTGAAGAACATTTCTGAGCACCTAAAATATATATGGCAATAAGAGCTGAGTATCAGTCTCATTAGTATAGTGCAAATATAAGTAAGTCATGAAGGATTTTTTGGGACAGATTGCAAGGATCCTACTAAGCTGCTCGGTCATATGTACAGATTAAATTGGGCTTTTCCTCAACTGCTTTTTCACACTGCATTCTCATTTGTCAAATGCATCAAGTGCATTTGTTTCAGGAGCTCTGCCCATTTTGTCATTCTCTACTCTTTGCCTACCTAACCCATCTTTATCCTATAGACCTCATCTCTAAAGTTTTTTCCTTGAAAGTCCTTCAGGAGCTCCTTAAATTAACTGGGTACTCTTATTATTCTCATCCAGTTCTAGTTTATTTTCTTAACACTTATCATTTGTAATTATGTATTTATTTGTGGTCTATTTGTTTACTTTCTGTAACAACATTCCACATACTCCATAAACTTGGGACCATGTTTATTTTGCCTCTGTAAATGTAGCACCTAGTATAGTATCTGCCAGGAACACAGTAAGAGCTTTAATACTTTTGGGTTGAAGAAAAAAAGAACATGAACTGAAAGCTTTTGCCACCTTAAGAAAAACAAAACAAACAACCAAACTTTGGTTTTATATGCTTTGGAATGAATATATACAGGGAATGCAATATATGTACTTTCGTATCTTTTTTTTTTTCACTCAATTCAAGATAAATTTTAAATGGAATCTAGAGTGTAAAGTCAGTATATTAAAATGAAAAACCATACAGGGTTGAAATTATTCCAGAAGGTTCCTTAAAGAAGGCACCATGTTGCAACTGACATCCCATGGGCTCAACAAAGCCACCAGAGAGTACTTTTTCCTTTTGGCTTGTAACAAATCACTGTGCCTGCTTCTGAGCACCTGATGAAGTACCTGGCTTGTGTTTAGAGGCCATGTTGTAACAAAAAGACACTGGGTGTTATACCCAAACAATGAATCATGGAACACTACGTCAAAAACTAATGCTGTAATGTATGGTGATTAACGTAACATAATAAAATAAATTTAAAAAAAAAGACACTTTAACTCTAGAATCATTCTCAGGGACTCAAGATAAGCTGTTTAAACTATTATAAAAGGCAAACGAGGACAGTAAACTTTGAGAAGAGAGGTTTCCCATCACCCATTTCAAATTCCATCATAATATGTTCATAGAGTATATAGACTGCACACAACTCTTGCACCCTTTTTAAGATTTTATTTTTAAGTAATCTCTATACCCAGTGTGGGGCTTGAACCCACAACCCAGAGATCAAGAGCTGCACGCTCCACTGACTGTGCCACCCAGGCACCCCAACTCTTGCACTTGCTAAAAGACATATACTTTCTCTTTTTTGTTAAGTATATGTAATTGAACATGCTTAAATTAAATGCATATATGATAAAATGGCAATGTATGCTAAATTTATCATAGCTAAAAAATTTCATTGTAATCCATTCATTTGACTTTACATTTTCTTAAATTTTCTTGTTTCCTGTTCTTGTTTTTTTTATTTTAGGATTTTATTTATTTTTTGTCAGAGAGAGAGAGAGAGAGAGCACACAAGCAGGGGGAGTGGCTAGCAGAGGGAGAAGCAGGCTCCTCACTGAGCAAGGAGTCTGATGCAGGACTCGACCCCAGGACCCTGGGATCATGACCTGAGCTGAAGGCAGACATTCAACAGATTGAGCCACCCAGGCGTCCCTCGGGTTCTTGTTCTATGCTATTTTGCTAATTTTGTACACTCAACAGTAATTTGGAAGATAGATATCAAGTTTTAAAGTTCTATTAGAGGGGCACCTGGGTGGCTCAGTTGGTTCAGCAACTGCCTTCGGCTCAGGTCATGATCCCGGAGTCCAAGGATCAAGTCCTGTGTCCCGCATCCCTCACTGGACCACCTGCTTGGCGGGAGTCGGCTTCTCCCTCTGACCCTCCCCTCTCTTGTGCTCTCTCTCTCAAATAAATAAAATTTAAAAAAATTCTATTAGAATTTTTCCGGTAGTATTTTTTTTTTTTAGCATTTAAAAAATTTTTTTAAAGATTTTAATTATTTGACAGAGAGACACAGCAAGAGAGGGAACACAAGCAGGGGGAGTGGGAGAAGGAGAAGCAGGCTTCCTGCAGAGCAGGGAGCCTGAGGTGGGGCTCGATCCCAGAACCCTGGGATCACGACCTGAGCTGAATGCAAATGCTTAACAACTGAGCCACCCAGGAGGCCCTAGCATTTTTTTAGTGTGGTAAAATATACAATTTGCCATTCTAACCATTTTTAAGTATATATTCACACTGATGTGCAACCATCATATCATTCATCTCCAGAACTCACACATTTTCACAAACCAAAACTGGACCTATTAAATGATAACTCCCTTTTTCTCCTCCCCTCAACCCTTGGTAACCACTGTTCTACTTTACTTTGTCTCTATGAATTTGACTACTCTAGGTACCTCATATAAGTGGAATCTTAGAATATTTGTCCCTTTGTGATTAGCTTATTCACTTAGCACAATATCTTCAGGGTTCATCAACAATGTAGCATGTGCCAAATTTCACTTTTTAAGGCTGAATAATATTCCACTGCATATATGTATCACACTTTATGTATTTATTCATTAGCTAGATATAAGAGTTGTATCCACCTTTTGGCTATTGTGAATGATGTTGCTATGAACATGAGCATACAAATATCTGTTCAAATCCCTGTTTTCAATTCTTTTGGGTATATGTTAGATCATATAGTAATTCCATGTTTAATATTTTTTATTTATTTTTTTAGAGAGAGAGAGAGAGCATGTGCACAGTGGGGGAGGGGGGCAGAAGGAGATGGAGAGAGAGAATCTTAAGCAGGCTCCATGCCCAGCATGGAGCCCGATGTGGGGCTCAATCGCATGATCCTGAGATCATGACCTGAGTCGAAATCAAGAGTCTGACACTTAAATGACTGAGCCACCCAGGCACTTTTCTATGTTTGACTTCTTCAGTAACCACTACATTGCTCTCTGTAGTGGCTACATCCTTTTAAATTCCCACCAGCAATACACAGGGGTTGCAATTTCTCCATACCCCCACCAAACCTTGTTATTTTCTATTTGGTAACAGCTCCATCCTAATGGATATGGAGTGGTATCTCACTGTGGTTTCAATCTGCCTTAGAACTAATAATGTACAGCATCTTTTTAATGTTCTTTTTGGCCATTTGTGTGTCTTTCTTGGAAAAATGTCTATTCAGATCCTGTGCCCATTTTAAAATTAGACTTTTGGCTGTTGTTGAGTTGTAAGAGTTCTTCATATATTCTGAATATTAATCCCTAATCAAATATATGATTTGCATTTTGTTCTAATTCTGTGAATTACCTTTTAACTGTTGATAGTTTTTTTGATATACAAAAGTTTTAATTTTTCATAAACTCCAATTTCTTTTGTTGCCTGTGCTTTTGATAACATTAGTTTTTTAGGAACTTCTTTAACCTATCTGATCACCAAATCATGAATAAAATACAACTTCTTTGGTTTCTTCTATTAAACACAAAGAATATAATTAAATTGGTTTTTGTTTTCATGCTTTTCATCCCGAAATTAACTTCTGACATTTTCTATTCATCTTGTAACTAAAATTTGTATTTAGACCAGTGTTATGTTAAACTGACTTCAAAGTTCACCACTGCTTCATTATTCTTTCTGGAACTCTTCATTTATTTATTTATTTATTTTTTTAAAGATTTTAGTTATTTATTTGACGGAGAGATAGAGAGCACAAGTAGGCAGAGAGGGAGAAACAGGCTCTCTGCTGAGTAAGGAGCCCGATGCAGGGCTCGATCCCAGGATCCTGGGATCATGACCTGAGCTGAAGGCAGACGCTTAACCAACTGAGCCACCCAGGCGCCCCAGAACTCTTCATTTAGAGCCACCTCTTCAGCTGGATGAGTCTTCAAATTAATTTTTCAAGAAAGTATGAAACTTGCCTACAAAGAGACTCATTTTAGACCTAAAGACACCTGCTGAATGAAAGTGAGGGGGTGGAGAAATCTTTACCACACAAACGGATGTCAAAAGAAAGTTGGAGCAGCAAAACTTATGTTGGACAAACTAGACTTTTTGTTCTTATATTGTTTTTATCCTGCTTTGGTATCAGGGTAGTACTGGCCTCATGGAATGATTCTGAATGTGTTCCCTCTCCTCCATTATTTTAAGATTTTGATAAAGATTGTCATTATTTTTTTTTTAAATGTTTGGTAGAATTCACCAATTAACCATGGGGTCCTTGGGCTTTTCTGTGCTGGGAGATTTTTTTTTTTAAGATTTTATTTATTTGACAGAGAGAGATACAGCGAGAGAGGGAACACAAGCAGGGGGAGTGGGAGAGGGAGAAGCAGGCCTCCCGCTGAGCAGGGAGCCCGATGCGGGGCTTGATCCCAGGACTCTGGGATCATGACCTGAGCCGCAGGCAGACGCGTAAGGACTAAGCCACCCAGGCGCCCCTGTGCTGGGAGATTTTTGATTCCTAATGTAACTTACATTCTTGTTATTGGTCTAAGCAGATTTCCTCGAAACTTCTTGGATTCAAGATTCATGATGCAATCTTGGTAATTTCTGCATTTTTAGGAATTATCTGGTTGTATTTTTCTAAGTTATCCGATTTGTTAGTATATAATTGTTTATAATCTGCTTTCACACTATATTTCTGTGGTTATCTATTGTTTTATTTTCCCTTCCATTTCTCATTTTGGTTTTTGAGTCTTTTTTTTTTCTTAGTTGATGTAGTTAAAGCACTGCTAATTTTGTTTGTTTGTTTATGAAAATCTGGTCATTACTTTCAATCTATGTTGTTTATTCTGGTCTCTATTTTACTTATCTCTGATTTTTTCTTTGTTGTTTCCTTCCTCTACTAAATTGCAGCTACATTTCTTCTTTTTCTAGTTCCCTGGGGTGTGATGTTGTTAATTTGAACTTTTTCCCTTAATATTTCAAGCATTTATGGCATAAATTTCACTCTTAACATCTGCTTTTGCTGCATCCCATAGGTTTTGGAATATTGTGTTTTCTTTTTCTTTTGTTTTGAGACAAATTTTGATTTGCCATTTGATTTTTTGTTTGGCCCATTGCTGGGGCAATAGTGTGTTAATATTTACATATTCAATATTTCATATTTATATTGTAGATTTTCCAGCTTTGTTTTATTGTTGATCTTTAGGGCTTTTTTGTTTTTTAATGATTTTGTTTATTTATTTGACAGAGACACAGCGAGAGAGGGAACACAAGCAGGGGGAGTGGGAGAGGGAGAAGCAGGCTTCTCACCAAGCAGGGAGCCCGCGATGTGGGGCTTGATCCCAGGACCCTGGGATTAAGACCTGAGTCGAAGGCAGAAGCTTAACAACTGAGCCACCCAGGTGCCCCGCTATCTTTAGTTTTATATCATCACAGTTGGAAAATATACTTGCTATATTTCAGTCTTCTTAAATCTGTAATATTTGTTATATTTCTTTTCAAGTGATTTAACCAGGGAATTCTTTTGTGTGTACTTGGAAGAAAATGTGTATTCTATTTTTCTTGGATGGAACATTTTATATATATCTTTTAGAACCATGTATTCTGAAGTATGCTTCAAGCAAAAAATGTTCTTGTTGAAAAAAATAACTTTAACTGAGGGTACTCATTTAAAATAAAGCATGTAAGAGGGGAAGTGGGTCGGGGGATGGGAGAAATAAATGAAGGGGATTAAGAGTATACTTATTATGATAAGCACTGAGTAATGATGTATAAAATTGTTGAATCACTATGTTGTACACCTGAAACTAATATTAACACTGTATGTTAACTAAACTGGAATTAAAAATTAAAACTTAATTTAAAAAAAAAGAAAGTATGAAGGTAGAGTATGATTTCAAGCTCCTGTATATTTGTGAAAATCTCTTTGTTGCCATATTACTTAACTATACACTTGGGTCCATAAATCCTTGAATTATATAATTTCTCCCAATAAATACATATTTTCTTCCATTTATTTCTTACATTTAGGATCTGGATTTCTGTTTTCTTCCCCAGGTTTGAGAAGTTTTCAGCTATTATTTCTTTGAATAAATTTTCTGCTCCCTTTCTTTTCTTTCTGAGACCTTATAACGTGAACGTCATGCTTAACAGCATCATTAAGTTCCCCTAACCTATTCTCATTATAATTATTTTTTCTATCTTCTGTTCAGCTTGATTGCTTTCTATTACTCTGTCTTCCATTGCTCACTGATCCATTCTTCTGTGTTCTCTAGGTTACTATTTATTCTCTCTAGTGTATTTTTGAGTTCTTCATCAATGATTGATTCTTTTTTATATTTTGCCACTCTTTTCTCAAGTCCAGTGAATATCTTTATTACCATTACTTTATATTTTCTATCAGGCATATTGCTTATCTCCATTTTGTTTAGCTCTCTTGCTGTGATTTTGTCCTGTTCTTTCATTTGGGACATATTCCTCTATCTCACTTTTTCTAACTCTGTTTCTCTGTGTTAGAAGAGCCAGCTACATCTTCTGCTCTTGAAAGTAGTGAGTGGCCTTATGAAGAAGAGGTCCTGTAGTGCCATGCAATGCAATGTTCCCTGTTCACCAGAAACTGGCACTTCAGGGGTGTCTCCTACATGTATTGCATGGGTCCTGCTATTGTGGTTAAGCCATGTTTGCCTTCAGTCTGGTCAGCTGCAATGGGTCTCTTTCCTTGTAGTGGGCAGGTTTAGTTTCTATGTTGTTACAGGCCAGTTTGGGGCTGCCTCGTGGTTGAGTTGGGTAAGACCAGATGTTTGTTAGAGCTGCAGTTGCACTGAACTGCAGGGTGCTCTCCTTGTGTTGTCCCCTGAGAGGCTTTTGTTGGTGAGCAAGGCCTGCAGTCAGACCAGATGTTTGCTCCCAGCCCAGTTGAACTGGTGTGTGTATTTATCTTCGTTTCTACCCAGGGCAGGAGTCACCTTGAAGTTGTCCTGGTCACTGTTGGGGCTACTTGCATAATGCCATACTTCTGTCTGGTGCCACTTTGGATGGACTCTTGCCAAAGGTGGGTCAGATGGAGCAAATCCGCAGGAGAATGTGGGGGCAGGACACACTGTTAGCAAAGTCAGGTATGTGTTGGTATGCTTGTGGGAGACGACCTGGAACCTTTTGGAGAACTTCTGCTGAGAGCAGTTTGGATGGGGCAGATCCATGGGGTTACAACATGGGAGTGGGGCATCCTATTAACAAAACTGGGTGGAGAGTGTTCGTGCTTCTTCCAGCAAATGTGCATGTATCTAGGATTGCAGATGGGGAAGAGAAATGGCACTAGCTCTTTTGTTCTTGGAGAAATCTAAACATCCTTGCTCCTACAGCACACCTGAGATTAGTAAATAGATCTTCCCATATCCTCTAGGCATTTTCCAAACTACTGCTTCTATACTGTATCTCAGAAGGGCTGTTGTGCTGTCCCTTCAAAAGTGGGGACTCAGTTTCCTATTGCCCTCTGGCTATCCCAAAGCAGAACCTGCTTGTTTTTAAAGTTCACGGTGTTAAGCCCCAGTGATTGTCAAAACTCGAGAAGTTAAGCCCCTCTGGTCTTCAAAGCTAAATGTTATGGGGATTTATTTTCCCAGTGCGGGGCATGTCTGGGGTGCCTGGTGTGGAGTCTTCTTCCATGCCAAATAGATATTTACTAGTATAGCATTTTAATTCCTATGGTGAGTCTTTTATTATATATTTTTTAGTTATATTCTTAGTGGTTGTTCAGGAATTACCACTCATATTTTAGTATAAATTAACAATCTTTTTGGATTAATACCGATTTCAACAGTATACAAAAACTTTTCTCTTGTACAGCTCTGTCTCCTCCCTTCTTTATGCTATTATTTTCATAAGTAATATCGCTATACATTTTTGTACAACAGAGATTTATTACTATTGTTTTATGTATTTGTCTTTAAAGTCGTATGAAAGAAAATGGGATTATAAGCAAAGATACATTTATTTATACTGTCTTTTATTATTTACCTGTGTAGTTATCTTTACCAGTGTTCTTTATTTTTTTTTTTTTACTTTTTAAAGATTTTGTTTATTTATTTGACAGAGAGAGACACAGTGAGAGAGGGAACACAAGCAGGGGGGAGTGAGAGAGGGAGAAGCAGGCTTCCCGCGGAGCAGGGAGCCTGATGTGGGGCTCGATCCCAGGACCCTGGGATCATGACCTGAACCGAAGGCAGACGTTTAATGACTGAGCCACCCAGGCGCTCCCAGTGCTCTTTATTTTTAATATGGATTCAAATTACTGGTAGTGTCCACTGAAGAATCCCCTTAGTATTTCCTATAGGTCAGTTTGTTACCAATAAACTCAGTTTATCTGAGAATGTCTTAATTTCTCCTTCATTTTTTGAAGGGTAGTTCCGCTAGATAGAGAGTTGTTGGTTGATAGTTTTTCTTTCAGCTCTTTGAATATGTCATTGCGATGCCTTCTGTCCTCCAAGGTTTTCTGATGAGAAATCAGCTATTGATCTTATTGAAGATCCCTTGTACTCCTGCTGGTTTCAACATTCTCTTTATCTTTGTCTTTTAACAGTTTAATTATGATGTGTTTAATTGTGGATCTCTTTAAGTTTATCCTGTTTGGGTTTCCTTCAGCTTATCAGATGTATAGATTAATAGTAGCTATAAAATTTGGGCAGTTTTTGTCATTATTCCTCCAAACATTCTTTCAGTCTCATCGTCTCTCCTTCTGGAACTCCCATTCTATGTAAAATAGTACTCTTGATGGTGTCCCACAGGATTCTGAGATTCTGCTCCTTCTTCATTTTTTTTTTTTGTTGTTGTTGTTTCTCACACTGAATAATCTCAATTGGCCTATCCTCACATTCACTGATCCTTTCTTCTGCCTGTTCAAATCTGATACTGAGCTTTCCTAGTGAATTTTAAATTCTATTTATTGTGTTTTCAACTCCAGAATTTCTCTTTGGATCTCTTTTTGTAATTTGCAACTTTTAATTGATATTATCTATTTGGTTAAGACACCGTTCTCATACTTTAGTTCTTTATTTTTATTTATTTATTTTTTGAGAGCGTGAGCGAGTGTGCAAGCACATGAGCAGGAGCAGGGGGGGCAGAGGGAGAGTAAGAGAAAGAATCTTAAGCAGGGTCCACGCCCAGTGCAGAGCCCAATGTGGGGCTCAATCTCACGACCCTGAGAACATGACTTGAGTCAAAATCAAGAGTCAGATGCTTAACCAACTGAGCCACCCAGGTGCCCCTCTTTAGTTCTTTAGATATGGTTTCATTTAGTTCTTTGAACATATTTTAAATAGCTAATTAAGTCTTTGTTTAGTAAGTCTAACATCCGGAATTTCCTAGAGACAATTCCTAAACTGTTATTTTCTTGCCTATGAATCCTATTTTTTGGTTTTTAATTTCATAGCTTGTAATTTTTTTGTTGAAACTTAACATCTTAAATAATAAAATATGGTAATATCAGAAATCAGATTCCATCCACTCCCCAAAGTTTGCTGTTGTTGCTTTATGTTATTTTTTAAAGTAACTTCTCTGAATGAATTCTGTAAAACTATTCAAGTTTC
Organism: Eumetopias jubatus; assembly: GCF_037043125.1. Lineage (NCBI taxonomy): Eukaryota > Metazoa > Chordata > Mammalia > Carnivora > Otariidae > Eumetopias > Eumetopias jubatus. The sequence continues at coordinate 50,017,833 of NW_028274815.1, forward strand.
TACTCAACTAGTTTAGTGGTCAGTTAATGCCTAAACAAAGATTTCCTTAAACACCTAGAACCAGTAAATCAGGAAGATTTGCAAATGGGTTTTTCGTGCATATCACGGCATGCCTTCAACTTTGAGCCAGGCAGTTGTCAACTCTGCCTTAGCCTTCTTTTTCTTCTTAGAGAGAGACTCAAGCACAACCTGAGATAAAGGGTAGGGTCTTTTCAGGTCTTCCCTGAGAATACACGTAGGCTTATCCATGTAAACAGTCTTCTAGAGTCCCAGGAATATGTCAAAGCTTTTCTTTTCTTTTTTTAAAGATTTTATTTGACAGAGAGAGAGAGAGAGCAGGTGAGAAAGCACAAGCAGGGGGAGCAGCAGAGGGAGAGAGAGAAGCAGGCTCCCTGCCGAGCAGGGAACCCAATGCAGGGCTTGATCCCAGGACCCTGAGATCATGATCTGAGCCAAAGGCAGATGCTTAACCAACTGAGCCACCCAGGCACCCCTGTCAAAGCTTTTCAAAACATCTATGGACATCTCATCCTTGGTTTTTACCTTTAAGCTTTGGGTTAGTCTATTGTTTGCCTCAGTTGTTGCCTATCACCTCAGGCATTATAACACTAAAACATTTGCCTGTAAATGTTCTTGACAAACACCCCATGCACACCCACACACATGCACACACACACACAGGCTTTTAACACTGGATAGCTCTGAATGAGATTAAACAAAGACAGGTCTTTTGAATGGCATCTTCCAGGGAACCACCAGACAGATCAAGTACTGACAATTCTTTGGGAATGAAGTTTTGAAACTGGTGTGGCTCTGTTCTATTCCCTCCAGTCCTGGGAAAGCAGGCTGATATTTTTCAAGGTTATTACTGAGCTGAGTGTGAGGATGGGACTAGGGGATGTTAAATGCCACAAAACTTACTGTTCTTACCAAGATACAATCATTTCTCTTGAATAAGTGTTCATTGGGCTGCTGTAAGCCTTTGGTTAATTTCCAGAATTTTGGAAAAATTTTCTGAAGTTTTGCCAATTTTTGTTGCTTTTACCAAGGGGCGAAATCTTAGGTCTTTACTCCACCATTTTCTCTGCTGTAATGCCCCACTTCCTTTAAACGATCCAGCCAGTTCTCTCCCTCTGGCTTTTCGCTTCTATACAGTGATTATCAATGTATAAATATTTGAATGTCTAAAATGAATACTGGTATGAGGTATAAAATGACTTACCAAAAAAAAAAAAAAAAGACATGTCTCAGAACTTACTATCTAATATAGAGTCTTGTTCTACTTAATGTTACTGGGCATGATACATAAATTTCTAACATTGATCTCTTTCTTTGGGGGGCTGTTACTTTTGCCTTGTTTATATTTTAGGGATTTCATTAATTTAAATGTTTATGCATTCTCAGTTGAGGAAAAATCTATTTGGCCCAAATATTTGCTACTAATGGTATATGACTTACCCTTGGCCCCAAACGTTAATTGGATCCTTCTCATATCTATAGATGCACGATATATTAATTAACAGCTATTAGAACAATTCCTAGGTTTTCATCTAGAGTAGCTCTACTGGTTTAAGAAAGGATCTTACTATGGTCAACTCCCCCACTCTCAGAATAGACAGAGAACATGAAAACTACAATCTGAAGTGTGTGTGTGTGTGTGTATGTGTGTGTGTAGTTATTGGATCTACTTCTGTCTTACTGATATATTCAGTACTTTATTTACAGGGACACTATTTCTCAGGATACAATGTACCATCCCTGAATTATTTTCTCTTTCCACCACTGTCCAATTTTTCTCAAAATTAATGTCTCCAACTAGATGAGAGTTAGGGACATAAACATATAGTAGGACAATAGAGGCCTCAAAAACTATTGAGACATCTGATCACATTTTTACTGCTACAGGCATTCTTTCTGTCTTCTGAACTGGGGGTTGAAAGTGGAAGAGTGATCAAAGTTTCCTTTCTGGTAGCCATTAAATGATTGTGTCTTTTTTCCCCATTAAGTGTGTTTTTATTTAAATTCCAGTTCATATGCAGTGTAATATTACTTTCAGGTATACAATATAGCGATTCAACACTTCCATACCTCACCAGTGCTCATCACAAGTGCCCTCCTTAATCTCCATCACCTATCTAATCCATCCCCCCACCCACCTCCCCTCTGGTAACCATCAGTTTGTTCTCTTTAGTTAAGAGTCTGTTTCTTGGTTTGTCCCCCCTTTAATCCCTTTGCTCATTTGTTCTGTCTCTTAAATTCCACATGAGTGAGATCATATGGTATTTGTCTTTCTCTAACTTAATTTGCTTAGCATAATACTCTCTAGCTCCAACCATGTTGTTGCAAATGGCAAGATAGCATTCTTTTTTTATGGCTAAGTAATGTTCTGTTGTATATATACACTTTTTTAAAGATTTTATTTATTTATTTGAAAGAGAGAGCATGAGCAGAGATAGGGGCAGAGGGAGAAGCAGACTCCCCACTGAGCAGGGTGCCCAAAACGGGGCTTCATCCAGGAACCCGAGATCATGACCTGAGCCAAAGGCAGATGCTTACCCAACTGAGCCACCCAGGCACCCCGTACTACGTCTTCTTTATTCATTCATTCATCAATCAATGGACACTTGGGCTGTTTCCCTAATTTGGCTATTACAGATAATGCTGCTATAAATAGCAGGGTGCATATATCCATTTAAGTTAGTATTTTTGTATTCTTTGAGTAAATACCCACTAGTGTGATTGCTGGATCATAGGACAGTACTATTTTTAACTTTTTGATGAACCTCCATAGAGCTTTCCAGAGTAGCTGCACCAGTTTGCATTCCCACCAAAAGTGCAAAAGGGTTCCCCTTTCTCTACATTCTCATCAACACCTATTGTTTCTTGTTGTTGAATTTAGCTATTCTGACAGGTGTGAGGTGATCTCTCATTGTGGTTTTGATTTGCATTTCCCTGATGATCAGTGATGTAAGCATCTTTCCATGTGTCTGTTGGTCATCTGCATATCCTCTTTGGAAAAATGTCTATTCGTGTCTTCTGCCCATTTTTAATAGGATTATTTATTTTTGGGGTGTTGAGTTTTATAAGTTCTTTATATATATATATTTATGAAGATATGTCATCTGCAAATATCTTTTTCCATTCCATAGGTTGCCTTTTAGTTTTGGTGATTGTTTCCTTCCCTGTGCAGAAGCTTTTTATTTTGATAAGAGTCCCAATAGTTTATTTTTTATTTTGTTTCCCTTGCCTCAGGAGACATATCTAGAAAGAAGGTGGTACAGCTGATGTCAAAAAAATTACTGCCTATGTTCCGTTCTAGGATTTTTATGGTTTCATGTCTCACATTAAGGTCTTAATCTATTTTGAATTTATTTTTGTATATGGTGTAAGGTGTTCCAGTTTCATTCTTTTGCATGCTGCTGTCCAGTTTTCGCAACACCATTTATTACTAGTTCCTGGTTATAGGCTTACTAATTAATCCTATCATTTGGTAATATGAGCATTTTTATGGTTCTTTTTTTCAGCAGCATCATAGTGGAGAATTAGAAGCAGCTGTACCAGGCACTTTAACTTAGTTACCATTAGATACTTGCTTGGTCCTCTTTAAAGTTAACCCAAAAAAATCTGCCTAAGACTAGGGAAAATTTCTCATTTGTGTGTAATTTCTACACATATAAAGATGTCTACTGACAAATCATGAAAAAAAATTTATATCTAAACTGAACCGAGTCATCTCCCATGAACCACTCTAAATGTTATTCCATCAATCAAAACCCCACACCACACCAACTCAGTATTCTTATCTTAAAATCCCCACAGGAAATATTTATTGAATTGCTGCAGGGGGTGCTATTCATTTTCTAAATCTGCAGTTCCCCTGTGGTGATCTCATAGGGGTGGTTGGGATATTTTAAGATTTTAAGGAAACAACAGTGATAACTGGTATCTAGTATACAGTGCACAAGCTACTAGTTCAAAGTAAAGTTTCAATATTAGATAATGCCACATTCCTTTCAAGCTGTTGTATCTTTACACTAGATTTTTGACAGTTTCTGTAGTAAAAGCAGCAAATAACCGTGGCTGTGTAAAATTTCATCTCAAGGTTTGAGAAGCTGTACAGTGTTCTAACAGCTGCACATATCGCATTAGTAAGTAACTGTGGTTATTTATAAACAAAGTAAAATATTTTCTTTCAAAACCCAAAACTAAAAGGAAATACCTAATATTTTTGTTTATTGTTAGATCAAAATAAGTATTTATGTCTTAATAACTTACAGCTGTTTGAAAAAATACTTCTTGTGTTTATATGTGTTCTACATAATGATGAGAACAAAAAAATTACCAAAATACTAAGGGCACTGTGAACAGAAAAAGCTTGGAAACCTTTGTCTGAAATGAAGTCCACTAACCCAAACAATTTACCCATAAAAATTTCTTCATTAAATACTTATTAAATGTTTTCATATACATAATACATCTCACCAAATAACTCACTTTTCTGAACCAGAGACTGAGACATGAAAATCTCCGTATTTCACTGAAGGATTAAATATCATTGAGCTTTCATATGTCATTCTAGAATTAACCAACCAATCCCCAAGTAAAATTTCAAAAAATAAAATTCTAAATAATTTATGCATAATACCTGAGTGTGAGCTCTCAATGGTGGTATCTGATCTGGAATCCAGAGATGAAGGAATTTGTTTTAATTGTGGAACATAGTACATCCTCGTAATACCAGGAGGCTTATATGGCAACAGTGAAGGTTGGGCTAAGGAGATAAAGATCAGAACAATTAATAAGAAAATATTTATTAATTCACTGAATAAATATTGAGTGCCTTTCATGTGCCAAGCAGTATACAAGATTCTTGGGATATATCAGGGTGCCTCACTGGCTCAGTCGGAAGAGCATGTAACTCTTGATCTCGGGGTTGTGAGTTCAAGCTCCACATGGAGTGTAGAGATTACCTAAATAAACTTAAAAAAAAGATTCTTAGGATGTATCAGTGGACTAAAACAGAAAAATATCTCTGCCTTCAAGAAGAGCTAGCATTCTAGAGGGAGGAGGTATACATCTGTGCCAAAGTAATAATTTGATTATTATAGAGATTTATATATATATTTATACACACACACACACACACATATACACTTGTTTTTGTCTCTCTGAAGTCAAGGGAAACAAAAAGTGTATAGAGGAGGGGAAATTTTAAACAGAAAAAATAGGTTATAGCCTCCACTTCTATTTGGTCATATTCCTCCTTCTAGAGGAAGGAGGTAAACAACAAACATATTAAATAAATTATTTAGTATTTTAATAAATTACAAGTTATATAAAAAAGACAATTAGAAAATGTTGAGGGGTAGGACTACGGGGGAAATCGGGGCAGGATGCAATTTAAACAGGGTGGTAGGGTAGGCCTCATTAGATGAGTATTTTAGCAATCTATTCCATGTACAGATGGCTTTAACTAAAAACCACTTTATCTTATACTGAACTCAAACTCGTTAACCCCTTACTACCAGTCTTATGGTCTTATTCTGTCCCAAGAGTCAGAAAATAAGTCAAATTCTCTTCTACATTCAGATCTTCAAAATAAAGTTTCTTTTTTTTTTAAAATAAAGTTTCCATTATAGAAGTATAAATTCTCGACATTAAGAAAATACATAAAAGTAATACTTGGTACAGTTAGCTGTGTTGTTGTTACTAAATTTTAGCTTTCTAAAGGGTGTGTACTGGCATATCATTATGGTAAAAATTTGCATTGCCCTAATAATTATGATTAGAACCTTTTTAAGTAGTTATTGCCATCAAATATAAACCAGTAGGAATAACAGTGAATTTAGCACAGTCACTGCACATGATATTGGTATAAAGAAATACAATTATATTTCTATATACCAGTAAAACCACACAGGAAAAAATACCATATACAATGTCATAAAAAATATAACATCAAATATCTAATGAATAAATGTAAGAAAAGATTTCTTCACTGAAAACTGCAAAATGTTGATGAGTAAAATTAAAAACAGATGAGTAGATATACCATGCTTATGAATTAAAATACTCAATAGTGTAGACATGCTAATTACCCCAACATTAAAAAAAAGGAATACCTAAAAGTAAAAAAGACAAAGTCCTACCACTCAAAGATAACTGTTATTAACATTTTAATATATTTCCTATGTATCCTTTCTCTCTGTCTTATGAGTATACACAGTTGTCTGCATATACTTTGTACAATACGGAATTCAGTGTTTCTACTTAGCATTTATAATAAAACATTCATTTTATTTCCTATCTTTACATTTATATGGCTATATTACAGATTAAATGTATTTAACACTTCTCCTAATGTTGAAAATTTAAGCTGAGTTAAATTTTCAATTATAAAGAATTCTGTGAATAAAGATTTTCCTATTTATAGCATATCCATTTTCCCCTGCTGCCCCAGCTCAGGTAAATTCTCTGATTAGAGAGTGAAAAATTACACCATTTATAAAGTTTGTTTTTAAAAACACTAACTGCTAAAATATTTTCTAAAACGTCTAATAATTTGATTATTATAGAGGAGATACACACACACACACACACACACACACACACACACACACACACTTGTTTTTGTCTCTCTGAAGTCAGGGGAAACAAAAAAGTGCATACATGAGGGGAAATTTTAAACAGAAAAAATAGGCTATAGCCTCCACTTCTATTTGGTCATTACTGTAGTCATTGTTAGAATACTGATTTATTAATTTTCTTCCTCTACCAGTGTATATAAAACTTGATAGTGATGGTTAAATTTACTAGTTGAAAGGCTACAAAAAAAATGAATAACAACACGTGGGCAGGATTACAATGGGCACAGAGCAAGAATGGCTGTCATACAGAGCTGGAGAATTATGAGACAGATAAGTGGCTTTTCAAAATTCTTGACAACTTTATGTTTGGATGCAATAGTTTTAAGGTTACTTTGGCCTGGCTGCCTATGGGGGAAGAAGTGACTACATGGCAAATAATGGTTGCTCTTAGGAAAGAAAAAGAAAAGATTAGAGAAGGGTAAAGAAGAAAATTCAACTATAAAATTTATTTTTTCAAAAACTTGGAAAATAAAACCAAATATACACATATAGTATATTATTCTGAATTTGTTAGAGTATTGAGCAAAGTCATGTGTTTAACATACTATTCTTTGTAAGTTGTTTTCATACAAAAAAACCCTCACAAAATTTTACTTTTAAATACACAGTATTAAAAATAATATTTTATCAGTAAGCCAAATGACATTAACCATTTAAAGGAATCCTTTCTCCCAGGTCCTGTATGCAAAGGTGAAAACATAAATTATGGCCGCTATATAAATTGATGCATTTGATGTGAGTAGGGGTTTAAAACACACTTTCACAGTTGGATTTCCCCTCTTGCGCTTCTGGCATCACCATGAGAACAATATAACCCAGGGTAGGTATTGTTCCATTAGGTTGGGTTTAAGAACAAGGCATATGGAACAGACCCAAACCATTTCTGTAGCCTAAAGCCAAACTTGAACTGAATCACAAAACCCATGAGTGAAAAAAGCAAATGTTTGTTTTATAAAGCACAGAGATTTGTGAGGTTGTTTTCCAGTATCACTGTGGCACTAGGTAACTGACATACAAAGATGTTCTTTGTGATATTTATTAAACTGTAGATTTGGGGGTACGTTATTTTACCTTAAAAATGTTTAAGAATTAAAACCATCTTAACATATAAGTGTACTTGTTTAAATTAAATTCATTCAAAGTTGAATGCTGAACCAAGAAATTTTCTTTATATATTTAGGCATATCCCATCTTTATCTATAGACAGATAACCTTTTTGCATGAGGAAAACTTAAAATAATATTTTCAGTAGACTTGTGCAAACTATTAAATTCTTAAATTAGTAACTTTTTTTTTAAGATTTTATTTATTTATCTGAGAGAGAGAGAGAATGAGAGAGAGAGAGAGAGAGAGAGAGAGAGAGAGAGCATGAGGGGGGGAGGGTCAGAGGGAGAAGCAGACTCCCCGCCGAGCAGGGAGCCTGACGCGGGACTCGATCCCGGGACTCCAGGATCATGACCTGAGCCGAAGGCAGTCGCTTAACCAACTGAGCCACCCAGGCGCCCTTAAATTAGTAACTTAAAGTTCCCACTCTCACTTGAGGGAAGAATGGGAACTTAATTATTAATTTTCCTGTTATTGGTCTGGAAAAGAAAAAACATGCTCTATTTTCAATGTTTTATAGTATAAGCACTACTGAAATACCACTGTCACAGCATATGAACACTCTAAATATAGACCTTTGGGTAGAGATTGCTAGCTGTTCATCAAAATCTACCTTTTTTTTCTTTTTTAGATTTTATTTATTTATTCGAGATAGAGTGAGAGTGAGAGAGAGAGAGAGAGAGAGAGAGAGACAAGCAGAGGGAGAAGCAGGCTTCTCACTGACCAGGGAGCCTGATGCAGGACTTGATTCCAGACTCCAGGATTATGACCTGAGCCGAAGGCAAACACTTAACCAACTGAGCCACCCAGGCGCTCCAAAATCCACTTCTTTATCCTCAAAATCACAGCTAAACCATTTCCTAGCTAGGAGAAAGTGATCTGAGCCACTTCCAGGCCTAGCACATGTGCTTCTCCATGTTTTGTCCCTTCTAGTTGACTGTGATGGTGAATCTAAGGTAATTATGGATTCTGTGTTTTAAAGACAGCAGGGCCACAGTCAGCCTGGGTCCCTGGTCATTGTTTTATAAGCAAGAAACAGACTGGTATTATGTTTGCACTATTACATGTATTTTCATCTATTTATTACAGTATGTAACATTTAATATAATACAAAATGGCAGTAATTCACCTGCCCACCTAAAACAAGACCTCCAGTCTTTAAATTTTAAGTATCATGAGATAAAAATAAGTCAACTACAAGCAGCATGAGTCCCACATAAGTTGTTAACTCCTCTAGAAATTAAGGCAAAAACATAATCACACTCCTTTCATAGCTCTGTAAATAAAAGATGGATAGAATCATGTGGAGCCTAATGTTTAAAATTAAAATTAGGTTTTCTGACTACAAAGACCCCCTCACAAATTTCTGGGATCATTTCCTACAGAAGTTGGTAATATGACCTAAAATGTAATCACATTCTCTTACCATCTGTGCCATGAGGACGAGTAATCTGTTGGACTGAAGATGATGAAGCAAATCTGGTAGGAACTTTGCCCAGCTTCTGGGCACTGGGCTCTGGAATTTCAAGTCCATGATCATCCGCATTAATAAAAATCTCAGATGAAAACATGGTTTTTCCTGGACTTTCTGTTGTTATCTGAGTGACTGCATCAGATGACAATTTTCCAGGGAAGGCAGAAAATGGGGTCTTAATCACCTCTGATGGTCTGAACAAAAAAGAAAAAGGACACAGAAGGTAATATCCGTGGCTTATCAAATACTGTAATTTTTTTCCCAAAGGTAGATTCAAGGAATATTTTGTGGAGATACATCAACCTCAAATGGTTATTTCAGCAGTACCCTTTGCTATCTTAAATACTTACTATAACGCAATGATGCATGAGTTTATTCATTTAAAAATCTACTTTAAATTTCAACTTAGAATACTATTATATAATTTAGCTGAGGAAATGGTACTTTTCAGTTGAAGTAAAAATATAATCATTTTTAAAAAATTAAAGTCTACTATAAATTAAGGGACTGTGCTAAATGCATAGAGTGTACAAAAATAAATAAGAAATAAAGACTTGCCTCAAGAAGTTTATTGTCAGTGGGGGAACCAGAGGTTTTTAAGATTGTAATTATGTACTAAGATTTTAGAGAATTAATATTAAAACAGAATAGAGCAAATAAATGATTTAAAAAAATGAGAGGAGACAAATCTTGTTTATAGAAGAATTCCAGAAAAATATAGGCAGATACCTCCCCATCCAAAGAGATGAACATTAATCTCTCCCTTCTCCCTTGGGTATAGGCTGGACTTATTCATTGGATTCCAAAGAACAGAGTAATAAAAAGGGATAAATAGTAATCTTACAGTGGAGAAACATAACAAACACCATATTATTCAAGTGATGATGGTTCACATCACCAACACTGTCATGTGGATGTCGTATACTCTCTGCTATGATATGAAGAGATGGGGACTTCCCTTCTATGGTATTTTTTGCCAAAACCCATAATTCCAGTCTAATCATCCAAAAATATCAGCCGAACACAGATTAACCATTATTCCTCAAAACTGTCAAAATCATGAAAAACAAGGAACAAGGAACTGCCATTGACAAAAGAAGACTAAAGAGATATGACAGCTAACTAAAGGGAATGTGATATACATTGGGTCCTGGAACAAAAAACATTGGGGGGTGGAAGTCAGAGATCACGCTGCAGGGAAGTTATCCATGTTGAGGGGTAGCCTAGCATGGAGTGTCAAAGCCCAAGCAGGGTGAGAGGTTCATCCACACAAAGAGGTAGCCTGAGTGGAGAGTCAGAATCCAAGTGGTGAGTCAGAATCCTGGCTGGGGAGAGGATGGCAAGAGAGATGGGACATTAGTTATACAATGAGAGATTGATCAAATAAATAAATACTTGGGCTTTTAATTTCTAATAGTGGGCCTCTCTGCCTGGGTAGAGAGGAATACATAGAGAAGAAATAAATGTAAAACAAGTGCACGTGTGTGTGTGTGTATGTGTGTGTCTACAGAACGCCACCAAGAGGGCTGGGAAAAACCCAATAGAAATGTGTACACCTAGTGCTCAAATCTTGGCTTCTAAATATCTCCTTCCACTAGAAATAACCAGGCTCCTTGGAGAAACAGCCAATTCCAGAGGATGGAAAACTACAAGAGTCTGAAATGTCTTCTTATCCCAGAAAGCAAAGACACGTTCAAAAGATAACAGAGACATGTAAAATGGATACAGAAGACAGCTTGAAGGGACTGCCACTGGCCACCAAATTTTCAGAATGAAAACAAAGTACAATAGTAACATTGAACATAATAAGAAAATATGATTTTTTAAGATGTAAAATATTTGCAAATCTCACATCCAACAAAACCATGTATCCAGAATAAATAAAAACTTTAAATTCAATAGTTAAAAAAACAGTGCAATTAGAAAATGGCAAAACAACCTGAGGGGCACCTGGGTGGTGCAGTCGGTTAAGCATTTACCTTAGGCTCAGGTCATGATCCCAGAGTCCTGAGATTGAGCCCCACATGAGGCTCCCTGCTCAGTGGAGAGTCTGCTTCTCCCTCTCCCTCAGCCCCTCCCCAGCTCATGCTTTTTCTCTCTCCCTCAAATAAATAAAAATCTTAAAAAAAAATTGGCAAAACAACTTGAACACACACTTCATCAAAGAAAACACACAGATGGCAAATAAGCACATGAAAAAAATGTTCATCATCATTAGCTATTTAGGGAAATGCAAATTATAATGGCAATGAATCCCCCTATATACTTGTTAGAACGGCTAAAATAAAAAATGTTGAGAGTACCAATTGTTGAGAAGGATGTAGAGTAACTGGATCCCTCATACTTTGCTAGTAGAAATGTAAAATGATACAACCACTGTGAAAACTAGCTTGGAAGTTTCTTATAAAATATATATATACATACTATATAACACATCAATCACACTCCTGGGCATGTATCCTAGAGCAGAGATTCTCAACCTTGGCATTTCTGACATTTTGAACCAAATTCTTCTTTGTGCGGACTGTCCTCTGTATTCTAGGATATTCATCAGCAGTCCTGATGCCAAGAGAAAATTCTTTCCTAGTTGTGACAATCAAAAGTGTCTTCTAATATTACCAAATGTCACCTTGGGGCCAAAGTCTCACCTGGTTGAGAATCACTGACTTAGAGAAGTAATTATGTTCATGTAAACATAAGTACATGAATTTCACAGCATAGTACATATTAGTAATAGTAAATAATTGGTAACAACCAAAATGTTCTTCTACAGGATAAACTGTGATATATTCATACATTAGAATACTACTTAGCAATAAAAAGAAACAACTATTGATACACATAATAACTCAGATGAATCTCCAGGTCATCAGGCTGAGTAAAAAGAGTTAATTCCAAAGGTTACATGCTATATGATTCTATTTATAGAACATTCTCCAAAAGATGAAATCATACAGTAAAGAAACAGATCACTGGTTTCCAGGGCTTAAAGAAGGCAGGGGACAGGGAGAAGGACTGTGACTATAAACAGACAGGTACAAGGAATTCCTTTGTGATGACAGAACACTTCTATATTTTGATTATGGTAGTAGTTACACCAATCTATATGATTAAATTTCATAGAATTATACACATATACATTTAAAAAAAACCAACTGCATGCAAAAATTGGTGAAATCTGATGAAAGTCTGTAGTCTAGTTATCTGCATTGTATCAGTATCAATTTCCTGGTTTTGATAATGTACTAAAGTTACGTAAGATATTACCAATGGAGAAGCTGAGTGATGGGAACCTGGGACTCTCTAAACTATTTTTGTAATCTCTTGTGAGTCTATATATTTTTAAAGTAAAAAGTGAAGAAAAAAGTAATAGACCCATGAATAAAATAAGAAAGCATGATTCTGTATGAATATAATAAACAAACTAAAAATTTGCAAAGGAATGAGATACTCACATAGTTTCAAAGTACCTCCCACAAAATATGTAATTACAAAGGGAAAAAGAGTAATTTTCAGTGAAGGAACCTAGCAGTCATAACCTTAAGTAATTAATGTCATAATTGTCAGCAGGGGGACAAATGAAAATTGTGCAACATCTGATAACATATGATGAGAATTCAATGTCCCTTCTGTGATATTCCTAACCCAAACCTAATCATGAGAAACATCAGAGAAACCCAAATTGAAAAACATTCTACAAAGTAAATGATCTGTTATCTTCAAAAGGTCAAGAAAGTCAAGGAAAGACTGAAGAAATATTCCAGACCAAAGAAAATTAGAGTCATGACAACTAAATGCAACATGTGATTTTTGAACTGCCTCCTTTTATTATAAAAATCCTTACTGGAACAACCAGAAAATCTGAATACTGAATACTGTCTGTAATGGAGCACTGATTTTCCTGATTTTCATGACTTTACTGGGGTTATGTAGGATTATGTTCTTTTTATAGGAAATGATACAGTGATGTATCAGCATGCCATGGGGCAGCATGTCAACAACTTACTCCCAAATGGTTAAGGAAAATAAGGAGATATTAACATAATATTCTCAAATGTTGATTAAACAGACAAAAATTCAGTAAAAATGAAGATTTCAACGTAACAGTTGATCAAGTGGACCAAACTGACATATACAGATATTACATTAAGGAAGTGCAGAATGCATACTCCCTCAACTGCACATTGATCAAAATAAAAATATACTGTAATGTGAAGCAATTCTAAGAAATTTAAATATGTTGAAATCATTTAGAATATAATCTCAATAACCACAATAGAATTAACTAGAAATGAATAATAATTAGAAAGTTCTCATACAATTGGAAATTAAGAAACACATCTCTACATAGCCCATGGAACAACAACAAATTATAACAGAAATGAGAAAATATTTAGAGCAAAGATGGTGATGAGAAAGTACATAAAAATCTGTGTATATCAGAAAAGGCTAAATATTAATGAAAATTAATGAATATGAAAAAAATTAAGTATTTATTCTCAGAAATGTACGAAAAGACCATCAAGTTAAAACCCAAAACAGAAGGGAAAAAATAAACATATAAGCAGAAACCTTAAAAACAGAGAGCGTGGGGCACCTGGGTGGCTCAGTCATTAAGTGTCTGCCTTCGGCTCATGTCATGATCCTAGTGTCCTGGGATCGAGCCCCGTGTTGGGCTCCCTGCTCCGCGGGAAGCCTGCTTTTCCCTCTCCCACTCCCCCTGCTTGTGTTCCCTCTCTCGTTATGTCTCTGTGAAATAAATAAAATCTTTAAAAATAAACAGAAAACACATACTAGAGGATCAACAAAACCCAAACTGCTTAACACCTAGGAAAAGCAATCAAGTAAAAAAAGAGAAAACAAAAATTACCAATATCAGACATAAAAAAGCTAATATCACTAGAGATTCAGAAATTGAAAGGATAAGAAGATATTATGAAAATAACTCATATCAATAAGTTCTGACAAGTTAGAATAGAAAAAAATTCATTGAAAAACACTTTCAAAGCTGACATGAGAAAAAAAAAGAAAATCTGCATAGTCATATCCATTAAAGATTGAATCTGTACTAAAAACTCCAGGCCACAATGGCTTCACTGGTAAATTCTGCCAAATATCCAAGAAAGAAAGAATACCAATCTTAAACAAACTCGTTCAGAGCATCCTAATATATTTCTGAGGTCAGCCTAATGCTCATACCAAAATCAGACAAAGATATTACAAGAAAAGAAAATTAGAGGTGAATATCCCCCAAGAACATAGATGTAAAAATCCTAAATAAAATATTAGGCAAATTGTGTCTAGCAACAAAGGACAATATAGAAATTAAGGATGACTAGGGTAATTTCTACAATATGTACTGTAATAAAGTCTGACTCCATTTTTGATGTTTCACTAATGACTTCTTTTTAAGCATCTCCTTTGGCCCTACATCTGGACAGGCTGGTAAGAAAGTCTGAATGTGAATACCTCCTTCATTGGCACCAAAAGAAAATTTAAACCTCCCACACATAAAACCCTTTTCCTAGTTCTACTTCCTAGTCACTATAAGCCCAATCTACTCACTCTGCTTTGCCAAAGCTGGCCTGCATCTGTTTGTGTTCACCCAGCTCACCCCAGAAGTCCCTGTGTGAGTAATAAACTTCCTCTCAAATTCTCATGGTATGAGAAATGTCATAAGCCAACATATCTGAACCAAATTTTGGGTGGGGATCATCCCATTTCTTCATTAAAGAATAAAGATGTATATAAAAAGCCAATAAGGAGAATAAGGCAGAATAATAAAAGATGCATGATTAATAAAAAAAAAAAGATGGCAGGAAAGAAGGGACAAAATCCAGATGACACAAACAGAAAGCAAAATGTGATATGGTAGATTTAAATCAAATAATACCTATCTAACACAAATTCTTTCAGATAATGATGAAAGAGTGAATATTTCCAGTTCTTTTTTGAAGCCACCATAATTCATAATTACCAATATCAGACATAAAAAAGCTAATATCACTAGAGATTCAGAAATTGAAAGGATAAGAAGATATTATGAAAATAACTCATGTCAACAAGTTCTGACAAGTTAGAATAGAAAAAAATTCATTGAAAAACACTTTCAAAGCTGACATGAGAAAAAAAGAAAATCTGCATAGTCATATCCATTAAAGACTGAATCTGTACTAAAAACTCCAGGCCACAATGGATATAAGGACACTTCAAAAAGATTATAGATCAATATTAGCAAACTATATTCAGTAATAAATATAAAAAAAGGACAATATATCATAAGCAAGTGGAGTTTATCCCAATAATGCAAGATAAGTTTAACATATCTAACAAATGTAATTCACCACAATGATTTAAAAAAAAAGTGAGAAAATACATATGATTACCTCAATAAAGCACGAAAAGCATTTGGCAAAATTCAATACCCACTCATGATAAAAACTCACAGCAGGCCATAAAAGAGGACATCTTTAATCTGATAAAGGGCATCTATTAGGGGTGCTTAGGTGGCAGCAGTGATCTCTGGGTGGTGAGATGGAGCCCTGCCTTGGGCTCTGCGCTCTGCTTAGGACTCTCTCTCTCTTTTCCTCTGCCCCTCCCCCACTGTCTCTCTCAAATAAATAAATCCTCAAAAAAAAAATTTACAGGTACTATCTCACGTGATGAAAAACGAAATCTACTCCCCCACCCTCCCAAAACAGAGAATAAGGCAAGATGTCTGCTCTTACTACTTCTACTTGATATTATATTGAATGTCTTAGCCAGTGCATTAGGTAAGAAAAAGAAATGAAGCCATGAAGATTACAAAGGAAGAAGTAAAACTGCTCTGCTTGTTCCCTGACAACAGGATTGTCTATGAAGAATAAATAACATACTTGCAGATGTCATTAAATTTAAACAAGACACTCCCTAAATCTTAGGGGAGTTACTGAACATAAAATAGAGGACAGCAGGTATGCCTCAACTTAACCACTGGAAGTATTAGCTTACCTAAATTCTCTGTGGCCATAGTAACCATTGCCCTAAATTAGCCCATAGGAAGCTCTGATCCAATAAGTAAGAAATTAAAATAAAAATTAAAACTTGTTGACATATATAAATTGGCTTGACAACAGTATTTCTACATACAAGCAACAAATAACTAGAAAATACAAATTTTGAAATACCATATAAAACAGTATCAAAACACACAAAATATTTAGGAATAAACCTAACAAAAGATGTGCAAAGCCTACACTGAAAATTACTTATTACTGAGAGACACTAATATGCAGAAAAAATGTTCATGCATGGGAAGACTCAATATTATTAAGATATCAATCATTCACAAAATGATCTATAGAGTCAGTGTAATACTAAACAAAATCACAAGAAGCTTTAATAGAGAAATTAGGAAGCTTATTCTAAAATTTAGAATAAATAATAAATAAATAAAAACTTCTTTAAATGAGCCACCCAGTCATTAAGTGTCTGCCTTCGGCTCACGTCATGATCCTGGGGTCCTGGGATCAAGCCCCACATCGGGCTCCCTGCTCAGCGGGAAGCCTGCTTCTCCCTCTGCCTCTCCCTCTCCCTGTGTCCCCTCTCTCACTGTGTCTCTCTGTCAAAAAAAAATAAATAAAATCTTTAAAAAAAATGAAACTTAAAAAGAATAAAAATAAAATTTATATTGAAATGCAAAGGACTTAAAATAGCAAAAGTAATGTTGAAAATAAAAAACAAGGTTGGAGGACATAACCTGATTTCAAGACTTACTATCAAGCTACAGTAATCAGGAAATCATGGTTAAAAACAAAAAAAAGACACCATGGTATTAGTATGAAAATAAACAGATTAAAGGAACAGAGTAAAATTATTTTTACCCACACATATGACACCAACTGATTTCTGACAAAGACTAAATTCAAAATGGAAATAATCAAAATTTCAAAAAATGGTGCTGGAATATCTAAGAAAATGATTCTCAATTACATAAATTACAGAAGGAAAACTTTCCTCTTCCAAAAGAGGAGGTTTGGTCCCCTCTTGTACTAAGCCACCTGCAACTGACACAAAGTAGTCACAGGCAGTATAGAAGAGAGGACTAAGTTAAGCTCCTGCTTTCTATCCTGAGAGTCAGGAAAGGGGAGCTCAAGGAGAAACTGTGAAGAGAAAAGCAACTCCTTAACATATATTTATAAACTCCTGGGCCTATCCCTGAGCCATTTGTGTGTGTAGATCTGAACCTAAACAGCATACCTACACTTTGAGCACAGATATATGAGACAGATTACTACCAAATCTCAGACTGGCCACTGGTACACACACATGCAGGTCAGATCTGAACAGCAGTGCAAAAGCTCTGAAAACTGAACTCACATGGAACTATAACCCACAGAAGGTGGGTTAGAATTTGTAATATGAATGTGAATGGGTTGATTGCCTGGTAAAACAAAAATATCAAAATTTTCTATAGGATTTAAATGAGACTAGTTATCTCATAATATTATGAAATACAAACCAAAATTACTCAGCATATGAAGAACCAGAATTTCTCAATTCACTTGGGAAAAGAGAATCAATAGACACCAATGCTGGGATGAAAGAAATGTTGGAATTATCTGACAAAAACTTTAAGGAAGCTATTATAAAATCCTCCAACAAGTTAGGGTGGGTACCTTTGAAACAAATGGAAAGACAAAGTCTCAGCAAAGAAACAGAAGGTATAGAGAAGAAATGGCAGAAATTTTAAAACTAAAAAATGATATAACTGAAATAAAATACTCACTGGATGAGCTCAATATAAGAATGGAAATGTTGGAGGAAAGACTTAGTGAACTCCAAGACAGATCAATAGAAATTATTCAAGTTGAACAACAGAGGGAAAAAAAGATAGAAAAAAAAAAAGAACAGAACTTCAGGGACTTATAATATCAAAAGGTCTAACATTTGTGTGTCAGAGATGTAGAAAGAGAAGAGAAAGTATGTGGTAAGAAAAAATATTTGAAGCAGTAAGGGCTAAAACTCCCTATATATGATGAAAAATATAAACCCTTAGAAGCTCAGCAAACATCAAACACGATGCACTAAAGAAATCCATGCCTAGATACATCATAACCAATTGACTCAAAGCAAAACAAAAGAAAAGTAAAAGCAACCTGGGAAAAATGACACATTGCTTCTACCTTATAGGGTAATAATGATTCCAAAACTGTAGATTTCTCATCAGAAACCATGGAATTTAGAAGGAAGCAGACTGTTTTTAAAATACTGAAAGAAAAGGACTGTCAACCTAATTGCATGAGCCATAAAATAATGAGTAAACTTGGACTTCACTGAAATTAAAAAACCTTGTTGTGTGAAAGATCCAATGAGCAGATGAAAAGATAAGTCACATACTACAAGAAGATATTTGCCAATAACATATCCAGCAAAGATCTTATATCCAAAACTCTCAGAACTCAACAGTAAGAAAATAAAACGCTATTAAAAAATCATTTCACCGAAGAGGATGGTAAAAAATCACATGAAATGAAGAAAACCCCTTAGGGAAATACAACTGAAAACCATGTTGAACTATCATTGTACACCTATAAAAATGGCTAAAATATATGGACAATACCACAGGCTGGCAAAGATGTAGAGTAACTGGAACAAATATCATTGTTAGTGGGAATGCAAAGATAAAGCAGTTCTTGCAAGGTTAAACACACACATACACCACATGACTCAGCAATCCCACTCCTGAGGATTTACCCTACAGAAACAAGAAAGTGGCACACAAATGTTTATAGCTCTAACTGTAATCACCCCAAAGTGTAATCACTCCAAAAAATGAATGCATGGATAAACAAACTATAGTAATCTGTACAAGAGAATTGCAATATAAAGGAATAATAAAAGATTATTGCTTTTAATAAAGCAATAAAAAGTAAAAAATCTGCTTCACAAAAACGAAGGATGACTCTTTCACCACGACTAAGTGGGATTTATTCCTGGGCTACAAGGTTGGTTCGACATCTGCAAATCAATCAGTGTGATACAATACATTAATAAAAGAAAGAACAAGAACCATATGATCCTCTCAATAGATGCAGAAAAAGCATTTGACAAAGTACAGCATCCTTTCCTGATCAAAACTCTTCACAGTGTAGGGGTAGAGGGTACATACCTCAATATCATAAAAGCCGTCTATGAAAAATCCATAGCGAATATCATACTCAATGGGGAAAAACTGAGAGCTTTCCCCCTAAGGTCAGGAACATGGCAGAGATGTCCACTATCACCACTGCTGTTCAACATAGTACTAGAAGTCCTAGCCACAGCAATCAGACAATAAAAGGAACTAAAAGGCAACCGAATCAGCAAAGAGGAAGTGAAACTCTCACTTTTTGCAGATGATATGATATTTTATGTGGAAAACTCAAAAGACTCCACCCCAAAACTGCTAGAACTCATACAGGAATTCAGTAAAGTGACAGGATATAAAATCAATACACAGAAATCAGTGGCATTCCTATACACCAACAACAAGACAGAAGAATGAGAAATTAAGGAGTCGATCCCATTTACAACTGCACCCAAAACCATAAGATACCTAGGAATAAATCTAACCAAAGAGGCAAAGAATCTGTACTCAGAAAACTATAGAATACTCATGAAAGAAATGGAGGAAGACACAAAGAAATGGAAAAACGTTCCATGCTCATGGACTGGAAGAACAAATATTGTGAAAATGTCGATGCTACCTAGAGCAATCTAAACATTTAATGCAATCCCTATCAAAATACCATCAACTTTTTTCAAAGAACAAATAGTCCTAAAATTTGTATGGAACCCGAAAAGACCCCGAATAGCCAGAGGAATTTTGAAAAAGAAAAGCAAAGCTGGCGGCATCACAATTCCGGACTTCAAGCTCTATTACAAAGCTGTCATCATCAAGACAGTATGGTACTGGCACAAACACAGACACATAGATCAATGGAACAGAATAGAGAGCCCAGAAATGGACCCTCAACTATATGGTCAACGAATCTTCGACAAAGCAGGAAAGAATGTCCAATGGAAGAAAGACAGTCTCCTCAACAAATGTAGTCGGGAGAACTGGACAGCCACATGCAGAAGAATGAAACTGGACCATTTCCTTACACCACAAACACAAACAGACTCAAAATGGATGAAAGACCTAAATGTGAGACAGAGTCCATCAAAATCCTTGAGAAGAACACAGGTAGCAACCTCTTTGACCTCAGCTGCAGCAACTTCTTCTAGAAACATCGCTGAAGGCAAGGGAAGCAAGGGAAAAAAATGAACTACTCAGACTTCATCAAGATAAAAAGCTTTTGCACAGCAAAGGAAACAGTCCACAAAACCAAAAGACAACCCATCGAATGGGAGAAGATATTTGCAAATGACGTATCAGATAAAGGGCTAGTATCCAAAATCTCTAAAGAACTTATCAAACTCAACACCCAAAGAATAATCCAGTCAATAAATGGGCAGAAGACATGAACAGACATTTTTCCAAAGAAGACATACAAATGGCCAACAGACGCATGAAAAAGTGCTCAACATCACTCAGCATCAGGGAAATACAAATCAAAACCTCAATGAGATACCACCTCACACCAGTCAGAATGGCTAAAATTAACAAGTCAGGAAACGACAGATGTTGGCGGGGATGCAGAGAAAGGGGAACCCTCCTACACTGTTGGTGGGAATGCAAGCTGGTGCAGCCACTCTGGAAAATTATATGGAGGTTCCTCAAAAAGTTGAAAACAGAACTACCCTATGACCCAGCAACTGCTCTACTGGGTATTTACCCCAAAGATACAAATGTAGTGATTGGAAGGGGCACATGCACCCCAATGTTTATAGCAGCAATGTCCACAATAGCCAAACTACGGAAAGAGCCTAGATGTCCATCAACAGATGAACGGAAAAAGAAAATGTGATACACACACACACACACACACACACACACACACACACACACACAAATGGAACAGTATGCAGCCATCAAAGAAACGAAATCTTGCCATTTGCAATGACGTGGATGGAACTAGACAGTATTATACTAAGCAAAATAAGTCAGAGAAAGACAAGTATCATATGATCTCACTGATATGAGGAATTTGAGAAACAAGACAGAGGATCATAGGGGAAGGGATGGAAAAATGAAACAAGATGAAGCCAGAAGGGAGACAAACCATAAGAGACTCTTAATCTCAGGAAACAAACTGAGGGTTGTTGGAGTGGAGGGGGGTGGGAGGGATGAGGTGGCTGGATGATGGACATCGGCGAGGGTATGTGTTATGGTGAGCGCTGTGAACTGTGTAAGACTGATGAATCACGGACCTGTACCCCTGAAACAAATAATACGTTATATGTTAATAAAAAAAATAAAAAAATAAAAGCCAAAAAAAGAGGGATGGATCTTAAATGTGCTTTACAAAGTAAAAGAAACTAAACCTAAAGGCTGTTACACATTTTATTATTTCATTTATATGACATTCTAGAAAGGCAAAATTAGAGGAAAGAACAAACCAGGAATTATCAGGTGTCAAGGGAGGGATCTGTCTACAAAGAGAAAGCATGCAGAAATTTTGGGACTGATGGAAATACATTGTATGGAACTGTGATGGTGAATTTATCATAAATGGTAGAGTTGTACACCACGTAAGTTTTACACTATGCATATTTTTTTTAAAAATGAACCACAATGTAAGGACAAAGATGGAATGCAGGATATGACAAATAAAAATAACTGTATTATAAATGAATCACACTGAAGGGTATAGAAAAAAAGAAGAAAAAAACGAAGAAATGTCAGCAGTGTGTTGACTAGATACTGTAATGTTAAATTCAAGAGAAAAGCATATATAAACATTGAACTCAAGTTAGAGAATTCTGAAACTATCTAATTTATATACTAAGGTAAATATACTGTAGATAATGAGAGCCAGGTTTATCATCACTAAAGAAATAAGTTAAAAATAAGGGTAAGAGGCTTGAATCAACCCTGTGGTTCTAGATCAGCTGAAGGTATCAATACTGACTAGTGGTTGTCTCTTGTTACTGCTTTTGGCTTAATGTCTATTTTGTCTGATATAAGTATAAATACAGCTACTCCTGCTCTCTCTTGGTTACCATCCGCATGGAGTATCGTTTTCCATTTCTTCACTTTAAACTTGTGTGTCTTTAAGCTAATGAGTCTCTTGTAGGCAGCATATAGTTGTGTGGGTTTTTTTATTCATCCAGTCATTCTATGTCTTTTAATTGGAGAATTCAATCCATTCATATTTAGAGTAATTATAGGTAAGGACTTACTAATGCCATCTCATTTGTTTTCTGGCTGTTTTGTAGTTTCCTTGTTTCTTTCTTCCACTCTTGTTGCCTTCTTTTGTGAACTGTTGATTTCCATAAGATTATGTTCTGATTCCCTTCTATTTTTCATGAATCTACTATGTTTTTGCCTTGTAGTTACCATGAGGCTTATATAAAACTTCTTATAGCTATAACAACCTATTTTATATAGTAACAACTTTGATCACATACAAAAACACTACCATTTTACTCCCTGCACGTTTATGTTTTTAAATGCCCTAAATTCAACAATGGACAGATCTTCTAGGCAGGAAAATCAACATGGAAATGTTGGACTTGAACTATAATTTAGACCAAATGGACTTTAACAGACATATAGAATATTCCATCCAACAGTTCCTGAACACACATTCTTATTAAGCACACACAGAACATTTTGCAGGATAGGTCATATGATAGGCCACAAAACAAGTCTTAGCAGATTTAAGAGGACTGAAATCATACCTAGTACCTTTCCCAACCAAATATGAAACTAGAAATCAATACCAGTAGGAAAGCAGGAAATTTTAAAATATGTGGAAATTAAACAACATAGTCCTGAACAACCAATATGTTAAAGAAAAAAAAAAAATCAAAAGAGAAAGCAAAAAAAAAATCTTGAAACAAATGAAAATGGATACACAACATACAAAAATCAATGGGATGAAGCAAAAGCAGTTCAAAGAGGGAAATTTATGGTGATGAATGATTATATTAAGAAAAAAGAAAGGTCTTGAGGTGCCTGGTTGGCTCAGTCAGTTAAGCGTCTGACTCAGGTCATGGTCATGATCTCAGGGTTGTGAGATGGAGCCCCATGTCAGGCTCCATGCCGGGCCTGGAGACTGCTTAAGGTTGTCTCTCCCCCCTTCCCTCTGCCCCTCCCTCCTGTTCATGTACACACACTCTCTCTCTCAAAAAGAAATAAAAGAATAGAAAAGAAAAGGAGAGAAGACATTACAGCTGATACCAGAGAAATACACAGAATCATGAGACTATTATGAACAATTATATGCCAACAAATTGGAGAACCTAGGAGAAAAAAGGATAAATTCTTAGAAACATACAACTTCCCAAGACTGAATCATGAAGAAATAGAAAACATGAACAGATCAATAATGAGTAAGGAGATTGAATAGTAATCAAAATCCTCCAAACAAACAAAAAGTCCAGGACCAGAAGGTTTTACTGGTGAATTCTACCAAACATTTAAAGAAGAAATAACACCAATCTTCATGAAACTCAACCAAAAATTGAAGAGGAAGGAACACTTTCAAATTCATTTTACAAGGTGAGCATTACCCTGATCCAAAACCAGATAAGGACATTTCTAGAAAACTGCAAACCACTATCCCTGAATACAGACACAAAAATCCCCAACAAAATATGAGCAAATCAAATTCAACAGTACATTTAAAGAATCCTACACTATGATCAGTTCAGATTTATCCCTGGCAGGCAAGGACAGTTCAACATATGCAAATCAACAAATGTGATATACAACATTAAAAAGTAAAAGATAAAAATCAAGAAAAAGCATTTGACAAAACACAACATTCATTCATGATAAATAAAAACTATCAACAAATTGGGTACCTCAACATAATAAACATCATATATGACAAACCCTCAGCTTCTATCATCCTCAGTGGTGATTGGTTAAAAGGTTTCCCTTTAATATCAAGAACAAGATAAAAGTGTCCACTCTCACCATTCTTATTTAACATAGTATTGGAAGTCCTAGCCAGAGCAACCAGGAAAGAAAAAGAAGTAAAAGGCATCCAAATCAGAGAAGAAATAACACTGTCTTTGTTTACAAATGATATAATCTTATATATGGAAAATCTTAAATACTTCACCAATGATTAGTGTTTCTATACACTAGCCCGCATCGGGCTCTTTGGTCAGCAGAGAGTCTGCTTCTCCCTCTCCCTCTGCCTGCTGCTCTGCCTAACTGTGCTCTCTCTCTGTCTCTCTGTCAAGTAAATAAATAAAATCTTTTAAAAAAATAAAAAATAAAAACATACAGCTGTTATCAACAGAGTTTAAAGAACTAAGCCTAGATGACTTTAATGGGAAATATTTGCTTAAAAAAAAGTCATTTAGTTTTAGAGTGTTTCTATACACTAATGACAAGATATCTGAAAAAAAAATTAGAAAACAATGCAAATTTACACTAGTATCAAAAGCAATAAAACACCTAGGAACAAATTTAATCAAGGACATGAAAGATTTATACCCTGACAACTACAAGACTTTGATGACAGAAACTGAGGAAGACACCAAAAAATGGAAAGATGTCCTATGTTCACCAGAAGAATTAATATTGTTAAAAAGTCCACATTACCCAAAGCCACCTACAGAGTCAATGCAATCCCCATCAACACTCGCTGGCATTTTTCACACAAAGAGAAAAAAAATTCTTAAATTTGTATGGAGCCATAAAAGACCCCAAACAGGCAAAGAAATTCTGAGTAAGAACAAACTGGAGGCATCACACTTCCAGATTTTAAACTACACTACAAAGTTACAGTGATCAGAAGAGCATGGTACTTGCATTAAAATAGAAACAGACAAATGAACCGAATAGAGAGCACAGAAATATTTCCCTGCACATACAGTCAACTAATATTTGACAAGGGATCCAAGAATACTCAATGAGGAAAAGATAGCCTCTTTAATAAATGGTCCTGTAAAAACTGAATAACCAAGTGCAGAAAAACGAAATTGGACCCCTATCTTATACCATTCACAAAAGTTAACTTGAAATGGGTTGAGTTAAACATAAAACCTGAAAATTCCTAGAGAAAAACATATGGGAAAAACTCCTTGACACTGATCTTGGCAATGACTTTTTTTAATGTGACACCAAAGGCACAAGCAACAAAAATAAAACTCAATAGGTGGGACTGTATCAACCAAAAATCTTCTGTACATCAAAAGAGACAATCAACAAAATAAAAAGGCAACCTACAGAATGGGAGAAAATACTTGCAAACCACAGATCTGATAAGGGATTAATATCCAAAATATATAAAGAACTCTTAGAACTCAGTAACAAAGAACAAACAAGCTGACATCCCCAAAATGAATCCAATTAAACAATGGGCTGAAGACATGAACAGACATTTTTCCAAAGACCACCTATGGATGGCCAACAGACACATGAAAAGATGCTCAATGTCACTGATTATCAGGGAAATGCAAGCCAAAACTACAATGAGAGATCACCTCACACCTGTCAGAATGGCTAAAGTGAACAACACAAGAAACAACAGATGTTGTTGAGGATGTGGAGAAAGGGGAACCCTCTTACACTGTTGGCGAGAATGCAAACTGGTACAGCCACTGTGGAAAATCATACGAAGGTTCCTCAAAAAGTGAAAAATAGAACTACCCTACCATCCAGCAATTGTATTACTGGGTATTTACCCCCCAAAATAAAAACACTAAGTCGAAGGGATACATGCACCCTGATGTTTATAGCAGCATTATCTACAATAGCCAAATTAGGGAAACAGCCCAATTGTCCAACAATTGATGAATGGATAAAGAACATGTGGTACACATACACACAATAGAATATTACTCAGCCATAAAAAGAATGAAATCTTGACATTTGCAACAACATGGATGGAACTAGAGAGTATTATACATAAGTTAGTCATAGAAAGACAAATACCAGTTGATCTCACTCATATGTGGAATTTAAGAAACAAAACAAATGAGCAAAGGGGGAAAAAAAGAGACGGAAACCGAGAAACAGACTTTTAACTATAGAGAACTGATGGTTGCCAGGTGGGTGGAGGTAATGGGTTGGGTAGGTTAGGGAAATTGGGAAGTGCACTTGTTGTGATGAGCACCAGGTGTTGTACGGAGGTGCTGAATCACTATTTTGTATAACTGAAACTGATATCGCACTGTATGTAAACTAACTGGAATTCAAATAAAAACTTAAAAAATAAAACTGGGCAGAGGAATTGAACAGACTTTTTTCCAAAGAAGACATACAAATGGCCAACGGGTACATGAAAAGGTGCTCAACATCACTAATCATCAAGGAAATGCAAACTTCTAGCTCACTAATCATCAGGGAAATGCAATCCATGAGATAGATCACCTGACACCTGTTAGCATGGCCATTATCAGAAAGAGATAGAGGCGCCTGGGTGGCTCAGTCGGTTAAGCGTCTGCCTTCACCTCAGGTCCTGATCCTGGAGTCCTGGAATTGAGCCCCGCATAGGGCTCCCTGCTTCATGGGGAGTCTGCTTCTCCCTTTCCCTCTGCCCCTCCCCACAGCTTATGCTCTCTCAAATAAATAAATAAAATCTTAAAAAAAAAAAAGACAAGAAATAAATGTTGGTGAGGATACAGAGTGAAGGTAACCCTTGTGCACTACTGGTTGATGGAAATGTAATTGATACAGCCACTATAGAAAACACTATGGAGAGTCTTCAAAAACTTAAAAACAGAACTACCATATGAGCCAGCAATTACACTTCTGGGTATATATTCAAAGGAAATGAAAACAGAATACTGAAGAGAGATCTACACTCCCATGTCATTATTCATAATAGCCAAGATATGGAAACAACCTAAGTGTCCATCAATATACGAAGGGATAAAGAAGTGATATTTATACATATCTATATCTATATGATATTATCCATTCATATATACATGTATATCATTATATAATATTATCCATTCATATATATATATACATATATATATATATATATATAATATTATTCAGCCATTAGAAAGAAGGAAATCCTGTCATTTGAAACACACATAGATGGACCTTTAGGGCATTATGCTAAATGAAAAAAGTCAGACAGAGAAAGACAAAAACTGTATGATACATATGTGGAATCTAAAACAGCCAAACTCATGGAAACAGAGAGTAGAAGGGTAGTTATCAAAGACTGGAGGGTGAGAGAAATGGGGAGACCGTGGTCAAAGGGTACAGACTTCCAACCAGAAGATGAAGATGTTCTGGGGATCTATGCACAGCATTGTAATGACAGCTAACAATAATACCATACACTTGAAAGTTGTTAAAAGAGAAGATCTTAAATGCTCTCACCACAAAAAGTAAAGGCAATTATGTGACAGGGCAGAGGTATTAGTTAATGCTATAGTGGTAATTATTTTGCAATATATAAGTCTATCAAATCAACACACTACAAACCTTAATAAATTTATACAATGTTTTATGTCAATTATATCTCAAAAAAGCTAAAAAAAAATCCTTTTTTCAAGAAAAAAAAGAAAGGAAAGGAAAGGTAAAAAAAGGAAGGGGAGGGGAGGGAGGAAGGGAAACAGAAAACAAGGGTTCTTGGGAGAAATGGTTGATGGGGGCAGCAGAGTGGGCTAGTGCAGGGTACAGGAGCCAACATGAAAGTGTTCTCAATAGCTAAAACTGGAATAATTTGAGTAGTATTAGATTATAATCCAAAGAATGAAATAAATGCCTCTGAATCCATACTGATGTACATGAATAAAGGAATAAATAAATGGGGAAGGAACAACAGCTCTTGCTTACAGAAAAATTCCACTTAACAGGAATGAAGAAATATAAAAACTCCATTAGAACACTAGAGTAATAATTGCTACAGGCAAGATCCAGTGATGGATGCTAAAATAAGTGATCAAAGTTTAAGCAGAAACAGGATGTTTACATAGTCTACCAGTTTCTCCCTCAAATATCTAGTATTTACAAAGGAAAAACAGTAACTGTACCGTGGAGAATCTTGGTAGACACCACTGTAGTCAAGTGATCAAGGTTAACATCACCAGTAATGCATATCAACTTAATGTGCTCCCTAATGAGATGCACTGAAAATGCATAACCTCAATATACTCCTGAGACATAAGGGAAAACTAAATAAAAACTTTCTCCAAAACAACTAATCATTTCTCTTCAAAGTGTCGATATCATAAAAAACAAGAGAGCCACAGATTGGAGGAAATAAAGTAGACATGACAACTAAAACACAAGGTAGAATCGTGGTGGGGTCTTGGAATGGATCTGGAGCAAAAAAAGTTCAATTGTGGAAAAATCAGGTGAAATCCAAATACAAATCAGTCTATATTTTAGTTATAATTTTATATGAAGGATAATTTCTTA